>NC_136492.1:64810150-65410150 GCF_053919585.1 Euprymna scolopes
ATTGGTATATTTTTGATGAGGATTATTATTTTCTGTTTCTTCATCTTAATTATTATTACCATAACGTTTCAACCTCCTCGGTCACTCACCTTCAAGTGCTTAATGTCGAACTCTGAAACCTGGAATTTTGAACACAACCTTTTATTGGAATTCTGTAGGTACACTGTTTGCATTCCATTCTCCAAACTTGATGCTAAATTCAGTGCAATTAAATGTTTATTGTTTTTGCTAGTATCTCACTATGGATGACCCTCTCACTATAAAAAGTGATTCTTGTGAGGATATTATGATCACAGAGCGGATACTATACTATTTCTCACCCCCTCACAAAAGAAAAAGAAAAGAAAAGGATATCATCCTGACAGACATAATTATATTGCCACCTTCCAAAGACGTAATTACGTTGACTCTCTGGTTCTCCTTGACACTCTGGTTCTCGTTAGATCATCAAAGTTCAGCAATGTTGAGCCTGATCCGTACCAGATGGGTGACTATTTGGAATATAAGGTGCTATATTTAGGACTTCAACACTTCTCTGCAAGAATTTAACATCATCTTCCCTGACCGAGATATACATGTGAATAAGAACCGATTGTGAATTTAATATTCCCTGGACACTTTCTCCTTCAAAGGAAGCCAGTTCAACCCATCTAGGGTAAATGCTGCTGGCATACCCTCCGGAGGGAAAGGTAATCCCTGGTATTATGAACAAACATTTACTACACTACTCCATCCCCAATCACCACTAAATGAGTAGGTAATGCCTGGAAAGATGGTCTCATGACAACAAAAGATACTACACTATCCCCCCTCCTGAATTTAGCATTGAAAGATAGTTCAGTAGAACCCCGGGATACGGCATTAATCCATTTTGGGGTTGGCATCGTAAGGTAAAATCGCAGTATGGCGGGGCCTAAGCAAAATTTTATGCAGTACATATTAAAAATTAGTAACAAAATACAGTACAGTATATAATACGTATGCATATAATCAAATAACATTATAAATCACACTGTAAGGTGGGGCAAATACCGTAGCCAGGGGCTGGAACATCGTATTCCATATTGTACTTGAAAAACGTATCCCGGGGTTCAACTGCATATTACTTTGAAGTAGTAAACTGAATTAAGCATTAAAAGATTAATAGAAGTTATAGAATATTTCAGCTTCAGACACACATGAAAATAGATTATTCTTCTTCCTCGTTAACAGCTTTAGTCATAGTAACCCCTTCGACAACCGTATCTTCATCACTTCTGATTACGAATGTATTCAGTGTAAATCGGTCGAGTAGTTTTCATGCCTATAAGTGATGGATCCGTCAATTTTAATGTAGCTGCAACTAAAAATGTTTACATGTGAACTTTAGGTAATGAATGTAGCTGCCAGGAAAGTTTTTAATTTTAAAATATTCCAATAATGTTTGAAGCTAAAGATTCATTAATGAGTTTTTTGGGTTTTTTTTAAATTTCATTTTCCTTCCTGTGGTGATTGACTCGATTAATTTATTCATTCTCATAAATAATTCTTTCGTCTTGATAATTATCACTTCAAATAAAATAAAAACTTCATCTATATAATAAAAGTGAACATATGTATGTAAATAAAATTTTCATGGGCAAAAATTCCCAGAAGCTCAAAAGGGTCATAAATGCCCCCAAATTGCTAAAAATTACACTTTTTACTCTATAATTTTTGCCTCATCCATTAGATTTTTCTGAAACTTCGCGAAAATGTGAAGGCAATGTTGGCCCTTCACACTTCTCACATTCATCATTTCTTCACTGTTTTTTGTGGCGTCATCTCACATGCAGCACCAGAGGGGGATCACGCACGCACGGCTTGTTTTAGTTGTTTTAGTCTGTTCTGTGTGTCCATTCCACTTTTTCTTAACTACTGGTCTGATCTGTCTAAAGTTTTATATGGACCTTTGTTATGAGAAGGTACAGCAAACTAAGTATTATGTTATCCAGTTATGGATTAATAGGGATTAGTATGTAATGCAAAAATGAGTATAAATTTAACCATATTCAACCAGCAAATCATTCCTAAAATTAAATATTAAAAAATGTAAAAAGAAAAAAAAAAATAAGGTAACATTGTGTTCTGCGCTGGATGAAATAAAAAAAAAAAAAAAAAAAAAACCATGGTTCTGTATTCAATTTTGAGCAGTTTTTGGTCTTCTGTTCTTATAATATACATTAATTGTAGTTTTTGCCTGTTCGTTCACAACCCTTTCTTATGTATTGGAGATAGACTCCCATAAACCCTGTATTTCTGGCACTACATTACCAAGGATAATTGGATAAGTGTATTTTTCTCCTGTTAAAATAAATGGCTCTCTTTGAGAAAGTCCCCTTTTTTTGATAAGCTTCTATGATTTTCATTTCAAATCTAAAATGTGATACAGAAAAAAAAATCTGCCTATAGATAATGGTGTGTGTATTTAAATTTATGAATTTAAATTTAAACAAGGTTTACATGGACGGGGTGGGAACAATGCACTAATTTATTTCACACGTTCTCCCTGATTAGAACATTTGAAAATAGCGCTGTTGAAAGAATATACAAACATTACATTTTCAGTGACATCATGCCACGAGAAAGGAAAAAAACAAATTGATTCTATTCCTGAATTATATCGCTGAAATTTAGTTGATACTTAAATGTTTATTTAAAAAAATGTATTGCACTGACTTTTTCAAATTTAAACAATGCTTATACAGAGTGGAAAAAAATTCTCTTAAGGGATGAGAGTTTTGCTTTTTAATGGAATTCCATTTTTTTTTTTTTTTTTTTTTTTTTTTTTAAATCCAAAACAGGTGGGTTTCCACTTAAATCGGGGAAGTTTCCATGAATGTGCGTTCTCTGAAGTTCGCTTTTTTTTTTTTAATTAGAAAAGATTGATTTCTACTAAATCATTACAAGCTTATCTCTTTTTTTTTTTATTTTTTTATTTTTTTTTTTAATGCTATTTGTCTGGATTTTCTTTCTTTCTCTATTTTCTTTCTTTCTCTATTTTCTTTCTTTCCCTTTTTTCCGTTTTGCCTTTTCTTGACTTTTCCTCTGACAGTTCTTTCTGAAAATTGAGCATGTTAATTTTTCCATAAAGACTTAAGATTTCAGACGGTTCATGAAGTGAATAGGGAAGTTCGAAGAATTTTGTTTCGCCAAAGAATGACTCCCTGTCTCCTTACCCACATGTTCACTCAGTGTCTTCATTTTGACCTTTTTTGAAACTGATGGGAGTTGTTTAGAAAAAATTGCTTTTTACATTGCCTTCTACTCACTTGCCCCCTCCCCCCTCACTCACATAGAGGCTGTGCTAAGAATTTCTTTTTATTACTTGAAAGCAACCGATTTTCTTAAATAATTTCTTGATTACATTACAATAATCAACCAAGGTAAGAGTCAGACATGTGTATGCAGTGTGATGATGTATGGAAGTGAAACCGGGTCAGTATGGGTTGAGGACATGTGTTGCATGAAGAGAAATAATAAGAGAATATGGCAGGTGTGTAATGTGAATCTTAATGACAAGTTTAGATTAATGAAAGATTTGGGCAGTATAGAGAGATGTGAGCAGAACACGAGATACTGATGGTATAGGCACATTGAAAGAATGAATGAAAGTTCTAGGTTTAGAAGTAAAATGCAGAGATGAGAGATGGCCAGAGATAGATTAGTGTAGAAAGTCAACTCTTGATGCCGTCCAATGCATGGCAGCATTCAAAACCAGCGCTAAATGAAATGTATGACGACTTCATTATTCCCCCATTGATGTACATACAACCAACCTAACAAGCATAAAAATCCCGCTTCCTCACTGTTGAGATCACTAGATGCCAGAAAAGCTTTCTACTTTAATAGTTTCTTCCCTTGAATTGCTAGACTTTATAATTCTCTCCCTGTTTCCTGTCCTGCTTCATTGACTGGACTAACATGCAAAAGTTTAAACGTTATTTGATCAAGCATCTCGTTACTCAACTCCCCACAGTCACTTGTTAGACATAATCTCAAATAATAACCTTTATGACCAATTGGTAATATACCTTGTTTGGGAAGAAAAGGAGTTTTTAAAAAATGTTTACTTTTTTAATTTTCATTCAAAAACTGTAAATATAACTGAAATTATTTCTGACTAGCAATTTGTCTTCACACATGCAATGACAGGTAAACACAGCTAGTTAATTATAAGAACCTCCTTTTTCTTTTAGATGTTTGCATTTCTAATGTGCTTTGTCTGACCATCGGTTTGTCGTGCTTCAGTTTAAAATAACGTTTTTATTCTTAATGCATAGATTGGATGGCCACGTGCTGTTTAATGAACTAGGCTTTTAGAAATCTTTTTTTAGAGGTGCTGGCCGTCATTAATTTTTTTTCTCTTCTATCTATATGAATAAAACAGTAGACGTATGTGTGTGTGTGTAAATATCTAACAGGTAAACTCTTAAACTACTGGTCCCATAGCACTGAAATTCCCAGGAAATAATATTCATGCACCAAGGGTGGTTTATAGCGAATAATATCTTTGCTTACATGCGTATATCATATACAGACATCGGCAAATTGACATGTAAAATGTTCATTAACCATTGCCTGACATTTTCGTTTTTTATGCGCATGCGCTTACATTTGGTTCATTCCTACAATTTTTTTATGAGGCTGGAACGTTCGGTTATTTATTTATTTCAATTCTGATGACACCAACTCATTGTTTTATGACTTTGTATAAAATAAACCAAAAAAAAAAAAATGAAATCATTCGTAAATTTTACTCGCGGTTTGAAATTTATAAATATGAAAACAAACCTATATATCTTTTTTATGATCTCATATTTACTTTATTTCATACATATTTTTAAGACGGAGGGAGGGAGATGACACGCTGAATACAGATCATGCTGAAATAATAATGTTATTATTTACCCATATTAAAAAAATACAAACAATAATGAAATCGTGTATTTCGAAAACTGCCTAGTCATTTTCCGGAAGTGACGTCATGTGTTGATGATGGTGGAGGAGAATAAGCACGATTATGTTGCTTTTAAAAATACTCTGGAAGCCGCCAGGGGTTACCAAACCTTCTTTTTTTTTAGGTGAGGTTCGGATGTTATGAATTAGTGCCTGTTCGTTCTCCCAAGCATTACTACCACTTCTGTTTATGGGGAGGGGGCTAGTAGATGATTTCACTGAAATACTGCATCAGAACAGATACTACACTTTGATCTTATTTATATATTGAACGAAAAAACAATTGAACATACAAAAACGTACAAACAATTAATCAGTCCAACAAAATTAGGCACAAGGCCCTATAAGAAATTGGGAGGGGGAGGGTACAGGGTCTTTGTGACTAGTAATTAACAATGATGACTTGGAGTCTTACTCTTGACTGGCAACATTTACCATAATACCTCATTCACTCTGTGGAGCCTAATCTAACTAGTGAATCCCAAGCGTTAACATTAAGGAAGAAACATGTACAATTTGTAAAAACTTATGTGTGTCTGTGTATGCATTTTTTTTATTTATTTTTTTTTTAAAATAAAATATAGTGAGTATATGTGCATTTGTAAGGTGACAAAAAAGTCCGATTTCATTGGGAAAATAAAAGTTGGAATTAACAGTAAATAAACTCGTGGAATGGGGAAAGCTAATGAAAAAGTTCAATTCAACACAAAATAAAAATCCTACTGGGTTGTTAGTATTGACCCCCCTGTACTATTCTAGCAGCTAGATCCCCCACTGTTTTCCGGGGAACCGAAAACAAGCAGGGAAATCCCTAAGGAAGGGTTTGGGAAAAAAGCTTTACTAGGAGTGGGAGAAAATAAAGCAGTGGGTGGAGGGGTCGGTCGGTGACCTCCGAGTAGTGAGGGAGGATTGGGATTTATTCAAAACAAATATGTGACAAAGGGGAGCGGGTAGACTCAGAGGTTCTCTAGTACCAAAAATAATAATAGGAGTGGGATCTCGTTTGTACCACAAGGGTTATTCCAGCCCAATTCATCCAGCCCCGACACACCCCCTCTTGGATTTTTTTCATATTTACACCATACAAACTTTGGGTTAAAACTAAGAGAAATCTGCAATTTCAGCCCAGTTGGATTTGAGGAACATATTTTTTTTCACAGTCAGTTTCGGCCTGGAAATCAAAAATTGCTATCTCATGACGTAGAATTTTCGACCCCCAGCGTTTTACAAAATTTGCATTTTTGTTGCAAAGAATAAAGCTCTGGAGCTAAATATTCACACAGATAAGGTTTTGAGGGCAAGGAATCCAGAAATCATGGTTAGAAAGATGGCAAATGAGAGGAAGTACCTTATTTTTACCATTTTAGGTGGTACCGCAGCACTTTTTTAGAGCTTGTTTGGGGCGATATTTTGTTGAGAAAAAAACATAACTGTGGTGCTTTGCCAGACTTCTCCTTTGGATTTTTAAAGTGACTTTGGGTTGGAAATTACAAAAATCAAATAAAACCTTTCGGCATATTTGACATTTCCAGACACTAAAGCCTCAAAATTGGCATTTTTATAAAAAGTTAAGGACTTTTTGGTGAATTTGGCAACAATCTAATCTTAAGCTATGATCAATATCTAGAGCTGAAAAAGGACTTGGATCGACCCATTAGAGCCCATTTTCATGATAGAATGTCAAATTATATCATATAAAAGGATATGGACTCCTACTTCAGTCAAAATGGACAAAAAATAGTCGAAAATAAAAGACTGATCCATAATCTAGTTTATCGTAAGAAAAACTGTCAAACGAATATAAAACAGACATTTGTTATAACTCCAACTATCGACTTAATCTGTCAAAATAGTCCTGAGTCTTATTTTTCTCCTCCTCGGTGATGAAATATGTTCTACCATTCACTGAAATACTTGGGGTCTGCACTCTCATAACGACCTTGCTCAGTGGAATATAGCCTCGATCCCTATTAGTTGGCCAGTGGAATTTATGTGATGGTCCATGTGGATGCAGGAAGTTGCAAGTAAGATCTTTCTCTTCCCTGTTGTCACTCTCAATCAATGCTAACCACCAATATCCATCAAAAATGCAAGTAATGTAGTCATTGCATTTGAGCAACTCCAGAGTTTCATCTAATGGCACAGGCATGTCCAGGAAAGAATGATCGATAAAGATCGTTGTGTCAGCACTCAATTGCTTGCCCTGAATATTAAACTGAGAAGCTGGTTTGAAATAGTGACAGCTCCTTGTACCAGGCACAGTATCTCCCAGTTTATATCTCATTTGAAGTTTCTCTCGAACTGAAACCATGTCTTCTTTGCCGATCTTTAGAAACATGATACCAGTGATCGATGATCTGCAAAAATCTGCAACAGCATGAAAGGTGAGTATTTGGTCTTTTATTGGCCTTTGCAAGCTGGCACGGAGAACTTTGCGTTTGACAGCCCCAGCAATTCCATCACAGGGTGATTTGCCATGGCTAGTTGCAAAAAATGCCCAAGTTGCATCAATTCCAAAATCTGATGAGTGATGGCAAAGGTTAAGAAATGCTTTGAAGTTTTTATATTGGCCAGCGCAGCCATCGCTGAAGTACTCTACACTCTTGATCCAGGGAAATTTCTCTTTGATGTACAACATCACCATTCTTTGTAGTTCATGCACAAAACAGGTGTCATGCTCAAGGTCATCTGAAATGATGCATAATGAGATCTGTTGAAGTTTTCCATTGTTATCTTTGTAATAAATTACCACTGGATGCATGGTACACTGGTCTTTGTTCTAGTGATATCCCTGGATCTCATCTTGCACCACGTAGTGATAATTTTCCGCAAAGTCCAGGAGAAGGATACATTCGGTCTCAGTTATTTCTTCTCTTTTTTAGATACTGAGCTTGGCGCTTTGCTGTGAAGGAATGGGTCGTTAGATTATCAACATTGTATACCAATATCTCTATGAAGTCATCTACATCAGCCATCTGTGTCCATAGCATTGTCCTATCCACACTCTCCCACCGATTATATGACATCTCACTGTCAATTTCCAATTCAGTAAATTTATCTCTGATATACTTCTCTAGAGCAGGGAAACCTGGGCATTTAGGACAACGGTGGACCATACATTCAAGACTATCGGTGTCGCAAACTACCAAGGCCATCAAATCTTTGTAAGTGATATTAAAATTGGGACTTTCAGTTGGTACATTAGCAGCACTCTCATCTCTGGATTCTTCAGCTTTCCTTCTGAGCTGAGTCTTGACAGTGTAAACAAAGCAGTCAACAAGCAATTTGCTGTTTTGATGGTGGGTGCAAACACAAACTGAATGAGAACCTGATGTCAAGATGGTGACACACCATTTTAGACGGAGCTCACAGAACTTTGAAAGACCTATTTTGTGTTCAGGATAGCTTTCTTTGTAAGCTACATAAAGCTCCTTAAGATTGCATAATAGGAGCTGTTTCTGGACATGAACTTTGTTACCGATGCTCACAAAATCTTTCCCTCGAGGCATTAACCATGAAAATTCATCGTCCTCATAGAAAGCCAAGACAGAATTGATAACCTCTTTTGAGAGACCTCTCCCCTTCTTCTGTGGCAATGAAAGAATACCTCGATCCTTTTTCAGTTGCCGTGCTTCACGTACTATATATTCAGAGACATTGAAATATTCAGACACCTTTTTTCGAGACCAACTTTCCGGAGCTAAAGTCATCAACTGGATCCTCTCACTGGTTTTCATTTCTTTATTCTCAAGTTTGGCCTTCATTGCATCCAACGATCATCATCCTTTGCCTTTGCCACTAAATCCATTTGACTCGTTTGGCTGCTAATAGGGCTTCCTAATTCAGGGCTAGAGATGTTAAGGACTTTGGCAGCTGCCTCTACTTGCATTTCATAGCTTCTTTCTAATTTCTCTCTGACAATATTGATTTTTGTGCGCTTCTGCATTCTACCAGTTTTTATAGGGGATATATCAAACATCATTAGAATGTCATTCAGTTTCTCTCTCTTTTGCTCAATTTGTGACTCATTTTCAAGGTCTTGATTGTCACTTTCTTCTGTTTCACTTGGATCTTCTAACTTCTTGGCAGCTGCTTCACAGTGACGGCAAAGCTTCCAGCCAGGAACAACATGGTAGCCCTTCTGCTTTAGCATCTCACCCATGTCTAACTTGATAGCACGATCACCCTCTATCTTCTTTTTGTGCTTCAAAAAGATGTTGCAGCACTTTGTATATTTTTTCTCAAAGTAATGCCCCAAATGAAGTTCGTGATACCTGCAAATGTTAGCAACAGTTTCATCAGTGAATGTGATACCAGCTCTTAATTTGAGTACAGTTCGTACATCATGCTCTAATGCAGTTATTGGTGTGTAAGATGGCTTAAGATTACGGTGACATGCACTCTTCATTAGTAATCCAAAAGAACATTGAGGAACACTTTTCATGGATGATGTATATCCTCCCTCTCGTTTCCTTGATTCAGAAGACATTCTTAATTTATTGCTCTGGAATAATTATTACAATCTGATAATAAAAATTATAATAATTCACAATGAGCAGAATATGCAATACTCAACTGCAACATTAAGAGATTTACAGACAGTATAATACACAAATGATGTAACAGTAGCACATTCTTGATCAGAAACAAAGGCACTGTAATCAAAGAAATGAAATTTGCAAAAAGTAATATTTATCTTCTTAGTTTCTGACCATTCAAATTTGATAATGAAAAAAGAATTTCTAAAGTGTGAAATTCAACTGTATGTATTTCAAGGTGCTACAGAACTGCAATTCTGGGGTATAAGAAATTCTATTTTAACCATTATTATGCCTTGAGGTAATAATTTAGTAAGAAACCATAAAAAAGTGACAGGAAACAAACTTGGATTATTGACAAACTTAGAAGTTTACACCAAAGAATGCATTATTAGATCAATGCAACAAGTAAATAGCCTGAAAGAGAAGAAAATTAATCATAGCAGCGATGAAATATAACTATGAGACTATCATAACTAGCCAAAGAGACACCCATTTATCAAAAAGGGTTTTATGTGAAAGTGTTTCTATGCTGAAGATTACCCTTTACAAATATGTATCATGTTTTTGAGAGCCACAAATGTTGACTTCCCTGTTTGTCTTTGACAGTATTTAACATCATGCTCAGGTAATAACTCTGAACAAACTGTGTGGAAAATGTATCACCAGAAACAGAACAAAATTGATCAATAAAAACAACATAACGGCAAGAAATCATAGCATGAATTCTCTACTTCACAACTAAAGTAATGCCATTTTGAATGAAACTGATCAAGAAAAGGTATATTCATTTGAATCAACATGAAATAATCAGAACTGAAGTCAATGTAGTGTCTTTTGAGTGAAACTGAACAAGAAAAAGAACATTTAAATCAACATTTGAAAAAAGAAGCATAGGACATTATTCAGGTATCATATCATAGAGGAATTTGCTCTGACACTCAAACTTAATTACTCAGGTGGACATGATTCTGAACAGCTTAAATGCATTGATTGAAAGGATTTGCTGATTTAATGGTTTAGAAACCATGATCCAACTGTCCAAAAATTATGAACTGCACGGCACGATTGTATGATGTGTGCCTGAAGGTATAAATAAAAAACACAATATCTTATTCCCACTGACTTTTTGGTAAACTGAGTCGACTCTACACTACCCCTAGTCACAATTCATCAACACATACAAATGAAAGAATACTGTTATCATGATCAGTGCTATTCTACTGCACATTTTTAATTAGATCATAAAAGAGAAAAGGAAAGAGAGGGTCAGCATGATAATGAGCAGAATGTTATGCTTCAAATGAAAATGTGACTTCATTCATATCTGAATGTTACCTTACATCTTTCCTCTAAATTTTAAGCTGTTGCTATCTGCAAATCAAAAGATAATGGCCAAAAGTTGTTTTTTTGAAAAACTCAAATGTCCAAAACTTGTACATAATTAAAATTGCTGTCCAAATGTCCATATGTGTGTCAAAAATCTTTTATTTTCGACTATTTTTTGTCCATTTTGACTGTGAAGTAGAGGTGCATATCCTTTTATATGATGTAATTTGACATTCTATCATGAAAATGGGCTCTAATGGGTCGATCCAAGTCCTTTTTCAGCTCTAGATATTGATGATAGCTTAAGATTAGATTGTTGCCAAATTCACCAAAAAGTCCTTAACTTTTTATAAAAATGCCAATTTTGAGGCTTTAGTGTCTTGAAATGTCAAATATGCCGAAAGGTTTTATTTGAATTTTGTAATTTCCAACCTAAAGTCACTTTAAAAATCCAAAGGAGAAGTCTGGCAAAGCACCACAGTTATGTTTTTTTCTCAACAAAATATCGCCCCAAACAAGCTCTAAAAAAGTGCTGCGGTACCACCTAAAATGGTAAAAATAAGGTACTTCCTCTCATTTGCCATCTTTCTAACCATGATTTCTGGATTCCTTGCCCTCAAAACCTTATCTGTGTGAATATTTAGCTCCAGAGCTTTATTCTTTGCAACAAAAATGCAAATTTTGTAAAACGCTGGGGGTCGAAAATTCTACGTCATGAGATAGCAATTTTTGATTTCCAGGGCGAAACCGACTGAAAAAAAATATGTTCCTCAAATCCAACTGGGCTGAAATTGCAGATTTCTCTTAGTTTTGACCCAAAGGTTTGTATGGTGTAAATATGAAAAAAATCCAAGAGGAGGTGTGTCGGGGCTGGATGAATTGGGCTGGAATAACCCACCAGTCAAGAGTCTCTTTACTGAACTATGCTAAGACCTAGGCGGGATGGGTTCCGAAGGACTCAGCACCGCCCGTGCCATGCTCAAGGAGGGAACACGAATTGAAACTTGGATCCTCGACGGATGCACAAACTAGTGCTGTGCACCCACCTCTTGTCAAATTCCACTCTAGGCAACCTCTTCCAATCGCATCTGATTTTTACTTTAAGCAAATGTTTAAAGTAAACGATCAGATCCCAATCAGGAACAGATGTCCCTTCGCGGACCAACTTGAGGCGCGTGATCCAAATGATCATTCGCGCTACTGCTAGGATCGCCAGGAAAACCATTCTTTCCTCCCTGGGGAACGGCGGCTCCATGTTGTACACAAAACATCCTACGTCGAGATCGAGCAGGTACTCGGCATCGATGCGAGCCGTTACCCCCTCGACGTACTTTAATAAGGGCTGTATCCGGCTGCAACTAAAAAACGCGTGCTCGATCGTTTCGGGCTCGCGTTTGTCACAGCATGGACAGAAGCGCCTGGTATGTTCTTTATACCGGAAAAGTTCGTCGAAGAGGGGCAGCGCATTTCGGACCAGTTGCCAAGTCAGGGAGAATTCCGAGTTATTCAGAATCTCCCGTCCCGGCACCCAACACCATTGAGAACGGACAACCTCCATCGACCATCCCATCCGCCTACAAAGTGGATCCTTCGCGGTACCCTCCACTAACTCCCGATATAGTTTCTTCCTTGGCTGATCGAGGACACTGGTCCCCGCAAAGCTCTAAGAGCGGTCCGGCATTCGGAGAAGAACTTGGACTCCCCCTTCGGTCTACAATGACCTTCTACCAAAGGGTTGGATTTGAGATTGGGAAACGAGTTCTCAACCACAGGGACCCAAGGAGCGTCTCCTTCAAGCGAACGACCCAGGAAAGCCAATCTCTCAGCGTTTCTATGACACAAGAGACTGGGCTGACCCAGGCCTCCCTCGCTCGGACGTTGAACACAGACCTCTCTGCAGACATAATGCTTACCCTCGTTCCACAATAGTGAATCGAGGCGCCCTTGTAAGCGGGTTAGTCGTTCTGCAGGGAGAGGAAGTACAGACAAACGGAAAGGATGAGCGGAAAGACGTATGTAGCACACACTTCTGCCCGACCCTTCAAGGACAATTTCCTTCCAATCCAAGTCTTTACTGACGATTTGACCTTAGACTGTACTTCCGACCAATTCTTTTCCAGCTGAAGTCCCGGTCCAAACCAGACACCGAGAATACGGACCGGTCCATCGGTCCAGCTAAAAATACCTGGGAGCAAGTTTACCAAATACCTGGAAGCGAGTTTACCACTTTGATCTTAGCCAAAAGGCCAAGTAAGCGTAATATAGTTTTCTACCAGGCATTACTTCTTCTTTAAAAGAAATACAAAATAACCGACAGCATATATTTTAAGAGGTGGAGAAGGGAATATGGAGTAAGTCTCGGAAATGGCTGAAGCAGTTAATGATCTCAAAAATACTTTATTTCACATTTTTAACAGTGAGGAGGGGGGGTATCGTGTCGGTCTGGGAAATTGATAAAAGTTTACGATCTCAAAATTATTTTTTCATATATATTTATAAGAGACAGGGGGATATGAAGTCAGTCCCAGAGATGGCTGAGGCAGTTTATGATCTAAAATTTCCTTTATTTTATATCTATTTTGAAGAGAGGGTGGGAGTGATATGGAGTCAGTCCCGGAAATGGCTAAAGCAGTTTATGATCTCAAAGTTTCTTTATTTTTTATCTATTTTTAAGAGAGATGCGATGATATGGAGTCAGTCCCGGAAATTGTTGTAGAACTTTACGATCTCATATTAACTTTATTTCATATATATTTTTTAAAATAAAGTGAATATGAGATCGTAAATTTCTACAACCATTTCCGGGAGTGATTCTATATGATACCATCTCTCTTAAAAACAGATAAAAGATGGAAACTAACATACAGACTACGGACTGTGCTGAAATAATATTTACATATTTATTTGGGAAATCTGCTGAGTCCCGTTCTAGAAATTATATAATTTTGTTTAAAATTAGTGTCGGTGGTGGTTGTGGTAAGAAAAGAAACACAATAATGACGAATTTTCTGTTGAAGCAAGCGTTACCTATCACTAACCAAGACAATGTATTTATTTGGAAATTCTAATGATTCATCTAACAGTGAATTCATTTTTCTTAAAATTATGATGGTCTTGGTGGGAAGAGAAATTAGTTCATATATGTTATACAATACCTGTCGAGAGCATGTTAAATTGTTTCATATATATATTTACATTACTCGTCAAAGGGTAAGAAAATTATTTAATACATGTATTGTATATTATCCGACCTAGGAATTGTAAAATTATTTAATATTTGTGCTGTTAATCCCATGTCCTGGGGAAGTTAAAATTATTTCATACATAATTTATGTAATTCACGTCCTAGGTTAGGTAAAATATTATTTTGCTCGAGATAGCAAATGATATATAGACATAAAAAAATTTCTCTCTCCTAAGAATAACAGATATGTTCAAACTTTATTTTTCTCATTGTTTTATTAAAAGGTCCTGGCCAACGCTGGATGGGCCTGCTAGTCACACATAAACTTTAAACAGCAATTTTGTCAGTCTGTCAAGTTTTAGTTTACAAATAAGATTTTGGTTGATCTGTCCTTTTTTTTTTTTTTTTTTTTTTTTTTTTTTTTCCTAATTTTGAAATCGCTCCAGACTAGGCATGAAGTCATTTGATGTAAGGAGCTACAAAAATAAAAGAAATACTTCAATGTCAAAAACTAGCCAAGAATAAGTGAGATGGATAGATTCCAACCCCCAAAATAGCAATTCCTTCCCTTTTGTCAGAAATATCACTCATAGAAAGGAAGAATTAAAGGACAAAATAAAGGAAGCAAGAGTAATGAGGATGCCAAAAGTAAACCTATGGTCGATTTTCTTGCCTCCCCACAAGGGCAAAGTTAGACACAATGTCGGCTTTTAATGTGGGTAATGTCCATCTCTCTAAAATGGTGCAGTCTGGAATAGGACAAAAAAGAAAAAAAATAACTGCTCTCACTCTGTTAGGATAAAACGGATGAAATGTATTATGAAACTTCCAAAGAGTTTGAAGTAATTGATCATTTAGCATATGCAGATTGAATGGACGCATGTTAAGGATTATCCATTTCTGTGATTTCATTATCTAAAAATATCATCGCCGGAAGTTCTCTCTCTGAAGTAATGAAGTAATTTTGATGAACCTGCAGTTGATTAATTATCTTTATAGTTCAGTGATTGCAGTTTACGAAATAGTTATGTTTCTTATTTAGTGGATCAGAACCTACATAGAATGAGGTCAGTGAATCCAGCTGGTGTTCAGTCAAGAGTCAAGTTTCTTTTTTTCCATAGAAAAGAGTTGTCATAGAAGTTGGATCTAATCAGATGATAAAACCGTTCTCTGAAAGTTTGTTTTATGTGGTTTCATGTTGACTCCTTTTGGACTCTTTTAATCCTGAAGCAATGTCTATAAATAATGAAAATAATGTGTAATGTGAGTCAGGCAAGCTTAGAACTGATGATCTCAGAGGAATAGTAAATCTGGACGGTTTAGAAAGAGGTGTCCAGAACAGACTTCGAATTGTATGGCCACATTGAAGCAGTGAGAGTTCTCGGGTTAGTATATGTACAACAGTTGAGGCAGCAGGGTCAATTCAAATGAGGAAACTAAGAAAATATGATAGACAATGATAAATATGGACTTCGAAGAAAGAGGAAGAAACCTATCCTATCTTAAATTAGATTAGCTTGGAAGTCAATTTCTAAAAGCTGTCTAATACATGCCAGCATGTGAAAGCTGAATATGCTGAAACATGTTTACAATTATATTGACACACTAGTTTTTTTATAATCAAAGGTAAGACACATTGAGCCTGATCAGTATTTGGATGGGTGATCCGTTGCTGGTATATAAAATCCTATCCTAGTGGCCTTGCAAACAGATTAGCAGCTAACAATTTGTAACAGTGACAAATAAAAGTGAGCCTTTTCTTGTAATCTGCACCTACATTGGCAAACAATAGTTGATCTTTTTTTATTTATTTAAACAAGTCATTTTTTCCATAATTTGTGGAAGTGAAATTATGGGTTCATACCTTTTCAAATAGCATTAATGAATAATTAAAAATACATTTTGGCATTTGCTTAATAAGAAAGACATTGCTTGGTTTATCAAATAAGAATAAAATAATGGATTCTATTTTCAACATTGACTTTCTCACAAAAAAATATATTGACCGTTTACAATCATGCTTTCTCTTTCTTCTTGAGCAACCGACTCTACAGATTGATTTTTTAACTTGGGAATATAAACTTGTATGAAAAAAAAATTGATTTTATATTTAAATTTTGTTTTGTCCCCCCCCCACCAAAAAAAAAAGATTTTCAATCCATTATGTAGAAAATAATTTTTAATTTGTGATTTAAGAAATGAAATAAATATGAAAATCTTTTAAAATCAGCCATTAAGAATCTGTCAAAGCAAGCGAGATGTTGCAAACTTATAATTAATTGATGAGATTGTTTCGTGAAATGTGACAGTTAAATAGCCGCGTGGAATTCAATCTTTTATGGTACCTGTAAACATTGGCTACACAAAAGGTGCGGTGAAGTTACTGGTGGGTTGAGATAGTATAACCAGTGCCAGAAGTGTAAGACAGTGGCAATTAATGAGAACTCAGACAAGAACAAAGCATATCTGGATGGTGAATCTATGGAGCAGGTGCTAGTTTGATTGCACGAATTAGGGATGGATATAGTAAGTTCGGGGAACTTTTGCCCTTAATAACTATCAGTGTCATTGTTGAATAAGTGGAGAGTCTATAAGGTATGTGTACACAGTTTGATGTATGGAAGTGCAAACTTTGCCAGTCAGGGTTGAGGACGTGTTTGCCTGGAGGAAAATGATATGAGAACGATTTGATGGAGTCTTGAAGACAAGCTTAGTTCTGATGATCTACATGATATCGTCCCTTTAGAATTTTTGTAGATTTAAACATTTTCTTAGAAGGGAACACTACAGAAAATATGCAAAAAGTATATTTCTTTAAGAAATTAAAGAACCAAAAGTCACAAGCTCTAACATTAGTTTTTAAAGTATAATAAATTGCAATAATTCTAGCTGAACCAACACTTTTTATTTATTTAGAAGACTTTATCAAAGTTTAGAATGTAACTTTGATAAACACCAAGCTTGGGCAATTTTAAACAAGTTCAAACAAAGGAACATAACTCAAAGTAACATTTTTTTTTTTTTTGCAGTAAGAAAATAACTGAAATTAAAATAATTTTAAAAGTTAATGATCAGAAAACATTAATAAATTATGACAGCATAAAATGATCATATGTTTAACAGTGTTTTATTAGAAGAGGGTCACTTATTTTTGTAATATCTGCTCAAACAAGTAAATTCAGTACAAAAAATAGTTTATCCTAAAGTTTCATACTACCAAAGTTAGTGCATTTCTTTGAAGTTTGATTGATGGACCATGAACTCAAGTCAATGGAGAAGCTATTAATAAAGGTAGCGTTTCATTTGTTAAACAAATCACATGATTGAGTTAAAATCAAATATGATTTATAATATCAAGGCTTTACGTTGCGAGTGAAACAGTCGCATTTACAAGTGATTTTTTTTTTTTTTAAGTGGCGGTTAGAACTAATAAAATCCTTTATACTTGATACTGATTCTGATGGACCCAAACCGTCCAATTTTTCTGATTCCAGTAAAGCGTAGTATCTCTATAAGATTGCATATTGTTTTGAAAATCTTGAGACCTGAATTGATAATTTTTGATTATTTTGATTTTCATTTTGAGTGTTAATATTGACAATGTTTCAGTCTGTTGTAAGGATTGAACCTTCTACCTCTAGAAGACTGTCACTTAGAATTGATTTTAACCAACACTATTACCTGTTAAGCCATCTGTTCACTTGTGACGATCTTCTAAAGGTTGCTAGTTCAATCCTTCCTACAGGTGTTAAGAATTATACAAAATTAACACTTCTACATATGACTGGTGGAATGAGGAATTTAAAATAAAATTTATTTAGTTAATTAGTTTTGAAGTTTACCTCATACAAGCATAAGCATATGCATATACCTAACTTTACATGCCATAAAGTCTTGTGTAAGGCCAAAATTACAGTAGAACTCCAGGATACTTTATAAAAATTTGTAACAAAATACAGTACAGTATGTAATACACATGTATATAATCAAATAACATAAATAACAGGCGGGCAAATACCGTAACCAGGGGCCTGAAAAACATTGTATTCCAGATTGTAACCTGAAAAAAACGTATCCTAGACCCACTATATACCAGGGTTCTATTATATTTTGAAAATTAAATTTATTCTTTTATTAATGCTGTGCAAGATCAGGTTTATAACAGTTTCTTATAAGTGATGCTTCTTTCCAAACCTTTTCACAACTTTGGTTATACAAAGCCTTCTCAGCATAAATCTTTGTTTCTCATCTCGGCAGTAATATGAATTGTCTCTTCGAATTATTGATCTATTGATTATTTATTACCGTATTTATCTCCTCTTCATCGTAAGATACGACATAAGATCAAGTTAAACAATAAAAAAAAAAAACGTACATCCAGTCTTGAACAAAAGATTGCCTGCTTACTCGAGGTTCTATATCTCTTAATGACCTTGTTGATAGTGTTGTATTGAATTTAGTTGTCAGTGTTCAGCTGACCAGTTGAACTTCACTAGAATGCTACGATCAAAGTTTAGAAAGCTGGTCTATAAGAAGACTCAGATGGTCCATTATGCTTAGATGAGCAAGTCTAGTTGCTCGGCCATGAATAGATAACCTATTATATAACTATCATTTTGTTCAAGTATGAATGTTCTTATAAAATATTTGAGGCCCTTTATGCTGGTAAATATCAGTTTGATTCTATAGGGGTGAGGAGGGTATGTTCTTGTATAACTGAATCTTTTTAAATGTACAAAAGAAAAAAAAAGGGGGGGTAATATAGTTTTATTGGATAGATAGTGGGTGTGTGTAGAATGACGTATGGCTCCTTATTCAATCACTCCCTTTTTATCCTGTTGATCCTTTCTCCAAGAATTGTGATCTACAGTGTTTTTCACAAAGGAGACAATAACCATTTTACCTTATCTTGATTATATGGATATCCATCTTTCCTTAGCTAGAATTTGTTTCTGGTTGGATCATTCTCCACAGAGACCTTAAGACCTCAGTCTCACAGGATCTTCCATTGTATGGTCCTCTACTCAAGTTTAAGCTGTAATTGATGTTGCATCCCTGTGCCTGATTTACAAGCATTTCAATGGAATGTGTTCTGACAAACTCATTGCACTTGTGCCCCCCTCGATGTAAATACTCACTGACAAGCAGCAAAATCCTACCCCTTCACTGTAGAGGTCCCTAGATATCAGAAAGACTTCTACTCTAATAGTTTATTCCCTCAGGTTTCCAGACTTTGGAATTTCCTTCCGGTTTTCTATTTCCTTGACTGTACTGACATGCAGGAGGTCAAGTATAATGTAAAGACCTCTTGCTGCTCAACTACCTACATAGTATCCCTGTAAATACGGCCCCAAATAGTAGCTTCTTACATCCAAGTGTCAATGTCTTGTTTGGAGTGAGTAAGAGTAAGACGATGACAAAAAAATAAAAATTAAAAAAAAACACAAAAAAACTTTAAATTAGGGTGATCTGAAAGTCTTGTCAGCCTTACCAGAAGCTAACAAGACTAGAGGAATAGTCATGAAATAGCACACAGATCCTGGCATCATCATTTTCTGCCACAAAAACATGTTCATATAGTGTTTTTTTTTAGATCTGTGACAATGTCAGTGAAAGTGAACAAACTGGATTTCGTACATTACTGTATCGTTCTATTATTTTATGTTACTTTTATCAAAATGAATAAGCTTAAAATCCAAGATGTGTTTTGCATTGCTGTATTAATTGTTCCTTTATTTTTTCTTTTTGGTAGAAGTAACAAGATTTTCAGATGACTCTGTATCACGCAATGAAAATGACCAATCATATCCATTTGTTGTATATGAGGCCACAATTGATAATATATAATACCAGGATTCTTGTTATAGGCGACGAATTGCCTGAAGAAACATGTCAGCATATCCTATTCTGTAGTATTTAGAGAATCGATTTTTAACTGCCAGCATGACTCCTTGTTGTGATTTGATTTCTGTTGGGAGCATCACGCGTTCTCATTTAGTTTATGATTTTACATTGTATACGAGAGAAGAAAAACATCGATTTTAAGAACAGATATTTTTAAGCATCTATTTAAAAAAAGAAAAAATGGAGATTCAAGTCATGAATGGCACTAATTTCTTCTACTCTCCTCAATACTAGCTCAGTTTAATAATTAATACTAAAACAGCAGAGAAAATGGCTTGCACACATATACTTTCAAAGTTTTATCCTAGTTTTCTTTCTTTTTCATTGCTTCCTTCTGCTTTTTCCTGTACATTTTGATAATTGTTTCTCTAATATTTTATCACCTTCTCTGATTTAAATGCGTATTTTATGCTCTTTGTTCATACCTTTGTCATTATTTTGGCTAATATTATTAAACTGCTTTAGTCTAAAATATAGATTAATAAAAAAGATAGGTTATTAGAGTCATCTGTAAGTCTTTATTTTTCATGAATGCCTGCGCATTCTCTCTATTTCATAATCTTGAATTGAATACTTAACTATAAAAAAAATCAAACATTTAATAGAGAATAGAAACATAGTAAAAAATAAAAAAATAAAAAAGTCATGGCCAAGCCTTTTTTTTTTTTTTTTTTTTTTTTTTTTTAATGAAAATGTTTAGTTTTCATAGATTCCAACGCATCCCTTTCAAAACAAATTTTCTTAAAATTGTCTGTTCAATCTTTCATGTTTACTAAATAGAATATTTCAAACTGAAATGTGACTTACCAACAAATATAATCTCTTTATAGAGATGCTTGTATACATCTAGAATATATTTTTTTTAATCTACATTAAGTGATGAAAATGCAGTTTCAAACCAGAACCCGGCAGACCAGTTAAAGTGTAGTTTCAAAACCAGAGCCTAGCAGACCAGCAAAAGTTTGGTTTTCAAACCAAAGCCCGGCAGACCAGCCAAATCGCGATTTTCTGACCAAAGCCTGGCAGACCAGCCAAATTGCGGTTTTCAGGCTAGTGATGAACAAAGCCTTTAATAAATTTTTATGTACCATTATAAAAAAAGCAAAAACTCCATTTCTGTCAGAGAAATTAATTTCATAGATTGACAAAATATTTTAAGAAAAATCCAATGCAAAATTGTTATCTCAAAATATTGATCAAAATCAAATTTTAATATAGCAAGAGAATATATGAAGAATTTTAAATGGTTTGGACAAATATCACGTAGACTTGATTCTCACCCCCTACAGCTTTCGTTCTTTAACCTTTTGCCCCCATCCCTTTATCCCCTTGCAATAACATTGCTTCTACACTTGTGTTTGAGTCTGTTCTTCAATTTGGTTTTCTGGAAATGTTTTGGTTTTAAGAACAAAGTTTCAATTGTGTACTAAACTATCAACATTTCCTTCAAGAACCATGCTTTCCCTGTTTGGCTTTCATTTGCTGTAGAATTATGTGGTTTTTAAGTTAAGAAAAAAAAAAGAAAGAAAAAAGTGTGGTTGACTTTCTCAACCGCCTACACGTCTACCTCAACCACCTCTCACTAACATTGTTGTTGCATAGGATCTGTGTACGTTTTCTGATGTTGACTTGGAATCTCAGAAAAGACATGTCTTGATTTTATTGATGACAGACATGTCTCTATGTTACTATAAATATATTCTCTCCATCACTCAATGTGTTTCCATGCATATATCTTTATTTATATAATGTTTGGTATGTGTTTATATATTTGTATATATAGGGTTCACTCCTGAACTAATTAACCGATCATTATGAATTTTGGAACATAGCTGTTAGGCATAAACTTGTATAATTTAGGCTATATTTAGTTTTAGTTAATGCAAAGGGGGCAAGCAGAGATCTCCGTTTTTTTTTTTTTTTTTTTTTTTTTTTAATAAGTATTAGATATCAATTAATAAATATTCCTCCAAATTTTAGTTTCTTTGGAGTATTTAAAAACATTTTTAAGGGGCATATGGATAGAACCTTTAGTTTGAAAATTCAAGTATTTCAAATTTGCATTATCAAACTAGTAATATTTTAAAATGCTTGGTATAACACTGCTCTTGTTTAGTGACACAGTGCAATGTAAACTACAATATATTGCGGGGTGGCATGTGAAGCTTCCTCTCTGTGCCTTGCGATGGGTCTCCAACTAGAGCAGGCAATCAATCGATTTGATTGAAAAATGGACGATTTCACCAATTTCGATTACACTAAAAATATAGCATTCATTGGTCATTATGCACTCCCGGAGGACATTGGGTCTTACTGCTAGTAATATATATTATATATCAGTACTCCCATCAGGTTTAACTGATAATAAGGATGGTGATGGCTCCGCCATATAAAATACAAGACTTGACAATGGGTGGACATAACCATATAAAATATTTGCACGCTTTATGATACATGATAGGTGCTCCTTCAATGAACTGGCATGTCTACAGATATGGAAGAGTGCTAATTTTTGTGAGTTTCTGCTTGCCATTGAATGTTGTTCTGTTGTGGGGAAGATGTACTGTTGGGATATGCATAACCTCAGTGGTATTCTAAATTAGAGGATCTACCTATGCCTTTGGTGTGTCCTTTGCCTTGATAAGATCACCAACTGGAGTTATTAACAAAAAAAAAACAAAAAACACCTGAAGAGGCATAGCACAAACATCCTTAGAGTCGATCATAGTCACATGAAAATAGGACTTCCTCAAATAAACATTAAAAAAAGTTTTAAAAAAATAACTCTCAGGATTCAAACTTATACCTATGAAAGAGGGAATATCTAAAGCTGATGTTGTTTTGAACCGGTTGACTTAACAAGCTGTGAGATTAGAGAAGCATATTAGGGAGTCTCTCCTTTGGAGACATGGGTGTGAATTCTGTATGAGCCTCATTTTTCACTTTGTGGTTTTCTTTATTTATTTTCAACCATGTTGACTAAATTAACAATTTATTTAATATTATCACGTCAATCTATTATAAAACCAATGTATAGGTAAAAAAACGTGCCAAACCTGACAAGATAGGAGCCATATGAAACTTCATAGTTAGTGGAGACAGGACTTGTGGGGTTTATCTGTTCTGAAATGGATATTCTTCTAGTACATGTACACACACACTGCACATATGTGGTTGGTGTTCAGATATATTTTTACATGAACGTTTACAATCATGGAATATCCATATTTATGCATAAAAAACTTGGGGGTGTGCACTCTTACATACATAAATTTTTTCCAAATAATTACTTTCATTAAATATTGACAAATAACCTATTTTTATTTATTACCATTTTAGATTTTGTCCCGTTTGAATTCACTCGCTTACTGAACCAAATGCAATTATGATCAAATTTAATGCTCAAAGCGGTATAACTTGCAACATGATTTTTTTTTTCTACCATCGTTAAACAAGTTTTTCCTCAGGCACTCTCGCATTAATAGTATGCTGTTTGGATGTATGTCCATCAAGGACAACCGGGATTTTCCTCTTGTCTAAGAAGGATCTAATCATATTTAGAATTTGCCCAGTAATACTGCATGGTTTGATTTTCATTAGGCGCCTTTCATGCCAGACTTTGTCAAAACTAATGGTGATAGGCTTTAGTATATAAAAAAAAAAAATGACAATAGTCTTCTATAAGCCTGCAAAAACTTTTGCACTGACCTGATATTAAGTAAAAATATTTGAAAAATAAACAAGTCAAACAGTCGGTTGCTAATGACTTGAATCTTTTTCTTACTTGCTTTTTTTTTATCTTTGCATTAAAAAAAAAAATAGCAAATGTTTCTAGATGAATTAGAAAAAGAGAGAGGCATTTAGAGGGAGAGGTGTGTTCAATAAAAGGAACATGATTAAAAAACTTCGTAAAAAGTGTTGCACACTTATTTAGCCGTCCTGTTTTTCTTCTTCTTTTTTATCTATGTCCTCTCCTCCTCACTCTCCCACAGCATTGGGTAGACCTGTTAATGGGAGCCGATTACAACTTGCTTTGTATGAAGCTTAACAATTAACTAGTGCTTTTAAAATATTTGTTGTTTTTCGTTTGTTTTGTTCTTTAAGGATGGAATTGTTTCGAACAGGTGAACTGCCATTCATTCACCCGGAATTGAATAGCAATGTTTACTCAGGCATTATTTCACTAAATGTAATTTCAAGCATATATATATATATATATATATATATATATATATATATATATATATATATATATATATGAGCAAACAGTTGATAAAATATGTTAAAAAACACTTTGAAATGAGTTAAAAACATTTAATCTGAAAAGGAAACACTAGATAAATGGATAGTCCTTAATCCGCGGAGTTTCGAAGAAATACTCTCCTTCTCATCAGAGGGTAGGAATTAGCAAAATGCAGGATTGGATTTTGCATGCAGAAGTATTGGATGAAACAACAAGTAAGTCAAAGATCTTACTTGAAAGCAAAATAAGTTAAGCAGAGGGAATATGGTAAAGAAAAAGGTGATTATACATGAATGGATAGTCTGGTGGAAGATAAATAATCCAGTGACGGTAAAATCCAAATGTAAAACTTCAAGAAAGTTAAAAGAATTTCCATTTGTACAAGTAAAATCCAAAGACATCCCGTAATATATATATATATATATATATATATATATATATATATATATATATATATATATATAATCATTCCAAAACCAAATTATATCGGTGCAAAAATGTTTTTTGACTTGAAATTGAACGTAAAAAAAAAAAAAATTATTTTTGCACCAACCTAATATTTAATTCACATTCGTATTCATTCCTTTTTATGAAGTGCGTCTTACATGTGTTTCGTTGAATAGTGGAAGACCACTAAATACCTCATCAGAGATTAATATATGTTCCTTAAAAAAATCTGTTGAAAAGTATTTTATATTGAACTAACCTGGGTGACCAGCATTGCCCGGATGTTTGGGGGGTGGGGTGTTGAGCCAAAAAAAAAAGTAGTAGTAGAATCTGTACTGTGAAGGAGGAAAAGAATATGAAAAAACTCCCCCCCCCCAAAAAAAAATGTGACGTCTTTGCTGTTGTGCCCATCGCCAAGCTGGAAGTGACGTAAGTTTAAATTAAGGCTAGTCAATCGAAAAGAGGGGATGAAGGAATTAATGTTTTGGGCTATTTTTTTGATATTTGTCGTCCGAAAGGTCGAGCTCCAAAACCATACCGATCTCGTATATCAGATTTTAATGAGATTCAAACCATATATTCAAGATACTAATGCATGGAGTTTTTCAACATTTCAGTTTCTTTGACTGTAAACCACATGTCGATGGCTGTAAAGTGGGTTAATACAGTTGCATTTTTCATTTCTTGATCTTTATATTTGTAATCTAATGATTTTTACACCGTTTTGCTGAAATTCTCAATAAATTAGATTTTAAAGCAGTTACCAACGTTAATGATGTGTGAATCCACAAACTCGGTTTCTTGATTTACCTTCCGTTAGAATAGTAATATATCAACGATTTTTTTTCACTGGTCTCATAGAGAAAGCGATGTATGAGGAAGGCGAAAGAAGTTTGAACTTTTCTATTTTGTTATCCATGCTCTCAGGCAATGCCAATTTATTATATAAAAGGAAACTAAAAGTCCAGTTACTTAAAAGTCAATAAACTGCACAAGGTACTTACATCGCTGGATTCTGTGTGATCCCAATCTTGTTTTGGTATAAAATATCTTAATATTCATTTACTTTGAGGTCACCAAGGACCAATTTGATGCATGGGATTCATAAAAAAACAAAAACATTTTTTTTATTTTCTTACTGGTGGGTATTTCAAAAATAATACTATAACTACACTAAACAGTCAATTAACTATCGTTTTCTTTCATTCTATTATATTTAACCAGTTTCTAGAAAGAAAGAAACCAAGAGGGGTTGGCATTCAGATTTAGATGGAGAGAGGAGAGGGTTAGCACATTGCAGATAAAGAAAGAAAAAAATTATTACGCACATTTTTAACTCTCAGTTCTTCATGTATTCTGGCAGTGCTGGGTTGCCCTACTAGTTCTAAATAAATAAAGATACAAAACAACAAAATGACCTGTAAAAAAAGATGGCCAAGAAAACTCTATGCATATTTATTCTAAAAATAATAGAAATTTGAAGTGAAGCAATCTTGAACATGATTAATTCTTTTTCGTTAATATTTGGATTTCATCTAATTTTGGGCTCGCATTTTTATAATCATTTATCCAATTAATGTAAAAAAAACAAACCCCAAAACACACAACTTAGTGCTAAATAGAATCTCATGATATTAATTCTTTCAATTTTATTGAAAACCTGCTTTTCCCAATGACTAAAATCTTCCTTATTTTTACGAAAATAAACTGATTTCTTTTTTATTGCATCCTTGAAGTCTATCTTCATTGGTCTATGTTCAAGTTAGGACAGAACAGAAAGAACGTGCACCTTGATGTCTATTTATTTCAGCTTTAAATCTATTTGTGTACTCTGTGACTCATTGTTTGTATCCGGTTTATATCCGTCAATCACTTATTTTTCTCTGTGGCACTTACGTCAGTTTAGCGTAGTGTCATGATATCTGGGTGCTCTGCTTGGCATATGCATGACATAACCAGGGTTGCAGAGTCAGAAACGTGTAAAGTCTGACTCCAACTGCTAGAATTCCAAAATTTTCACCATTTATTGTAAAGTCTTCTTAGAAGTTTGACTTCAACTCTAGCCCCCTTCAAAATCTCCAACTCTACAATTCTGGATATAAAATTTTGAAGTTTGGATTTTTTAAAGATTTATGAATTTAATATATCTCTTTATGCATCTCTTATTTTAAGAGATAGACAGTAAGGGAGATATATTTACTAACTTAAAATGTTTTTAAAAAGTCTTTATTAAAAGACTTATCTCCTAAAACAATCCTGTACCTGTACAAGAGCCAGATACAGCCTAGGATGGTGTACTGTTATAGATGAGAGGTGCCACTCAAAGTACTCTTTTTTGGTTTGACAAAGTATTTCGCAATCTAATGGTGGATGATCTCTTTTCATCCCTACGGACTCTTTCATGCAAAAGAGATGTTGCCGGCTTCTCTCTAGTCTACCCTTATTTTTCAGCTTGACTGTAAAACATTCACAGCCAGAATTCGCCTAGATACATCTACAGCAAAAAAAACAAAAAACTTTCCTTTCCTTCCCGTGTACGAAAAAAAAAAAAAGAAATGAAACTTTCATAAATGAAGTTTCTTTCCTAGAACACCTTATTAATGGAACAATATACCTGAAAACTGCTTCCCAACCTACGATATGGTCGTCCTCAAAGTCTAATGTTAACAAATACTTGTGCCGTTCTCTTGGATAATTAGATTCTGCCCATTCCGCCGATTGTTTTCAATCTTTTTGTGGTGGAGTCTATTGTCCAATTGGCAATATCTTTAGCACTTATCCTCAAATGGTCTTTCAAGCCTTCTTATCATTGTGTGGCTCCCCAGGCATTGATAAATGATGACATATTAAAAAAGGGGGGTGGCAAAATTAAAGAAATTTCTTTAAAAAGCTTTTACTTGAAAAATCTTTTCCTTGTTATTTAACAGAATTTCAGTTTTAGTGAGTATTTAAAACTGTTCAATTTGGACAAAACAATTTCTTTTAAAAACAAAATGCCTAGAATAATGACTAGTGTGTATTAGTGTATCGTCATGTTTCTTTCCTGCTGGAACCATGGTTTTCAGATCATCACAAGCAAGGAATTGAGAATATTAGAAATAAATAAAATAAATGTACCTCAAATTCTATTGATAATTTGTTATTAGAACTATTGCATACGTAACATTGAGAAGTGTGTGTGTGTGTGTGTGTGTGTGTGTGTGTGTGTGTGTGTGTGTGTGTGTGTGTGCATATATATATATATATATATTTGCTAGTTTGGGTTTTTCTGCTTGATCTATGACAACCCATCCAGAAGAAGGAAACCGATTTAAATCCTTCAGCTAAAGTAATGAAGTCATCTTGCCTTGACATGCACCAGTTATAACTGAAGATTCTGTGTGGTGTTCGTGTTATGCAAGCGTTTGTTACTATAATCTAATGATGTACAGATGTGTGCTTACAAATCTAGTCTATCATCAAAACGGGGGGGGGGGCCTATGGAGACGTAGATTAGGAAAGGATGACATTAGAGAAACATGATTTCATCTGTTCAAATGCAACGAATCATATATATATATTATAACATTTTTCAAAGGGATATTAACAATTATTTTTACATCTACTGTTTAAGTTTAATGTCTACTGCATAAGTTTTTCATGTTTATGCAATCATCAGTGTAAGAAGTGATGGTCGGGATATTCAAGCTAAATCATAAAGTCATCTTTAACTTTGTAAGCCACTAGCAATTAACACAAAAATTGAAGATAATTTTAAGTGTTTATAAATGTCATGTAGTATACAGTTGGATAGTATTCAACACCCAGAAGTCAGAATGTTGCATATATATATATATATATATAATATATATATATATATATATATGCGTGGCTCAGAGGCAAAGGAATGAGGGTGGGGTGGAGAGTTAGATTTTGGTTTCGATTCTAATTGATAGCACCCAAGTCATATACATATATTTTTAGTTTTGATTTAACTACTATATATTAGGTTCAATGTAATAATCGATAGAGAATTGTCTCTATAATAATAAATATGTAATCTGCATGAATTAAAATATTATTTTTAAGGGTATCTTATGACTGGGCAACGCCGGACGAACTACAAGTATGTATATATATATATATATATATATATATATATATATATATATATATATATATTCGCGTTTTGATTAATTTGTTGAAATCTTATAAGCATAACATAAAAAACCTGCCCCTGCAAGTTAGTGTGCATAGAAATGATTGTCGAACTTACTTCTCATTACAAGAATGGGTCAAGGTTGGAAGGGATTTCTATTAATTGCTTTTTCTCTTGTATGACATTTAATATCAAGTCAGTTTCATTGAACCACCCTTCTTGTAATTCGGGCAAGTAAGGTCATATTTGCATTATAAATTTACATGTTTTTTCTAAGAATTTTTGTGTAACATTTCAGACATCTAACCTCGAATATAATTTATGAGTTCATTAAAACATTATCCCAAGGAAAAACTTATAATCGTATTCGTTGTATCTTAGCAACAGAATTAATTATGAGATTGTGTGTTGTCGTTTTATTTTTTTTTATCTTAAGATTTTTTATAAATAATTTGTAATAATAAGGATGAAAAAGTGATGTAAGCTGAAATCATTTCATCTTATGATGCTAACAGGCAAAGATATTTTATGATCATTTTTTTTTTTTATTATTTTTATTAGATTTTGATCTTTAATCGCAACAAGATAAACATGACGTCAGATTGTTTTGATGATTCTTGTTAATTGGCTTGTCTCAGTTTAAAACAACAATCTACACCTAATTAAATTATCGTCATATTTAGTTTAATATCTGGTTTACATGCTGGCATGTGTTGCACAGCTTTTAGAAATTGACTTCTAAACTTATTTATCTCTGGCCAGGTCCTTTATTTATCTTTTTCTCAAATCCAAATTCATCAATTCATGTTTTCCTTAGCCTTCCTCTGCCAAACTGATATATAAACTGACCAAAGTACTCTGCTCCATTCTTTCAATGTTATCAAACAAAGTTTCCTGTTCTGCACACATCTTCCTCTGAAAGCATCAAATATCAGCCTTTCTTTAAAGCATTATGAATTTTAAAATTCTGTCGAAGAATATATCTCAGCATCTTTCATTATCCTGAGAACTTATATATACTAACTTCATTTGGATAATATTTATGTGAGCTTATTACTATTGTAGTTTTATTTTTGGGGGGAGGGGGGTCTCCCTGACAAAAGGAGAGTGGATCTGTAAATTCACCCTTGTCCGTTTGTCTGTCCGCACTTTTTTCAATAACTATGCCTTGAAATTTTTAAAAATTTTGCACAAACATTAAACATGATAAAAGTAACAACGGATTTTGCCTTTCGGGTTAAAATGGTTACCATTGACACTTTTGTGCTTATTAAACAAAAAATTGATGCCTTGGATTTTTATAAAACTTTCTGAAAAGTTGTAACTGATTTCTATATAATTTTGTTTGTCTATACTTCGCGATAACTCTTGGGTGTACCCCAGGGGCTCTTTTAGGGCTAATAAAAACACTCCATTTTGGGGACTATTTTACCATATTTGTCCAAAATTTTCTGTGTATGTCGTTTTAGCAGTTTTGCATGATCCTGAACTCAAATTTAAATATGTTAAGGCCTAAAACTGCACCATTAGTTCATTTTCACCAGAATTTGACTTCCCCTGGTGACTTTTGGACCTAAATGAGGGGGGGGGGACAACGCTGAACTTAGTCATTTTTTATGCCTCGTTTACTGTATGCTCACAGAGGGCCATGCATGCTTCAGTTGTTTTTTATACACTGCATAATCATGTTTAGACACTGGTTATCATTAGATCACCAAATTTTAGTGACATCAAGCCTGGTTAATACAAAATGGGTAACCAGGTGCTGTATTTGCTCTCCAGTTATCTCTACATTGTTTCCAGTTGTCTTTAACTCCTTGCCACTAGAATAAAGGTGCTGATTCAGGAGAGGTGGGATTTGAGGCTGTACAAACTTTGCTTCACTATTACTATTTTACCTTTTTATAAGAGGTATCCCTTGTTTAAGATTAAACGAAGGCCATGGTTTTTATTAGATAAATTTCCCAAATTTGTTTTCAAATAAATTGTGCATTGGGAAGAACAAAACTACATTGCATGTGATGACAATGCAAATGTATGATGCGTACGGCAGACTTATCTGGTTCTAGTTATTCTCTTAAAACAGTTGACAGATCAAACCTTCAGGCCAGTCTACTCCTATTTCAACTGTTGCTTAAAGGAAAATATTACTAATGAAAGTAACTCAATAAGTTTAATCGAATTTGAACACGGCTCTTGTCGGTATATATAGTGCAGCTAACATGTCAAATTAAAGGTTCACTACCTCCAATGGTGATGGCCATTTTTGTTGGTCAAATCATTGTTGCTGTGTCTGTCATGTGAACAGCAGCTTTCTCAACTAAGCATGCCTAGCACAAACCCAAGAATGTTTGACTTGTAGTTCTTTCCCACCGCAGGAAGATGTGACACAAGGTTGGAAGGTGGGGAGAGTTACGCCAGCACCCCTAAAGGAAGAGCACAATAAAAATTGCCTGAGCAGCCCATCAGAATTCTTTCCTCTCTCTCTCTCTCTCTCTCTCCCCCCCACCCCTGATCAGGGTGTCTCAGACAGTAAGCAATAAACTTACTCTACATATAATGTAGGGAGGCAGGGCCATGGAGAGTGGATCTCCTCGGATTATCCAGAATGAATACCTCAGCCAGCTAGATAAAAGGCCACTAAAATGATCCAGTTTCTGGACTGATTCTTGAGATTGCAATCTCGATTGGCATTTGGTAGCAAATGCAGCCTGGTGCCAAATGAATGGTATGGATCGATGATTAAGAATGTTTGATTGTAAACAAATAGTTAAGACAGTCAGCTAATCCATGTGATTGACAATGCAAATGAATTATTTTGCCAGCTAATCATTGACATTTGTATAAGTAAGCAAAATTGCCTCTTCACATGTATTTTGTATGTTAGGTTGACATACTGGCGATTCTTTCTGATGACCTCTTGTTTGTTCTTGCGATCATTCTGATCTCATCTCTTGCATCTGTTTTCCTAAAGGTTCCTGATTATGAATGGAGGAAGGAGAGTTCATCTGTGTGATGATTAGATTTTTCAACTGCTTCTATAATACCACGAATAAAACGAAAATGGCGACCAGAATTATGTATGTAAAGTCAATTGGGAATAACATCTTTATTTTATAAGAACACTAACCAATATTTGCTATAGTTGTAAAATTAAGTATTTGTGTTGCAGGAGATTAATGTACTTTGCTTGAAGGATTGTCTGGTATGTATATAAAAGAATTTATAGCAGGCAATACAATGCAAAGGTGTAACGGATTAACACAAAGTAAATTAAGACTACGCAAATTCACCTTTTATTAATCTGTACTAATATAATTTTTTTATGTGTGTGTATATCGATATTCATATTAAAAACCCCTTTTTTTTTATTTAAAAAAAGAAACAACTTAATTATATATGGATCGTGGAATTGCATTCACTAGCAAAAGATCCAGAAAAATTTTGCCTACGAAACTCCTCTGTCAGTTTTTGGTCTACAGATATAAAACTTTATATTTGGGTCTTAGCTGGGGGAAATTGGTGCAAAAGTATGAAAATTTAAAAAATGAAATTTGCCAGGTGAAGGTCGAACGATGGCATTACAAATAAAAAAAAATGCGTAACGTAATAGCTATTGGTTCATGTTTTAATTTTTAGCCTTGCAGCAAACATGGCTTCATAGGTCAGGCATAGACATTAAAGGTAAAAATAAATCGTAAGCTAAACGTTTTAGTTTCGATTCTCGGTGGTGGTACAAGTCTTTTTGAAGCTTTTGAAATCATTATTATATATTGGGTCCAATATAATAAATACGAAATCTGCATTAATCAAAATATCATATTTAAGCGTATTTTACGACCGGGCAATGCCGGGTGGCCTGCTAGTACAATATATATATGTATTTTTTTTAAATTTAACATTGCATTGTGTTCTTGTGTCAATATGGTCGGATAAAAGTTCAATATTACATGATATTTCAGGAAATTTTATATGATATGGAGCTTCCATCTTACCATACTGACACAACTAAAAACAATGGAATGTTAAAAGTATTAAAAGAAGATATGTATATATATCTATATAAATAAAATAGTAAATGTATGTGTGTGTGTGTGTGTGTGTAAATATTTAACCAATAGAATCTTAAACTACTGGTCACAAAACACTCAAATTTGCAGGAAATAGTAATCATACATCAAGGATGGTTTATAACGAGTAAAATCTTTGTTTGGATGGATGAATTGTGCATAAAGAAATATGTTGGCAAGTTGAAATGCAAAATGTTAATTTCAATTTGTCGACATATTTTTTTAGTTTTACGCATATGCAAATTCAATCATAGCTAGAAGTGGTTTAATTTTAAATCTTTTTTTCTCCATCTGTCGGGTTAATTCAAAGAATGCAGAACACATTTGGAGCGCCAAATGTGGGAACGTGGCTGGAGCACTAAATGTTTTGGTTTCGATTCTAGCTGATAGCATCCAAGTCATATTTTTTTTAACTTTGGAAATCAGTACTAATATATATATATATATATATATATATATATATATATATATATATATTCAATAGAGAATTGTCTCTAATAATAAATACAAAATCTTCATGAATTAAAATATATTTAAGTATATTTTATGACTGTACAAGGCTGGGGACACTACCACTAGTTGTATTAATAAAAGGTGAATCTGCATAGCTTGTTCCACCGTTATGTTTCAATTTACTTCAGCTTGTGTATGTCCGTTACGCCTTTGCATTGTATTGCCTTTTATAAAGTACCTTTATGTTTGTTGTATTTAAAAAGCTATTAACGTCAGAGAGACGGTGAATAGATAGGTTCTATTTCATATAATAGATCAGGATATGTGTGTGTCTATGTGCACCTAATTTTTCTTGTGATATATTCTTCATTATTGCAGACATTTAATAGACGTGCCGCTTTCTGATGATAGCTTATCGTTTTTGTTTTACGAAGAATGATTTAATCTCCATTTTTATCTCTCTAAAGAATCCCATTGTTCATTAACTTGAGTAGAATTGCTCACCTTTTATTTAAGAAAAAAATGAATTGAAAAGAAAAAAATCAGGCCAATGAAAGCTGATTACTTAATTGAAACTTTTTAACTGAATTTACATTTATCTCGAGCAAAGATTGGAAGATATTTTTTTCTGCACCTACTTTTTCAAATTACTTATCAATATAAAAGGAATCGTATTTTCTTTCTAGATCAGAAATCAAGGAAAGATTTTTTTCTTGCTTACAATATAGGCTACACTGATTTGATCAATTAAAAAGAATGTGTTAAACAAAATTCACACATTTTTTTATTAATTCTTAGATTTTTTGTTTTTCAAAAATTTTAATTATTTTTTTTACTATTTTTCTTCAAATTTAATGCAGAAATCTATTTTTAGAAGTTAATATTAAAACTATTTCAGTAACAAATAAAAAAGTGTTATTCTGACGATAAATAATCTAAACACTTCCACATTTCAAAGGTTCTGAAATTGCATAGTATTGCAGATATGAGTTACATCCCTTTATCACAAAACTACCCAAGGTAGTTTTGCGATAAAGGGTCATAACTGTCTATTTTTCTTCTCACTTATAATTTAATTTTTTGGGGGTGGGGAGGACACAAGTAAAATTATAAATAAAATTACCCCTCTCTCTCTCTAAAAGAATACATTTCTTTGTGTGGACAGGACTCTCCAATGCACCCCCCCCCCCCCTAAAAACAAATGTAACAATTGAAAATTAGGCTGGCTGAGACAAAAAAAAAAAATATGGACAAGACGGCAGCGATCTTGGTTGGAAATTAAAAACTGTAAAGCAAGTTAATATTTGAGATAAATTAAAAAGCATTAAAAACTATTTAAAAACACAAAAAGAAAATGCTGGTATGTTGCAAAATAACTGTTTTTGGTTATGGTAATATTTATTTATTGCATATTTGATTTTTTTTTTTTTCCCTACTTTTTCGAATTGCTGTGGATTGTAAAACAACCCCCAAATTTTGTTTTGAGAAGGCCTTGAAAAAATTTAAAAAGCCTTGAAAATGGACATTAAAAATCAGTACGAACCTGTTATGGATATTACTTAAATGGTGAAACTTTTAAAATGTATGCAATCAACTCTTAGGTGTCTGTCTTTCTAGGTTCAACGTAGCCTGGAATGAGAATATCTGTGAAGGAGGCGGCAGCGACATTTTTTATATTTAAGAGACAGCGAGTGCCCCAAAGATCATCCCTCGCTAAATTGCCAAGTTAATTTTGTACTGTGTCAAGCTCTCAGTACGTTTTTGAATTAATCTTCAACCATTTTCTAAAAATAAAGTAAAGAAAAGTTATGTTTTTGTCCCCTCATATTTCTTAATTCTGTACACACTCAAAAATGCCTCAGTAATAATAATTGTATGCCATCTTGTGTATGTGTATATATTCGCACACAGGAGCTTGGTTACATCTTGGAAAGTATTATTTTGTAAGGTTAATTTAAACATTTTTAGAAAACTAAATGTTATGAAATATTAAAATCGTTTTTCTCTGAGATTGTTGGTGTAAGACACTTTTCTCAAAGAAGAATTTTTTTTTGTTTTGCTAATGTTATGGGCCTCTAAAGGTCGATCCCTTATGGAGAAAAAAGATGGTTTTGAAATTTAAAAAAAAAAAAAAAAGGATACTGATTGTACAAGATTTAAATTGTGTGGTTTCCTTCCTCCTCACCATCCATCCAAACATTTCTGGTGTCAGTGTTACAACGACCTTATCAGTATAAAAGAAGTTTGATACGTCTGTTTGTCATCTCATATATTTCTAATCTATTATTAACTCTCAAGTTGATGGCATATTTCTCCCACACATTCTCACAAACTGTTTCTAACACTTAACGATGAAAATGCTGCAATTGACATTTTTAAATTTGAGATCCTCCTTGTATTATTTTTGGAACCGGTAAAATTACCAATTCTTTTATCACGTCCCTCTCCCCCCCTCTACACGCATCGGAGAACCACCATCATTGAAATCATCCTCAGCTTCAAAAATAAAATTACACAAATAATATTCTACATCTGTAAACTGTTCAAAGTCTGACCATTTCAAAAAAAAAAAAACTTCTTCTCATTGTGAATTTCTGCAAGAGATTTTTGGTCGATAGGAAATAGAATATTCTTGAGGTTCATACATTCTATCAGCAAATTTTTTTATTTTTTCTCTAGTTCACCCCAAACAAAGCTTATTGCCACTTGGACGTAAGGGGCTACTATTTGAGACTAAGTCTACAGGGGACCATGTAAGGAAATAAGCAAGATGTCTATTCATATCATTACATTTAAACCTCTGCATGTCAGTACAGTCAGAAGTAGGAAGCAGGTAGGGAATTCCAAAGTCTAGCAGTCCAAGGGAAGAAACTATTAGAGTGGAAGTCTTTTCAGTATCTCGCGACCTCTATAGTGAAGAGGCGGAATTTTGCTGCTAGACTGGTTTGTCGAGGGGATACATGTGCAATGAGTTCATCAGAACACAGTCCATTAAAATACTGGTAAAACAGGCACAGGGATAGTAATTGATAGCGTGGAACCTATTAGATTGGATACTCTTTTTTTGGACCCTGTTTAAAAGGAGTGTTAAGTTTAGCAATTTAAACTTAAGCATGAAAGGCCAATTAACACTTTCAGAAAGATGTGTAGATGCACCTTTAAATGTAATGTGGTATTAAGAATTTAAATATGAATTGATATTTATTCAGAAAAATATGTATAAACTAGTGATGCTTTCTCTACATCAATCTGTATAATTTACTGTAAATAATATTCTTTCTGAAATAATAAACGTAAAGGTCAATATTTATAATTCTAGCTATTTAATTCTTTTTAAAACAAATGTTTTTGTTTTTGTTTTTTTTTTACCATAAAAATAGTTGTCAACTAAATATTCTTCAAAAATCAATTGAATGTACTTTTTTTTCTTTTTTTCCAATTGTATTTATTTAAAATCATACAGTTTTTAGTCGATGGGCAATTCATTTTAAAATGGATAAAGTTGGAACTTTTTTTTTTACCTTTACGGTATTAGATTAATCAGTACCAAGCCCCTTTCCTAGTGTTTTGTAAATGTGTGTGAAAACTTATAAATGTACGAACATGAAGTGGCTGAGTGCGTTATATAAATTAGTGACGGCCATGACACCGAGAAAAACCAGGTTGCTGATTTTTTAAAAAATAATTAAAATCTATTAAAATCCATTATTTCTGAAGAACTTTTTTTTTTTCCAGAAAAATAAACTCTGAATTTTATATTAAAAGCAGAATAATATAATACCTTTTCTATAATTTTAAATTTATAATTTTTCCAGAAAACATGCTTGACTCAGTTTTTTAAATTTTTTGCCAAAGATGTAAAAAAATTTAAATATTTTTTTTAAAAGGTTCTTGAATCAATTAAACTGATTTTTATGTCTAAATAAGATTTAGGATGATTTACTATAAGAATATGCAAAAATATAATATAAGTACCTGAATTTTAAATAATTTTATTTTTCATTGTTAGTCAAAAATTCTCTTCTCACATAGATTAGCTTCTTAAAATATGAAAGCCTAGATGAATGTAAATATTTATTTAAGCATTTACATAAATGTTTAAATTTTAATGTAACCAAATAAGCAAATACCAGTTTTTTTATTTTTTATTCCAAACGCCATTTATGGTGAAATACCTTCAACATTGTCATTTTTAGCTTAATATTTTTTGGCACTTTTCGGGCACCGTAATTTTTAAACTTCCACAATGATATATAATTTTTTTTTTTTTGCATTGATTCTTCAAAGCATCCTCTATTTAATGGCATATTGGCAAAATTGGCTTTCTAAAAGAAAATTTTAAGTTTATTTTTAAAGATTAAAAAGTAGTGTTTTTCAGAAAAGTAGTGGTACTATTTTTTATATGCTAATCTGAAAGAATATGTTAATAACATATTTAACGAATTTCACACTTCATAATACAAAAGATGAAAATTAAGCACGTTTAAAAGTTGAATTTTCAATCTCAGAATTTGAAGAGCAGATTTTTTTTGTTTTTGATTTTCTACAATCTTTATCCCCCCCCCCTCCCGCTAAATGAAGTATATGTACGGCACAATCACGTTGACCGATTCAGTTTTTGTCAGATCACTGAAGTTAAGCAATGTTAAGCCTGGCCAGTACTAGATGGGTGACTATTTTGGGAAGGCTAGGTGCTGTATGTACCTTCTGGGAAGGTTGGGCATGGGGCCAACACCCTCACCCCGGAAAAAGAACTCCTTCCTACAAAAGTATCTACAAAGTTGTGGATGACCTATGCCCCTCCAGGGGCTCAAGGTTATGGATGAATGAAGTATATGTTTAATTCCAGCTTTTTATTTTAAGTGTAACAGTGACCATATATATATATATATATATATATATATATATATATGAATGAAAAGAAATTAAGACTGTAAATTAAAATTTACGAGTAAATTTATTGTTTGACAGAATACTCCAAAAGCATTTTTCAAAAAATCCTGATTCCGCAGAGTTTCAAAGAATGCTATTCTTCTCTTCAGAGGAAAGAAAGAAATGAGCAAATCATTATTATAGCCGAGCTAATAATTTGTTTGTTGTGGCATTAAATAAAACATCAGTTTATGATGGTTAGTCATAAAGTGCAAAAAAAATGTGTTCGTATCCATTAAAAACATGTGAAAATGGGGAGAAAATGTGAGGAAAAAAAACAAACCAGGAGTAGAAGTTCCAGAACACATGAAGATTCACTCGATGGTAAATCCAAAAAGTGAAGAAGGAAAATTTAAAATAAAAAAAAAACAAAAGTTCAAAGTCAGTGGAATGCATAATTGAGTTATAGAGTGAAAGATAATCCGATTGGAAAAGAAGTTCAATGTAGCTTAAAAATATATAAAATTCCTCTTACCAATGTCAAAAATTCCCCCAAATCGCAACATTGATATTCAATCACTTAAATATAATGCCAGACCAACGATGGGAACAGTTGGGTTGGTTATATTTTTTGAAAATTGTTTTTGGAGTATTCTGTCGAACAATAAATTTACTTGTAAATTTTAATTTGCAGTTTTAATTTCTTTTCTTTTCCGTATAACAAGCTCCACTCCTGATTGTGTTTGTATTGAGCTTTTTTTATTTGGTTGGGATGAATATATAAATATTAATATTTATATTAGATTGAAGTTTACACTGGCTTGTATCAGGTAAACATTTCATTTCCATTGCCTTGATTAATATATATATAATATATAATCTCGATTATAAAAAATGCACCTTCAAAGTTCACTCTTCACTTAATAATCGGTGAAAATTTGATATTTCGATTTGATATTTCACTCATTTCTTTACCAATTTTCCTATGTCTTAATTGCGGCATCTTGGTATTACCAGATCAGGTTGTGTGTACTTCCTGACCTAAATGCACGCAAAGAAAGCATGCAATCTGCACATTTCAAGTTGGCCTCCATATATATATTTTTTTTATATTTATATTTGCTACTGGCAACAAGAATAGTTGAAGTAGTCCAAAGACTCAGGTGCAAATCAGCAGGGATAGATCATCTTGACAATGGATATGGTGTACTCATTTGAAATCGGCTCAACCCACTTTGGGTGAATGCTGTTATAAATACAAGTACGTCGCAAGAAAGATAAAAAAAAAAAAAATCTGAATAATTTAAACAGGAAACGTCAATTTTCAAGCAATTTTGTCACAAAATTATACCGTCTGGATCCAAGTTACATATATCTTAAGATTTTATTGTTTACTAAAATATATCTAGTCAAATAAATAAAATAAAATGAATGAAAATTGAGAATATGAACCATGTTTGCATATTTCAAATTCTATGTTTTATATAATGATTAAAGAGAAAGGGGCTAAGTGAGAGTTGGTGGTAAAGAGGTGGGGAGAGGAAGGATCAATAGAGTAAATTAATAGAAAAGGAGAATAAATATCCAATAAATGAGACGATAAATAAATAAAGCAAATTTAACGGCAAGAACCAAGGAAATATTTTTTTATTTTAAGAATTTTGCTTGCATATTATAAATTTTACATTTCTGTCTTTTAATGCTATAAATATTTGATCAGGAACAGTTGCTCTGTTAATCCATATTAATGTGTGTTTTTATTTTGGTGGAATATAACTGGAATTGTTAAAAATACCAACATAGATGGGATTCAAATTGTAAGTAATTCGTCCTTTAGCATGTTTTGCTAAGCAGCTTCTTTGCAGTGGTAAAATTGAAAATGATGAAAAAGTTGTATCCAATAAATACATAGAAAAAGAAACCATCTGAAATCGGATTATTTCCGAAGTAAGATATTTTCCTAATTTTTTTTTTTAATTTTAAGCACAAACAAGGATATTTGCTTGGATTTTCATATTCTTGTTACCATTTTACAATGAAACCACAAAAAGAAAAATTGCTCTTGAATAAGTTGTTCGGATTATTATTTTATTTTTATTTATTTATTTTTTTTTTTATTATTTTTTTTTTTCGATGTATTTGTATTTATGACAGCATTCACCCGAAGTGGGTTGTCAAGATGATCTATCCATGCTGATTTGCAGCTGAGTCTTTGGTACACTTCAGTCATTCCTGTTGCCAGTAACAGATATATTAAAAAAATATATGGGACCCAACTTGAAATGAATGTAAAATCTTGTATTTTTCATTCTTTGAATTGAATAGCCAGATTATGGCAGACATGATGAGGTAGAACCTGAATCTAGTGGTGGAAAAAGATTCGACTTATAGCCACCATCAAAGAGCTCACCTCTGCCTGACATACAGGAGCTGGATGTGAGAAAGACCAATAGCATACTAGAATGAATGTCCTCAATGTATTTGTTCCGGCTCATATTTCCTGTGAATGTTAAGCTGAGGAGTTTGAAGGAAGAATTCTCAGGTAGGGAGTTGTTAGTCATGGACATTGGTGGTTGGAGAGGCTTCTTGTAATTGTTAAAGGAGATCAGCTTAGTTTTACTAGCATTAAATATCACCTTCCATTTACTTCTCCATTCAACTCTGGTTTGGAAGTCATTTTCTAAGGATTCAGCCATTGTCTTGGATTTGTGTACATCCCTTCTTCCCTCATGCATGTTACAGACAATTGTATCATCAGCAAATATACCTATCTCGGACTCAATATTATCAGAAAAGTCATTGACAAATATCGGGAATAATAATGGTCCAAGGATTGACCCCTGAGGTTTTCCCGCATTAATGTTATGCTGCTTGGATGGATGACGATCCACAACCTGGATGGTCCTACTGTCTAAGAAGGATCTAATTATATTGAGTATCCGTCCAGTTATACTGTATGATTTAATTTTCAATAGCAGCTCTTCATGCCAGACTTTGTCAAAGGCCTTGGATATATGGAGGGCTACAGCCTTGGTTTCTCTCGCCTTATCCAGTGCATGGTATATACATTCAGAGATGACTGTTAAAATATCTGCAGTAGAACGACAGTGCCTAAATCTATATTATGGGGAAAACCACATATAGTGATTGTAGCTAGTTGAGTATTTTTGTGAAAATTTGGCAAGGAGGACCATGGATTGAAGTTCAATTGAGCACTTGTCATGAAAATAATGATAGAACAGAAACAGACTTGCAACGTCTCTTCTGTGGGAAAGGGGTTGAAGAAAAGAGAAAAGAGCATCACCTATGTTTCGAAGCCAGTTTTGAATTCTATCAAGGCTGGATAGTGTTCACCGAGCAGCTCCTGCTCAGGTGTGGCAGCATTTTAGGGTGTACCTGGTTTTTATACAAAAGATTGCATCGGTAATGAGATATCTGCTGGACTAGTAGAGTGATCTAACCATTTTTTTCCAGCGATCTTGGCAGTAGATTTGATGTGTGTGTTCCGTTTTAGATCAGGAGTGAAGATCATTTCCAGAAGCTTGTCAGGATGTGGAGCTTCCCCAAGACGAGTGCCATTCATTTCAATTGGGGCGTTATGGGAGTCAGTGATTATGATGAAAGGAGAGAAACTTGGTTTTCGAGGCATTAAATTTAACCAGCCACCTTTCCCCCCATTGCATCCTGTTTCTCAAGACCAGAAGAGAGAGAATCAAAAAATTTTGGTCTTTGCTAACCTTTGAAGTGCTACCATAGATTGTGGTATCGTCCACATAAATACCTACGAATGATTTAAGAACGTTATTTGGGAGATCATTAAAGATCAAAAAGAAAGTTGGGCCCAGGATGGACCTTGAGGGACACCAGTTTTAATATGAGTTTCTTCATCAACAACTACTGTGTTTATAATCTATCAGAGAAAAAGGATTTAATAATTAAGGACATTTCCAGCTATTCCATAGCTGGCAAGCTTCTTTGTGCCATACTCTATCAAAAGTCTTTGATATGTCAAGAGCTATTGCTCTAGAAACCAAGTCCTTGCCGAGAGATTCACTAATCCTGTGACATAAGTTAGTACATCAACTGTAGATGTCAAAGAATGGAGACTTTAGTAAAACTTTTATTACTTCACAAATTCTCTGTACAAAGTGAAATAACTAAAACTCAATATAAAGAAAATAAACTGATGCAATTTTAATTGTCCTTAAATTAATCAATATTGATCCAGTTAAAACCAGTGTTTGTTTGTTTGCGATCTTTTCTGTTGGAGTCCGAGAAAAGTTCAATTTTTTTCTACTGTTTGCATGCCATTTTACTTTTTTCCATTTGCCAGAATGTGTAGAGTATTGACTAATTGGCAGAGATACTAACTCATACCATTGAGTATTGACTAATTGGCAGGGATACTAACTCATACCATTGAGTATTGACTAATTGGCAGAGATACTAACTCATACCATTGAGTATTGACTAATTGGCAGGGATACTAACTCATACCATTGAGTATTGACTAATTGGCAGGGATACTAACTCATACCATTGAGTATTGACTAATTGGCAGGGATACTAACTCATACCATTGAGTATTGACTAATTGGCAGGGATACTAACTCATACCATTGAGTATTGACTAATTGGCAGGGATACTAACTCATACCATTGAGTATTGACTAATTGGCAGGGATACTAACTCATACCATTGAGTATTGACTAATTGGCAGGGATACTAACTCATACCATTGAGTATTGACTAATTGGCAGGGATACTAACTCATACCATTGAGTATTGACTAATTGGCAGGGATACTAACTCATACCATTGAGTATTGACTAATTGGCAGGGATACTAACTCATACCATTGAGTATTGACTAATTGGCAGGGATACTGACTCATACCATTGAGTATTGACTAATTGGCAGGGATACTGACTCATACCATTGAGTATTGACTAATTGGCAGGGATACTGACTCATACCATTGAGTATTGACTAATTGACAGGGATACTGACTCATACCATTGAGTATTGACTAATTGGCAGGGATACTGACTCGTACCAAATGAAAAAAAAATGCTTCCTTGTTAAACCTAGAGGTTTAACAAGGAGGCTTCACTAGCATTTTTTTTCTTATAAAATATAAGGAATAATCCAGGATTGGCCCCCTCTCCTACATTACATTTTAGTAACCAATGAAAAGGGAACCTTCGTGTTGCCTTTACTATGTGATCCGTGTATTTTAAATCTTCTTGGTTATCTCTTTCAACGTCTGTTTTATTGGCAAATCTCGGATTTAATTTTTCGTTTTGATCCAGCCCGCCAATTTCGAGTGCTTTTCTGAACGCTTGCATATCAAAACCGTGGACATTTCAAACAATATTTGAAGATTAATCTTTAAAAGAATATTTTGTTCATATTGTTTTAGTAAGTAAATGAATTAAGATTAGTTCTGCTGTAGGCACATGTCTGTTTGCTTCTGATTTATTTCTAGCACACTTAACGACCGTCAAGACTAGTTTAACGATGTGTAAGGAGAATAAACTGTCTACATTAGAAAGATCTCTAACTGGTCAAACAATTTGTAGGAAATAAAAAATTCCCTTCATCGAACGAATTCGTCTCCGCTCATTTGACCAGTTTCTCTGAAATGTTGTTTCTCGTCATTGGGTATTGGAACATTTCCCTAAAATCGTTATTCTTTACTCTCACTCTCACTCTCTCTATCTCTCGCCCTTCCTTCCACTGTCTCTATCTCTCGCCCTTCCTTCCACTGTCTCTATCTCTCGCCCTTCCTTCCACTGTCTCTATCTCTCGCCCTTCCTTCCACTGTCTCTATCTCTCGCCCTTCCTTCCACTGTCTCTATCTCTCGCCCTTCCTTCCACTGTCTCTATCTCTCGCCCTTCCTTCCACTGTCTCTATCTCTCGCCCTTCCTTCCACTGTCTCTATCTCTCGCCCTTCCTTCCACTGTCTCTATCTCTCGCCCTTCCTTCCACTGTCTCTATCTCTCGCCCTTCCTTCCACTGTCTCTATCTCTCGCCCTTCCTTCCACTGTCTCTATCTCTCGCCCTTCCTTCCACTGTCTCTATCTCTCGCCCTTCCTTCCACTGTCTCTATCTCTCGCCCTTCCTTCCACTGTCTCTATCTCTCGCCCTTCCTTCCACTGTCTCTATCTCTCGCCCTTCCTTCCACTGTCTCTATCTCTCGCCCTTCCTTCCACTGTCTCTATCTCTCGCCCTTCCTTCCACTGTCTCTATCTCTCGCCCTTCCTTCCACTGTCTCTATCTCTCGCCCTTCCTTCCACTGTCTCTATCTCTCGCCCTTCCTTCCACTGTCTCTATCTCTCGCCCTTCCTTCCACTGTCTCTATCTCTCGCCCTTCCTTCCACTGTCTCTATCTCTCGCCCTTCCTTCCACTGTCTCTATCTCTCGCCCTTCCTTCCACTGTCTCTATCTCTCGCCCTTCCTTCCACTGTCTCTATCTCTCGCCCTTCCTTCCACTGTCTCTATCTCTCGCCCTTCCTTCCACTGTCTCTATCTCTCGCCCTTCCTTCCACTGTCTCTATCTCTCGCCCTTCCTTCCACTGTCTCTATCTCTCGCCCTTCCTTCCACTGTCTCTATCTCTCGCCCTTCCTTCCTGCTGTCTCTATCTCTCGCTCTTCCTTCCACTGTCTCTATCTCTCGCCCTTCCTTCCACTGTCTCTATCTCTCGCCCTTCCTTCCACTGTCTCTATCTCTCGCCCTTCCTTCCACTGTCTCTATCTCTCGCCCTTCCTTCCACTGTCTCTATCTCTCGCCCTTCCTTCCTGCTGTCTCTATCTCTCGCCCTTCCTTCCTGCTGTCTCTATCTCTCGCTCTTCCTTCCACTGTCTCTATCTCTCGCCCTTCCTTCCACTGTCTCTATCTCTTGCCCTTCCTTCCTGCTGTCTCTATCTCTCGGCCCACTTCCTGCTGCCTCTATCTGTCCTCCCTCTTTCTGCTGCAATCTTCTTCCTTTTTTCTCTGTTCATTCTCTTTTAGTAAATCCTTATTCCCGCTTTTCATTCATTGATTTTTAACCAAAAAAAAAAAAAAAAAAATGTGCGAATGGCTAGAAGAAAAGTCTTTGATTCCTTTCTTGATGGATTGATTTTTCTCTTTTCATGCAAATGGCTTTTTATCTCAACATGAAAGGATAATACAATTGATTTAGCTTTTTTATTATTTTTTTTCCGAACTTAATTTTTTAACCTATTTTGTATAGATGAAAACTTGATCACTACCCTCACTTTTCATAAACTCTCACCCACGGGCATCTCTGACTTCTTGATATTGGTTTATTAGTCCATGAACTTTTGATCTTAGTACACTTTCTTTTATGTTATAAGAAATTTACCTTTTAGCATTGATCCGAAATATTTCGGCCTCTTCTCTCATTCTCATTAAATCAGAAGATGCAGTTGGTCACCATTTTTAAAATAAATTTGAATGTAGAATATTTGATGCATAATTACTTTGACACACCAGATCTCCTCAGATCACTGAAGTTAAGCAATGATGAGCCGAGCCAGTACCAGATGAATGACTACTTAGGAATATTAGGTGCTGTATGTGCTCTTTGCTTATCTCAGCATTGTTTCTAATCGTTTTAAATTTCTAAATGCCTACTGGAATTAAACAATGCTGACTCAGGAGAGATATGATTGGAGATTTCGCAACTCTTACCACAAAAATTCCATGCGCAGACTCTCTTACAGTGGGTATCCATAGACTATTAAGATTGAATGGAGCCGTTAATATAGATCTATGTTTATAGAAGTTTATGGATGCTAGTTTGCAGTCTCTTACCTTGCATTTTATTTTTTTTTTTTTAATTAATTTTTTTTTTTTTGCTTCAGCAACCACAAAGATGTCACATGATTTTAAAAACATAAGAGACTGACATTTCTATATGCATAATTCCATCGAATATTTTCAATGAATCGATTAATTCTCTGTATATAGGTGGGTCTTCTATCTCCTCCCTCATTGTTACTTCAATTCTTCATTTAGTTTTTGCTGAGAGTATGATTCCTTTAGCGGTCGATGCACACCATGCATGGCCGTCGATCGTCTCATCAGTTTAGCTAGATCGATAAAACTTCTTTTTATGCAGAAAGAAATACAGAGACTTTCCCTGAGAGTTTCTAAGGTGTTATTTTTTAAGAGAATTTACTCGCACCAGAGAGAGACTACTGTTCTGCTGGCTAATTAATTATTTAACATATTTTCTTACATAAATCTTTGGCTGACATATGAACAGATTTTAGGTAACATTTCACATTTAGTGTTTATTAAAGTTTCTTTATCGTATTATCGGCAGCGTCTCATACCTTCTACAAACAGCAGATTTGAAAAACCTTTTTCTCTCAGCTTGAAAAACATGACGTCGTTACTTTAGTGTTACCTCATGTTTCTATGCCCTTTGACCTGCTGCATCTTGCCTTAAGTTTACATCACACTGGATTTCCTAGATAATGGGTTTTGTTTTGGGGTCATCGTGACACATACTCAGTGTGCCTATGTCAAACTTTATACTAGCTAACTTAATTGCTACTGACATAAGCTCCCCTATTATATAACATGCTATCCTCATAAATGTAGCAACTAACACAACAGTATTTTTATATATAACGATATTTGAAGTTACTTGGGTGTAATTATAATGTGATGTTTGTTTTGCATGAACTGTGAAAAATGAGTTACAGAAGATGATTAATCACTTTAAAATTTAGTAGATGTTATGCAAAGGTGAAAATGAAATCAGATGATTACTTTAGAATTTGGTTTTTAACTTTTTAATTTTACAATTTATAACTAAGAGTACCCATCCCAAAATAGATAAAATAAATCCCATAAACAGAATATTTTTACATCACTTTTACATCCTTTTTATGAAGGTTAAAATCAATATAGTGCTATTAAACCTTATACCTAGAATCCATAATGTTGATCAAAATCCATTACATAATTTTGATTCTAGAAAATGTATACAAGTTAAGGCTTAAAAGGTCTCCCTTTTCGTGTTGTCTCTCCCTCCCTTTTCGTGTTGTCTCTCCCTCCCTTTTCGTGTTGTCTCTCCCTCCCTTTTCGTGTTGTCTCTCCTTCCCTTTTCGCGTTGTCTCTCCCTCCCTTTTCGCGTTGTCTCTCCCTCCCTTTTCGCGTTGTCTCTCCCTCCCTTTTCGCGTTGTCTCTCCCTCCCTTTTCGCGTTGTCTCTCCCTCCCTTTTCGTGTTGTCTCTCCCTCCCTTTTCGTGTTGTCTCTCCCTCCCTTTTCGTGTTGTCTCTCCCTCCCTTTTCGTGTTGTCTCTCCCTCCCTTTTCGTGTTGTCTCTCCCTCCCTTTTCGTGTTGTCTCTCCCTCCCTTTTCGTGTTGTCTCTCCCTCCCTTTTCGTGTTGTCTCTCCCTCCCTTTTCGCGTTGTCTCTCCCTCCCTTTTCGTGTTGTCTCTCCCTCCCTTTTCGTGTTGTCTCTCCCTCCCTTTTCGTGTTGTCTCTCCCTCCCTTTTCGCGTTGTCTCTCCCTCCCTTTTCGTGTTGTCTCTCCCTCCCTTTTCGCGTTGTCTCTCCCTCCCTTTTCGCGTTGTCTCTCCCTCCCTTTTCGCGTTGTCTCTCCCTCCCTTTTCGCGTTGTCTCTCCCTCCCTTTTCGCGTTGTCTCTCCCTCCCTTTTCGCGTTGTCTCTCCCTCCCTTTTCGCGTTGTCTCTCCCTCCCTTTTCGCGTTGTCTCTCCCTCCCTTTTCGCGTTGTCTCTCCCTCCCTTTTCGCGTTGTCTCTCCCTCCCTTTTCGCGTTGTCTCTCCCTCCCTTTTCGCGTTGTCTCTCCCTCCCTCTCGCGTTGTCTCTCCCTCCCTCTCGCGTTGTCTCTCCCTCCCTCTCGCGTTGTCTCTCCCTCCCTCTCGCGTTGTCTCTCCCTCCCTCTCGCGTTGTCTCTCCCTCCCTCTCGCGTTGTCTCTCCCTCCCTCTCGCGTTGTCTCTCCCTCCCTCTCGCGTTGTCTCTCCCTCCCTCTCGCGTTGTCTCTCCCTCCCTCTCGCGTTGTCTCTCCCTCCCTCTCGCGTTGTCTCTCCCTCCCTCTCACGTTGTATCTCTCTCCCTCTCCTCCTCGCGTTGTATCTCTCTCCCTCTCCTCCTCGCGTTGTATCTCTCTCTCTCTCCTCCTCGCGTTGTATCTCTCTCTCTCTCTCCTCCTCGCGTTGTATCTCTCTCTCTCTCTCCTCCTCGCGTTGTATCTCTCTCTCTCTCTCCTCCTCGCGTTGTATCTCTCTCTCTCTCTCCTCCTCGCGTTGTATCTCTCTCTCTCTCTCCTCCTCGCGTTGTATCTCTCTCTCTCTCTCCTCCTCGCGTTGTATCTCTCTCTCTCTCTCCTCCTCGCGTTGTATCTCTCTCCTCCTCGCGTTGTATCTCTCTCCTCCTCGCGTTGTATCTCTCTCCTCCTCGCGTTGTATCTCTCTCCTCCTCGCGTTGTATCTCTCTCCTCCACGCGTTGTATCTCTCTCCTCCTCGCGTTGTATCTCTCTCCTCCTCGCGTTGTATCTCTCTCCTCCTCGCGTTGTATCTCTCTCCTCCTCGCGTTGTATCTCTCTCCTCCTCGCGTTGTATCTCTCTCTCTCTCCTCCTCGCGTTGTATCTCTCTCTCTCTCTCCTCCTCGCGTTGTATCTCTCTCCTCCTCGCGTTGTATCTCTCTCCTCCACGCGTTGTATCTCTCTCCTCCTCGCGTTGTATCTCTCTCCTCCTCGCGTTGTATCTCTCTCCTCCTCGCGTTGTATCTCTCTCCTCCTCGCGTTGTATCTCTCTCTCTCTCCTCCTCGCGTTGTATCTCTCTCTCTCTCCTCCTCGCGTTGTATCTCTCTCTCTCTCTCCTCCTCGCGTTGTATCTCTCTCCTCCTCGCGTTGTATCTCTCTCCTCCACGCGTTGTATCTCTCTCCTCCTCGCGTTGTATCTCTCTCCTCCTCGCGTTGTATCTCTCTCCTCCTCGCGTTGTATCTCTCTCCTCCTTGCGTTGTATCTCTCTCTCTCTCTCCTCCTCGCGTTGTATCTCTCTCCTCCTCGCGTTGTATCTCTCTCCTCCTCGCGTTGTATCTCTCTCCTCCACGCGTTGTATCTCTCTCCTCCTCGCGTTGTATCTCTCTCCTCCTCGCGTTGTATCTCTCTCCTCCTCGCGTTGTATCTCTCTCCTCCTCGCGTTGTATCTCTCTCCTCCTCGCGTTGTATCTCTCTCCTCCTCGCGTTGTATCTCTCTCCTCCTCGCGTTGTATCTCTCTCTCTCTCCTCCTCGCGTTGTATCTCTCTCTCTCTCTCCTCCTCGCGTTGTATCTCTCTCCTCCTCGCGTTGTATCTCTCTCCTCCTCGCGTTGTATCTCTCTCCTCCTCGCGTTGTATCTCTCTCCTCCTCGCGTTGTATCTCTCTCCTCCTCGCGTTGTATCTCTCTCTCTCTCCTCCTCGCGTTGTATCTCTCTCTCTCTCTCCTCCTCGCGTTGTATCTCTCTCCTCCACGCGTTGTATCTCTCTCCTCCTCGCGTTGTATCTCTCTCCTCCTCGCGTTGTATCTCTCTCCTCCTCGCGTTGTATCTCTCTCCTCCTCGCGTTGTATCTCTCTCCTCCTCGCGTTGTATCTCTCTCTCTCTCCTCCTCGCGTTGTATCTCTCTCTCTCTCTCCTCCTCGCGTTGTATCTCTCTCCTCCTCGCGTTGTATCTCTCTCCTCCTCGCGTTGTATCTCTCTCCTCCTCGCGTTGTATCTCTCTCCTCCTCGCGTTGTATCTCTCTCCTCCACGCGTTGTATCTCTCTCCTCCTCGCGTTGTATCTCTCTCCTCCTCGCGTTGTATCTCTCTCCTCCTCGCGTTGTATCTCTCTCTCTCTCCTCCTCGCGTTGTATCTCTCTCTCTCTCTCCTCCTCGCGTTGTATCTCTCTCTCTCTCTCCTCCTCGCGTTGTATCTCTCTCTCTCTCTCCTCCTCGCGTTGTATCTCTCTCTCTCTCTCCTCCTCGCGTTGTATCTCTCTCCTCCTCGCGTTGTATCTCTCTCCTCCTCGCGTTGTATCTCTCTCCTCCACGCGTTGTATCTCTCTCCTCCTCGCGTTGTATCTCTCTCCTCCTCGCGTTGTATCTCTCTCCTCCTCGCGTTGTATCTCTCTCCTCCTCGCGTTGTATCTCTCTCCTCCTCGCGTTGTATCTCTCTCTCTCTCTCCTCCTCGCGTTGTATCTCTCTCCTCCTCGCGTTGTATCTCTCTCCTCCTCGCGTTGTATCTCTCTCCTCCACGCGTTGTATCTCTCTCCTCCACGCGTTGTATCTCTCTCCTCCTCGCGTTGTATCTCTCTCCTCCTCGCGTTGTATCTCTCTCCTCCTCGCGTTGTATCTCTCTCTCTCTCCTCCTCGCGTTGTATCTCTCTCTCTCTCTCCTCCTCGCGTTGTATCTCTCTCCTCCTCGCGTTGTATCTCTCTCCTCCTCGCGTTGTATCTCTCTCCTCCACGCGTTGTATCTCTCTCCTCCTCGCGTTGTATCTCTCTCCTCCTCGCGTTGTATCTCTCTCCTCCTCGCGTTGTATCTCTCTCCTCCTCGCGTTGTATCTCTCTCTCTCTCTCCTCCTCGCGTTGTATCTCTCTCTCTCTCTCCTCCTCGCGTTGTATCTCTCTCTCTCTCTCCTCGCGTTGTATCTCTCTCCTCCTCGCGTTGTATCTCTCTCCTCCACGCGTTGTATCTCTCTCCTCCTCGCGTTGTATCTCTCTCCTCCTCGCGTTGTATCTCTCTCCTCCTCGCGTTGTATCTCTCTCCTCCTCGCGTTGTATCTCTCTCTCTCTCCTCCTCGCGTTGTATCTCTCTCTCTCTCTCCTCCTCGCGTTGTATCTCTCTCCTCCTCGCGTTGTATCTCTCTCCTCCTCGCGTTGTATCTCTCTCCTCCACGCGTTGTATCTCTCTCCTCCTCGCGTTGTATCTCTCTCCTCCTCGCGTTGTATCTCTCTCCTCCTCGCGTTGTATCTCTCTCCTCCTCGCGTTGTATCTCTCTCCTCCTCGCGTTGTATCTCTCTCTCTCTCCTCCTCGCGTTGTATCTCTCTCCTCCTCGCGTTGTATCTCTCTCCTCCTCGCGTTGTATCTCTCTCCTCCACGCGTTGTATCTCTCTCCTCCTCGCGTTGTATCTCTCTCCTCCTCGCGTTGTATCTCTCTCCTCCTCGCGTTGTATCTCTCTCCTCCTCGCGTTGTATCTCTCTCTCTCTCCTCCTCGCGTTGTATCTCTCTCTCTCTCTCCTCCTCGCGTTGTATCTCTCTCCTCCTCGCGTTGTATCTCTCTCCTCCTCGCGTTGTATCTCTCTCCTCCTCGCGTTGTATCTCTCTCCTCCTCGCGTTGTATCTCTCTCCTCCTCGCGTTGTATCTCTCTCCTCCTCGCGTTGTATCTCTCTCTCTCTCTCCTCCTCGCGTTGTATCTCTCTCCTCCTCGCGTTGTATCTCTCTCCTTCTCGTGTTTCTCCAATTGTTTAGTAACATTACTCTTTTTTTTTCTCTCCTTAAATCTTTCTCGATTCATGTCCCATCCCATGAGTGACTTTTACAAACTGTCCCCTCTCTCTCCCTCCTATGTATAATCTTTTTATAAATTTATTTATAATTCTTTGTTTCTATGTTTCTCTTTTTTCTTTCTTCCTCACAAAATCTTTTATCTTAACATTTCAACTTAATTCGGTAAAACTAAATTGTTGTAAAGAGTTTTCCTGGAATTCCTTTGGGACACTTCGTAACCTTTTGAAACATTTTAAAGATTCAATTATTTGTGATTCTTTCATTGCTCCTTCTCTATTGGTCTAAAATTGGGCTGGGCTTGGCTAAGTAGAGGACTGCTGTGCAACATGCTATTTTTATTTTTTTGCATATGGAACAATTTATTACCTATTATTTCTATTCGAAGTAAAGTAGCTGGGTGTTGGCAAACAAAGTTCAAATAAGCGCAGCATCAAAACGAAGTTCGTGTCTCTGGGCTAGGATCAAAGTGTAGTATCTTCTGAGGGGATTGAATCCTTTTCTCATCAGGATCAGATTTTATTCTTTCATGTATATGCCTATGTTTAAATTTATAGGTATAAATGCATATTTACCGATCCAAGCAACTTCCTGTTTTGAAGTCGTCCGTACTAAATGGTGTAACTTAATCTAAGGACCTGCTATATTATGTTCCAACAAGTCATCGATATATTATGTTCCTTCGAGTCTACATCATAGATAAAATGGTTGAGGAAGTTATACCCACAGCTGAATGAAACCATTTTTTTTTTTCAACAATATTATTTACTGGATCCATATTATGTAGTTTAATTATATTTGGACAAATGCATTTTTTTTTTCATTAATTTTTTACATGTTTAGTAAATATTAATTTTTTTTTCATTTATTTAAAAAATATACCGATAAAAATTTCTGTAAATAAACATATTCAGTGAAAATAACCAGTTTTCAGATATTATCTAGTGACCTATATTTTCTTTGGGATATTCAAATTAAATCCCACCGTATAGTCTCGACGATTTTCAGAACAGGAAGTTGCTTGGATCGGTAAGTATGCGGGATATACCAAATTAGATGCAATAGAAAAAGTTGCATTCAATAGAATGCAACAAAAGATGTGCAAGTTTATCCCTATGAAATGGAATCCGATATGAGTAAGTGTTCCTTAAGTGGTTCACACAGTTCTGGATCGTTTGGGAACCCACCCAAGTTAAGGTAGTCTTCTAGCTAATCCAGAGAGTGAGCCATATCCCTTTTTATTTTCGATAAAGATCCTCCAAGATAACCACTTCTCATTTTCATTATTTCTGTTGTTTAAGAAAAGACAAATTGGAAGGATAATATCCACTGCCTAACTCTATCCACATTTCTTTTGTTCCCACTTAAATTACACTCCTACTTAGAGACTGTTTTCGTTTCTAAACAGTCTGAAAAACAGTGGGCTTTAAACACAATATTTGCTGATTTTGTATTTAGTATGAACTCGGACTCTACAATATAATATCAATTCAGACATTATATATTACCATTAAAAAAAAAAATTTTTTTTAGACGTAATGTTTTTATTTTATTTAATGGAAATTTTTTATTAGTCCCATTTCGATGACATATGACTTCTTTCACCATATGTTTCGTTATCTGAATTAACTTAGGTCAAACTAACCTAGGTCATCTGCATAACATTAGATTAAATGCATCCCATACTTTCTGAGTCTGACAGATATTTCATTTTATTTGTATCGATTTTATCTGTGGCATGATTTCCTGTTAAAACTTGTAGTTTGTAGAAAGATGAATACTTCAACAATTTGAGTTGTCCACTCTGTGATCCCAATCTCGCTCTTGGAACCATGCCCTTTCTTCTATGATCTAAAATGCCTTCATTAAAACTATTTTTCCTGAATGATCGTGAATGAGATATCTATAAATATAAAAGCCAAAATGTATGTATGTATGTATGTGTGTGTGTTCGCTTTTTCTGTGTGTCTACAAAACGCTTCTTTCAGAGAAGCGGTCGGTCGGTTCACAACATTTAAAAACTTTTTATATCACATATAAATCGTAATATCTCACAGTTAACAACGAAGCTCGCTTGTCTATTTAATTTGCTCGATTTCGGGAAGAAAATATTCAATATTTGTCGCTCGCCGCATGTGGGTTAGTCTTTTTCCTATAACATCTTGGGGGGGAAAAAGCGTTCAGCAGTAAATGAAATCCCGCAGTCAAACTTGACCTCATTAACTCATTAAAACGAGCACCTGCTAAATCCAAGTAATTAAATAAATTCAAACGTGTTTCCGTAAGCATGTCGCGGTGGGGCAATGGTTAACGTCGCACGTTTTTTTTTTTTTTTTTTTTCACAACTTTGCCTCAACGGTTCGGGTTCGATCCTCATACTTACTTTTTTTATCCCCCCCCACACCTCCAAACACCTGGGCAACGCCGGGTACTCCTCGCTAGTAATATAATAAAACGCAATCTTTAAGTAAACATTTACTATTAAATGTGTGCATACATGCACACATTTAATATTAAATTATGTCCATAGTAAATATTTGCTTTTTATTCACAGAAGTAAACAATGAAAAAGATTGAAATAGTTTATTATGAACAAGAGAATAGCACCACAAAATGGATTAAAATGATGAAAGCATACATAGAGTTGGAAGCTTACCGATGCGTTTTTCGGTATTCGTTTCTGGAATTGGAAATAGATGATGTATGCAAGGGCTTTTTGTATTGAACAAAAATAAAATTGCTCCAGTAAATGTTTTCTCTTGCAATCAAGACAGATATTACACTTTGATACGAACCTACCAAAATGGAGTTGAACCGTTTTAACTTTGTGTTGAGCTGTTGGTCTACCGATTCCACAACTCTGTTTATGAGTAAACTTTCTTTTTAGTTTCGAATAGAACTGTTTGATTAATACGGTATTTAATGTCCTTCTTTGTCGCTTTTTTCTGATATTCTACAATACTTTGTTTTATTTGACCCCATGCGATGAATACATTTAGATGTATTCATAATGTATGATTTGTTTTAGATTTTTATTTTTCCCTTTTAAAAGCTGTTAAGTGCTTTCCACTGAAATATTCCAATTCTATTAATATATCTATGCTATTAATATTAAAAGGATAATAACCTCACTCCCGCTCCATATTCTTTCTCTCTTTCACCCTATTCACCTTCTTTCTCTCTCCTTCACCCTGTTCCCCTTCTTTTTCTCTCTCCTTCACCCTGTTCCCCTTCTTTTTCTCTCTCCTTCACCCTGTTCCCCTTCTTTTTCTCTCTCCTTCACCCTGTTCCCCTTCTTTTTCTCTCTCCTTCACCCTGTTCCCTTCTTTTTCTCTTTCACAGCCTCTTCCCCTTTTTTTCTCTCTTTCAGCCTCTTCCCCTTTTTTTCTCTCTTTCAGCCTCTTCCCCTTTATTTCTCTCTTTCAGCCTCTTCCCCTTTTTTTCTCTCTTTCAGCCTCTTCCCCTTTTTTTCTCTCTTTCAGCCTCTTCCCCTTTTTTTCTCTCTTTCAGCCTCTTCCCCTTTTTTTCTCTTTCAGCCTCTTCCCCTTTTTTTTCTCTTTCAGCCTCTTCCCCTTTTTTCTCTCTTTCAGCCTCTTCCCCTTTTTTTCTCTCTTTCAGCCTCTTCCCCTTTTTTTTCTCTCTTTCAGCCTCTTCCCCTTCTTTTTCTCTCTTTCAGCCTCTTCCCCTTCTTTTTCTCTCTTTCAGCCTCTTCCCCTTCTTTTTCTCTCTTTCAGCCTCTTCCCCTTCTTTTTCTCTTTCAGCCTCTTCCCCTTCTTTTTCTCTTTCAGCCTCTTCCCCTTCTTTTTCTCTCTTTCAGCCTCTTCCCCTTCTTTTTCTCTCTTTCAGCCTCTTCCCTTTTTTCTCTCTTTCAGCCTCTTCCCCTTTTTTCTCTCTTTCAGCCTCTTCCCCTTTTTTCTCTCTTTCAGCCTCTTCCCCTTTTTTCTCTCTTTCAGCCTCTTCCCCTTTTTTTCTCTCTTTCAGCCTCTTCCCCTTTATTTCTTTCTTTCAGCCTCTTCCCCTTTTTTTCTCTCTTTCAGCCTCTTCCCCTTTTTTTCTCTCTTTCAGCCTCTTCCCCTTTTTTTCTCTCTTTCAGCCTCTTCCCCTTTTTTTCTCTCTTTCAGCCTCTTCCCCTTTTCTTTCTCTCTGTCAGCCTCTTCCCCCTTTTTTTCTCTCTTTCAGCCTCTTCCCCTTTTTCTCTCTCTCAGCCTCTTCCCCTTTTTTTCTCTCTTTCAGCCTCTTCCCCTTTTTTCTCTCTTTCAGCCTCTTCCCCTTTTTTCTCTCTTTCAGCCTCTTCCCCTTTTTTTCTCTCTTTCAGCCTCTTCCCCTTTTTTTCTTCCTTTCAGCCTCTTCCCCTTCTTTTTCTCTCTTTCAGCCTCTTCCCCTTCTTTTTCTCTCTTTCAGCCTCTTCCCCTTCTTTTTCTCTCTTTCAGCCTCTTCCCCTTCTTTTTCTCTCTTTCAGCCTCTTCCCCTTCTTTTTCTCTTTCAGCCTCTTCCCCTTCTTTTTCTCTCTTTCAGCCTCTTCCCCTTCTTTTTCTCTCTTTCAGCCTCTTCCCCTTTTTCTCTCTTTCAGCCTCTTCCCCTTTTTCTCTCTCTCAGCCTCTTCCCCTTTTTTCTCTCTTTCAGCCTCTTCCCCTTTATTTCTCTCTTTCAGCCTCTTCCCCTTTATTTCTCTCTTTCAGCCTCTTCCCCTTTATTTCTCTCTTTCAGCCTCTTCCCCTTTTTTTCTCTCTTTCAGCCTCTTCCCCTTTTTTTCTCTCTTTCAGCCTCTTCCCCTTTTTTTCTCTCTTTCAGCCTCTTCCCCTTTTTTTCTCTCTTTCAGCCTCTTCCCCTTTTTTTCTCTCTTTCAGCCTCTTCCCCTTTTTTTCTCTCTTTCAGCCTCTTCCCCTTTTTTTCTCTCTTTCAGCCTCTTCCCCTTTTTTTCTCTCTTTCAGCCTCTTCCCCTTTTTTTCTCTCTTTCAGCCTCTTCCCCTTTTTTTCTCTCTTTCAGCCTCTTCCCCTTTTTTTCTCTCTTTCAGCCTCTTCCCCTTTTCTTTCTCTCTGTCAGCCTCTTCCCCTTTTTTTCTCTTTCAGCCTCTTCCCCTTTTTTCTCTCTCAGCCTCTTCCCCTTTTTTTCTCTCTTTCAGCCTCTTCCCCTTTTTTCTCTCTTTCAGCCTCTTCCCCTTTTTTCTCTCTTTCAGCCTCTTCCCCTTTTTTTCTCTCTTTCAGCCTCTTCCCCTTTTTTTTCTCTCTTTCAGCCTCTTCCCCTTTTTTCTCTCTTTCAGCCTCTTCCCCTTTTTTTCTCTCTTTCAGCCTCTTCCCCTTTTTTCTCTCTTTCAGCCTCTTCCCCTTTTTTCTCTCTTTCAGCCTCTTCCCCTTTTTTCTCTCTTTCAGCCTCTTCCCCTTTTTTCTCTCTTTCAGCCTCTTCCCCTTTTTTTCTCTCTTTCAGCCTCTTCCCCTTTTTTCTCTCTTTCAGCCTCTTCCCCTTTTTTTCTCTCTTTCAGCCTCTTCCCCTTTTTTTCTCTCTTTCAGCCTCTTCCCCTTTTTTTCTCTCTTTCAGCCTCTTCCCCTTTTTTTCTCTCTTTCAGCCTCTTCCCCTTTTTTTCTTCTTTCAGCCTCTTCCCCTTTTTTCTCTCTTCAGCCTCTTCCCCTTTTTTTCTCTCTTTCAGCCTCTTCCCCTTTTTTTCTCTCTTTCAGCCTCTTCCCCTTTTTTTCTCTCTTTCAGCCTCTTCCCCTTTTTTTCTCTCTTTCAGCCTCTTCCCCTTTTTTTCTCTCTTTCAGCCTCTTCCCCTTTTTTTCTCTCTTTCAGCCTCTTCCCCTTTTTTTCTCTCTTTCAGCCTCTTCCCCTTTTTTCTCTCTTTCAGCCTCTTCCCCTTTTTTTCTCTCTTTCAGCCTCTTCCCCTTTTTTTCTCTCTTTCAGCCTCTTCCCCTTTTTTTCTCTCTGTCAGCCTCTTCCCCTTTTTTTCTCTTTCAGCCTCTTCCCCTTTTTCTCTCTCTCAGCCTCTTCCCCTTTTTTTCTCTCTTTCAGCCTCTTCCCCTTTTTTCTCTCTTTCAGCCTCTTCCCTTTTTTCTCTCTTTCAGCCTCTTCCCCCCTTTTTTTCTCTCTTTCAGCCTCTTCCCCTTTTTTTCTCTCTTTCAGCCTCTTCCCCTTTTTTCTCTCTTTCAGCCTCTTCCCCTTTTTTCTCTCTTTCAGCCTCTTCCCCTTTTTTCTCTCTTTCAGCCTCTTCCCCTTTTTTCTCTCTTTCAGCCTCTTCCCCTTTTTTTCTCTTTCAGCCCTTCCCCTTTTTTTCTCTCTTTCAGCCTCTTCCCCTTCTTTTTCTCTCTCTTTCGCTCTTTTCCCCTTCTTTTTCTCTCTCTTTCACTCTCTTCCCCTTCTTTTTCTCTCTCTTTCACTCTCTTCCCCTTCTTTTTCTCTCTCTTTCACTCTCTTCCCCTTCTTTTTCTCTCTCTTTCACTCTCTTCCCCTTCTTTTTCTCTCTCTTCCCCTTTTTCTCTCTCTTCCCCTTCTTTTTCTCTCTCTTCCCCTTCTTTTTCTCTCTCTTCCCCTTCTTTTTCTCTCTCTTTCGCTCTCTTCCCCTTCTTTTTCTCTCTCTTTCGCTCTCTTCCCCTTCTTTTTCTCTCTTTCGCTCTCTTCCCCTTCTTTTTCTCTCTCTTCCCCTTCTTTTTCTCTCTCTTTCGCTCTCTTCCCCTTCTTTTTCTCTCTCTTTCGCTCTCTTCCCCTTCTTTTTCTCTCTCTTTCGCTCTCTTCCCCTTCTTTTTCTCTCTCTTTCGCTCTTTTCCCCTTCTTTTTCTCTCTCTTTCACTCTCTTCACCTTCTTTTTCTCTCTCTTTCACTCTCTTCCCCTTCTTTTTCTCTCTCTTTCACTCTCTTCCCCTTCTTTTTCTCTCTCTTTCACTCTCTTCCCCTTCTTTTTCTCTCTCTTCCCCTTCTTTTTCTCTCTCTTCCCCTTCTTTTTCTCTCTCTTCCCCTTCTTTTTCTCTCTCTTCCCCTTCTTTTTCTCTCTCTTTCGCTCTCTTCCCCTTCTTTTTCTCTCTTTCGCTCTCTTCCCCTTCTTTTTCTCTCTTTCGCTCTCTTCCCCTTCTTTTTCTCTCTTTCGCTCTCTTCCCCTTCTTTTTCTCTCTTTCGCTCTCTTCCCCTTCTTTTTCTCTCTCTTCCCCTTCTTTTTCTCTCTCTTTCGCTCTCTTCCCCTTCTTTTTCTCTCTCTTTCGCTCTCTTCCCCTTCTTTTTCTCTCTCTTTCGCTCTCTTCCCCTTCTTTTTCTCTCTCTTTCGCTCTCTTCCCCTTCTTTTTCTCTCTCTTTCGCTCTTTTCCCCTTCTTTTTCTCTCTTTCACTCTCTTCCCCTTCTTTTTCTCTCTCTTTCACTCTCTTCCCCTTCTTTTTCTCTCTCTTTCACTCTTCCCCTTCTTTTTCTCTCTTTCACTCTCTTCCCCTTCTTTTTCTCTCTCTTTCACTCTCTTCCCCTTCTTTTTCTCTCTCTTTCACTCTCTTCCCCTTCTTTTTCTCTCTCTTTCACTCTCTTCCCCTTCTTTTTCTCTCTCTTTCACTCTCTTCCCCTTCTTTTTCTCTCTCTTTCACTCTCTTCCCCTTCTTTTTCTCTCTCTTTCACTCTCTTCCCCTTCTTTTTCTCTCTCTTTCACTCTCTTCCCCTTCTTTTTCTCTCTCTTTCACTCTCTTCCCCTTCTTTTTCTCTCTCTTTCACTCTCTTCCCCTTCTTTTTCTCTCTCTTTCACTCTCTTCCCCTTCTTTTTCTCTCTCTTTCACTCTCTTCCCCTTCTTTTTCTCTCTCTTTCACTCTCTTCCCCTTCTTTTTCTCTCTCTTTCACTCTCTTCCCCTTCTTTTTCTCTCTCTCCCACCCCTCTTCCCCTTCTTTTTCTCTCTCTCCCACCCCTCTTCCCCTTCTTTTTCTCTCTCTCCCACCCCTCTTCCCCTTCTTTTTCTCTCTCTCCCACCCCTCTTCCCCTTCTTTTTCTCTCTCTCCCACCCCTCTTCCCCTTCTTTTTCTCTCTCTCCCACCCCTCTTCCCCTTCTTTTTCTCTCTCTCCCACCTCTCTTCCCCTTCTTTTTCTCTCTCTCCCACCCCTCTTCCCCTTCTTTTTCTCTCTCTCCCACCCCTCTTCCCCTTCTTTTTCTCTCTCTCCCACCCCTCTTCCCCTTCTTTTTCTCTCTCTCCCACCCCTCTCCCCCTTCTTTTTCTCTCTCTCCCACCCCTCTCCCCCTTCTTTTTCTCTCTCTCCCACCCCTCTTCCCCTTCTTTTTCTCTCTCTCCCACCCCTCTTCCCCTTCTACTTTTCTCTCTCTCCCACCCGTCTTCTACTTTTCTCTCTCTCCCACCCGTCTTCTACTTTTCTCTCTCTCCCACCCGTCTTCTACTTTTCTCTCTCTCCCACCCGTCTTCTACTTTTCTCTCTCTCCCACCCGTCTTCTACTTTTCTCTCTCTCCCACCCGTCTTCTACTTTTCTCTCTCTCCCACCCGTCTTCTACTTTTCTCTCTCTCCCACCCGTCTTCTACTTTTCTCTCTCTCCCACCCGTCTTCTACTTTTCTCTCTCTCCCACCCGTCTTCTACTTTTCTCTCTCTCCCACCCGTCTTCTACTTTTCTCTCTCTCCCACCCCTCTTCTACTTTTCTCTCTCTCCCACCCCTCTTCTCCTTTTTTCTGTCTCTTTCTATCCCACCCCTCTTCTCCTTTTTTCTGTCTCTTTCTATCCCATCCCTCTTCTTTTTTTCTCTCTCTCCCACCCCTCTTCTACTTTTCTCTCTCTCCCACTCCTCTTCTCCTTTTTTCTGTCTCTTTCTATCCCATCCCTCTTCTTTTTTTCTCTCTCTCCCACCCCTCTCCTCTGTTGTAGCTGGTAAAAATGTTCTGATCAAAATCGGAAAAATAAAGGAAAAAAAAAACAAAAACAGTTGACCTTGTCACGAGTAAGTCAACTAAACCTTTTGCTCAAATATATATTCATAGCTTGAAGTCCCTTAATTTTTAAACTTTTTTATCCATCTATGAATAGATCAAACGATAACAACTGGAGTGCTAAATGTTTTAGTATCAATTCTAGCTGATGACAACCAAGTCCATTTTTGTTTGTTTTTTTTTACTTTTTAAATTATTACTATATATTGGGTACAATATAATAATCAAAAGAGTGTTTTCGCTAATAATAAATATGAGATCTACATGCTTAAAAATATTATATTTAAGCATATTTCACCACCGGGTAATGCTGAGTGTCCTGCTAGTGTTGATAAATATCACCAACCTATTATTGATCCAACTGTTGCTTGATTTCCCTACCGTTATTTTCATGGTAGGTGCTCGACTGAGCTTCAATCTGTTTTCCTACTCGTCTATCTACAACTTTAAATAATTTCCTTTGCTCTCTATCTGTGCCTAAAACTAAATGAAAATTGCATGAGCGAAGTTTCTTTCCTCAAATTGTTTGTCTGTGGAATTCAATACCTTGGCGCTGCTTCCCAGTTGGTTATAACCTGGTCGTTTTCAAGTAGTTCTTGTTGAGCCGTCCTCTTAAATAATCAAACCCTTTCTAAGTTCTGCCATTACCGATCATCATGGTGTTGTCTCAATGGCTACCCAACTCTTATCAACCCTTTTCTTTAAGTGGTCTTTGAATCTTAGTAAGCGTTGATTTCCCCTCCCCCAGTAAAAACCAATCTTTCGACAAGATTAGCAATGTGTTAAAACTGGAAACCTGCCATTGATCGAAGAATCCATTTTCATCTTGTTTGTCTGATCTGAAAGTAATGAGGACCTATGTTCTAGGTGTGTTAAGTAGAAAGGAGAAAAAAAGATCTTCGTTTTTGACAACTTTGAGGATGTAATTTGATCCGATTTTTCAAATCCTTTCTTGATTCTGAGAGTTCTCACTCTTGCCATACTGTTTCAGCAATCAGATTCCTATGATCTATGTTATAGGTAACTAGAAGAATACCCGTCCCAGGACGGGTAAAATTAATTCTCCCAAACGGAAAATCACTTTTCTATCCTCTTACGAAAGTAACCTCAAGATATAATGTTTCTAAATTTAATGCCTAGCATTTTCATCCTAACTTTGATCTAAACCAATTGCATTATTTGGATTCTAGAAAATGTGTCAAATTGAAGACTTCAGCTTAAGTGTGCTTAAGAAGAAATCTTGTTTAACTGGTGTCTAATCACTGATTCAAATTCAATGCAAATCTGATATGTTTAAATTTTTGAAGTGAGGTGGAGTCATATTATTCCCTCTAAAACCCGTTTAAAATACTTCAAAGAAATTAAAATTTTTGGAGTATTTATTAATTAATAAATGTCTAATTGTTAAAATTTTTCCAAAAGGAGACATATCTGAATTTTCATGAAGGGCTTCTACCTCTCTTTTTGCCCCTTTTGCATAAAACTGAATTCAACTAAATATAGTTCACATTTCACCTGGCAGTTGTGTTCCAAAATTCATAATGATCGGTTAATTAGTTTAAGAGTTAATCATGTATATGCAAATATATAAACATAGATCAACATGCCCAATCGTACATAAACAGTTACATACTTACAACGTCCATCTTATGTGCTTTTCTGTCTATCAGGATTCCACATGGAATTTGAAAGCTACCTTATTTCAAGGAATTCATTCTCAAAGACGATTCTCTGTTACAATGCCTTTCATAATTGGTAATATTTAGATTACTTTTCTCATCTTGGGTGTCATTTTCACAACGTTTTAGCCGATGCCACCTCCAACTTTCTTCAGATGTATTCTTCTTTAACTAAGGAAGCTATATGGAATTTTGAAATAAACCATTAATCATTAACTATTAACTAGACATTTTAGTCTGTTAAAAAATATGCAAAAGTAAAAGCTTGTTGACTTAAAATGAGTATTTTATGCCAAAATGATGGCTGAATTAAACTCATTTTTGCATTAAATGCTAATCCCTATTAATCTCTACGTATTGAACCATATATATGGTTCCATTGAACCATATATATGGATACCATAATACCTTATAAAGATCCGTATAAAATTTCAGCCAGATCTGTCCAGTAGCTTCTGAGAAAAAGGGCAACTTAAATACTGATCCTTGTCTATTGAATGGATACCAGAATACTTAGTTCACTGCACCATATAAGATTTCATACACAATTTTAGTCAAATTGACTCCAAAGTAAGTAGGGAAGCAAAAAAGCTCTACCTTGTTAAAGTAGGAAAGGGTACTCTGAACTCTGAAAGGGTAGCTCCTCCCCAGATATGGCAACAGTATTCCATGTTAGGATGTATTTGGTTCTTGTATAGATAGAGGATTGCATCAGGAGTAAGATACTTTCTGGAGCAGTAGAATGATTCAATCGTTTTTCCAGCAGCTTTGGTAATGAATTTGATAGACCCACATTGAATAATTTTATTTTATTTACTACTAGTAGGCCGACCGACGTTGCTCGGTTGTAAAATACACATAAATATATTTTAATTCATGCACATTTCTTAATTATTATAGAGACAATTCTCTATTCATTATTATCCGATATACAATGATTTCAAAAGTTATATAAAAAAAAAATGACTTTGGTACCATCCGCTTTAATCAAAATCAAAATGTTTAGTGCCTTAGTTGTTATCTCTCCAGCGTTGCTACCGACAGATGGATATGAAAGGTTAAAAAATTAAGCGACTTTAAATTATGACTGTTTGATTTTGAGCATGTTTAAAAGTAATAGCAGGGGAAATGTTAACTTTTTTTTTTTTTTTTTTTTGTCAATTTTGACTCCTTAACAGCAATTTTTACAGACTAAAAACTAAATCAAAAGTGCACTATAGGTCCAAATACTCTATATATCAAATTTCAACTCTGTAGACCAAATATTCTGATAGGAGTTTCGTAGAGAGCTTTCGCACACACACCGACAAGATCGCTTATATATACTAGTGGGTAATAGGGCGCCTGGCTTAGCTCAGTCGTAAAATACGCTTAAATATGATATTTTAACCCATCCAAATTTCGTATATATTATTATAGAGTCGTGATTTCAAAAGAAAAAGTATTTGGGTACCATCAGCTAGAATCGAAACCGAAAGCAAAACTGTAGCATTCAAAGCTGCTGACGTTAGCACTATACAACGTGACAAGCATATACAAATAAACTAAGATGAATGTGCAAAATGTATGACGAGTTTTTCAATTTTGACCCCATAAAAACTATTTTAATCGGCTCAAGACCCATAAAAGAAGAGTCTATAAAAAATCCAATGATTTGAGACTCTTAACGCCGCTCTGCAACTTTTAGTTTCGGAAGAGATAGTTTAAAAATATGGAGACAGACAGACATAGTGAGTTTTATAAATTGTATTACTATGCTAAAACGTTGTTATCTTAAATTATATGCAACTATGCAGAATGTAGAAACTATGCATAAATAGAATTCATCGTAATAGTGAAACAATAAAAAAATAAACAGTTAACTTTTTTCAAAAGAATATGCAAATTAGTTAACTTTCATGTACTCGCTTGCATATCCATGATTGAGTATATTAAGTTTGTTTTAATAATTTTTAAATAGAAAAAGTAGGCTTTTAATACCAATGTCAGGGTGAGAAGAAAAAAAAAACTCTACTATATATATATATATATATATATATATATATATATATATATATATATATATATATATATATATAGATTAATCAAATATTTATTGAAATTTAAAAGAAAAAAGGAAAACTAAAAATCAAATTAAATTTCTTTTTAATGGTTTCTTGTTTGCAAGATAACTCTTAATATATATTAAAAAAAATTATTTTGCTTTTTTTTGGTACTTTGCTATTTCCCAGTTGATATTAATTTTGGTAGAGTTTATATTTGTCATTTGAGGTTGGTCATTTCCTCTAAACTAAGTTAGTTTTAGAGAAAATACTTTATCACGGAACTCATTATTTTTTATGTCACCCCCCCCTCCCCCGCCAATATGCTGACTGAAGCAGTTTGGGGAGAGGGGAAACTTTTAATGTTACAGAAATAATGTATTTGGTAAATGTTATTTACTAAATCTATAAAGAAAATGAAGTTGTTTTATTTTTCCTTTTTCAACCAGAGGATTTTTTTTATTATTATACTTACAAGCAATCAAATATTAATGTGTAGTATTCTGGTGCTTTGTGATGAATGTTTGGTGAAACCTCATTGTCGCATTATGTATGGTCAGTGGTGAAAAGAGGATAGTGGTTTTCTCCAAACAAAACAGTCACAAACCCAGAAATGCTTGATTGTCAACAAATGGTTGGTACAATCAACTAATCCTTGTCATTGGCTATTCAGATAAGTTGTTTCCCCAGCCAATCACTGACAACCTGCTCAACTTGGTATAAGGAGTTTTTGTTTTCTGGATACTTCCTGTTGATCCTGCTTTTTCTCATTCCTTGTGTCTGTTGTTCCTACCCGTTTCTGAAAAACTGATTCAATGTGTTTGTTTCTTATTCCCATTTTCCTCTGTGATAGTATAGGTATGTAGAATGTTTCTGGCTGATGCAGGAAGTCATGCTGAGATGCTAAATAGATGGCTGCCAAGTTGACATGACTCTGGACATGTTTAATCATTTTCTGGTCTGGGCAAAAGAACTTTCTTCTCAGAAAATGCCAGAACATATCGGACTCTATTTGGAGGTTTTAACTTGTTGATCGGCTTCTTTGCACATTTCAATCATTTTTTATCCTTGCATCCTCTTTGGTAGCAATTGCCCAACCTCATCTTGTATGAAGCATTAAAGATGTTCTCGTGCATCACCAACCTTTTCACTTATGTTTTTCTCTCTTTTAATGCCATGAATTGATTTGCTGAGTTGATGGACACCCTGTCGACAGGATCACAAATTTGCTGACTGCAGCACCATGTATAGAGGTAATACTACCATCCCAATAATAGGGCCACCTGAAGGCTGTGAATGGCAACCTGTGATGCCTTATTGCATAATTCTAGTGGCTGAGCATTCAGTAGTCAAGTGGTTTGCAATATTTGACTTCTGCCCTTATTGTGGCTAGACAGGAGCTTGTAAAGGTCTGATCTAATCAATTGGATGTTATACTCTGAGTTCATCTTCAACAATATTTTTGAATCTGATTCTTCTAAGAATCTGAACCTTACTTTTCCTTTTATTTTCTTTCCAAATAGATACTAGAATACGGATAGCCGAAGGTCAATCATGTTGGTAACAAAGAATGTTACCACTGCCAATGAATGATATTTTCTGAGAGTAATGATGGTGCCGTTTCTGTAAAATTTCCTTCTGAGAGTAGTGTTTTCTGAGAACGTGTTCTAAGAATATAAAATAATTACCCTACATATAGAATTACATTTGACAACTTTACTCAGAATTAAATAACCCAGAGATGGTTGATATGTCATAAAAAAAAAACTTAACCATTGTTGATGATCGGCTGAAATTCAGCAATGAACTTTTGGCGTTATGACATCATCAGATTGTCGGACATGCATTTTTTTCATTGGTGATACCTCGTAGTTCTGAATCTTTCAATTTCTTTTTGACGTTCTCTATCATTTTTCTGCTGATGCTGAAAAAGTCTGAAATATCCTCATTTGTTCTTCCAGCTCAGATTCCATAATGAACTCCATGTTGCTTCCAAAGCTTATCTATAATCAATTTTTCTACAAAAGTGAATGGAAATCTAGTCTTTGTTTTCATGAAGACAAGACTAAATGAAGACAAAAGTAAAAATATTTTTAAAATGCATAAAATTCGCATTTGTAAATTGAGAAGAAATCTCGTCTGCAACTTGTATATCTCTCTCTCTCTCTCTCTCTCACACACACACACACACACACACACACACACATTGAAATATATTTTGGTGAATGCCATCAGATAACTTCAAGGACATTTATTTTTTTCTTCTCCTTTTGATAGATTTTAGAACTCTTCTTTTTAAAGATCAAAGAAACTTATTTTATCTTCGAAACTGATGAGGAAGTGATATTCAAAGCAGGCATTGAATTTTTTACAAGTTTTTTGATAGCATTTACTTAGAACACAGAATCTTGCTTATAAAAGATAGCAAAGTTATTTGATCTTTCTTTCCAATCATACCATCACGAAAAGGAACATTACCTTTTCGATAGACCAATATTTTGGGTGGATACTTCAAGCATGCGGTATAATTCTGGAACTATGACTACTACAAATAGCTGCTATGACATGTAATCATAACTGTATTCTGTCTGAGTAAGGTTATTTTTTCTTGAAATAGGTAGATCAGCATACACATTACACCATATTCCCCCCCTCCCCACACACATTATTTTAAGACTTATTTCCAGAAGGAGACAATAACTCTTTCTCTTGGGGTTACATCCATGAAGTAAGTGTTTTATATATATATATATATATATATATATATATATATATATATATATATATATATATATATAATAGAATAATAAACAGACCAGCTGTTTTAAAACACACTTAGATGCAAATAAAAAATATAAGTTGAATCTGAAAAAAAAAAAAGGAAAAATGAAACATTTATTTATTTATTTTGCATCTAAGCGATTTTTAAAACCGTTTGTCTGCTTATTCTATATTTTACATTTCAAGATAAGATGCTTCTACTGGCTGACACATTTTCAACGCACGTCTTTCCGGCTTTAAAAAAATCTATAGAGTTCTACATGTATTAACAGGTAGCGTTGCTTTGCTAACAGAACACGAGAATGGACTTTTTACTTCAGAGGAGAGAAAAAGAAGAGAGAATTAAAATACCAACAGAACTTAAGAACTTTCTCTGATGAAGGATTTTAAATCCGAAATTAATTAGTATTTCAACTTAAGTGAAAAAATTTTTATTTATTTTTTAAGTGTATTTTAAAATAATTTCTATTTATTCTATATTTTTCATTTATTTAAATATGTTTCTACTGGCGACACATTTTCAACTTCTGTGAGATTTTTTCTCACAAGGTTTTTGCCCCTGGCAAAATGGAAGAAAACCAAACAGAAAATACAACAAGCTCACTTTAATACTTCAACGTAAATTTTATTAAAATAAAATGGTCCATGTTGCAAAAGATGCATCAACTTCGGCTATCTGCCACTATGGGCTGGTAACGTTCTCGAAGGGAATAATAGCACGTCTTTGATAAAGGCTGGGTAGAATTCCCGCTGACAAAGTAGTGCACAGGTTGGAGATGTTGAGGTGACTTCCAAGATGGATACTGCCAGCTGGGCATCCACGAGGGGTCCTGTATTAGTCCAATGGCGGACAAGGCAGGTCAAACTGTAGACCTTAATTTCATCTTGACAGACATTAAATTGTAGCACAAGTGTGCAAATATAATTTGCCCTACTTAAGGGCATTAGTAATTGCAATGATAGTGTACCTCTCCTCGTTTAGACATTAAAACGTCTCAAAGCAACAAAGTAATTTCGCTGCGTCGGTTCAAGTGAGAAATCCACGTCTGACCAACTCTGCGTCTTTTTGGATTCTGATCTGAAAAGGGAATTTGGCGCCGAGAACATTCTCAGTAGTTAGTTATAACATGCAATTTGATTGGTTAAAACAAATCTGTGGGCAGAGAAACCGTTCAATAAAAAGCTTGCTTATTTCTGCAGAACTTCTTACACTTCGTGTGTATTTGTATGTATATATATATATATATATATATATATATATATATATATATATATATATATATAATGCGCATGAGTGGGTCTGTGTATTCATAAAGTCAGTAATATTGATTTGACTTGATTATTTGTTTTGATAGGATGAAGAACTAATATTAGTGTTGTAGTTATTAGCCATCGTATTGATTTGTTGCTTAAAAATTATTAGCCTGCACTGTTAACCAGTCTGTGAATTGTACTCTTTCCAAGTTGGGGAGTAGGGTGAAGACCCCAGACCCCCTTCCCTGACATAAATATGGAGTGCGGTATGAAACTGATTAATGAAGAGATAATCCAAACAAGAAAAGTAAAAACTACAGAATTTAACTATTGTTGTATCACTTATAGTGAGCAGCAAACGGATATGTGGCAGAGGATGGGGTAGATAAGTGTAGTTAAAAAGGAGTCGTTTAGTCTCTCAGAATTCATTCTTAGTTTGCTGGAATTGCTAAAAAAAAATGTAACCACTATAGACAATCTTAAACTCTGTCATACTCAGTAATATAGATACAATACATTAAAAATCTGATTTCGGGATTTATATAATAATACTCTAAGGCCTTTCATATGTACATTATTATTTTTCACACTAATTCATCGGATCTACAAAGATGGTGATTTGTGATTAATCTGATATTGCTAAAGTAACAAAAATACGACTTTACTCGTTTTAAAATGAATTGTTCTAAAATCAAATTCGATCGCCTCATCGACAAAAACAATACAATGATAACTAGATTTCAAAAAGTGAAGTTCATTTTATTGATTTGAAGTACAGTTAGCAGACAATTATTTTCCGGTAAGAAGGCAAAGATGATTTGTTTAAAACGAATTAAACTGCTATGATTTTAAATAATGAAACTTATTTGTTGTATTTAAATAATATTTAGCTAGCAATGAAATTTTTTTTTTTTTTTTTTTTTTTTCAGAAGTCACGTTCTTAATACTATTGCCCGACATGTATTTATTTCAGAAGATTATTATTAACAGTAAATTATAGATTGATGTAGAAAACACCATGGAATTTCTATGAGATCCTGCTACTACCCATAATTCTTCAAGTTACAATCAGTACTATTTATTACTCTTTAATTTCAGTTAAAAATGCATTAACTCTTGCATACCTATGTTTTTGAATTTTGGAAATGATGATTGATTATTCGCATTGGATTTGAATTCAAACTACTTTTCGCATCTCGAGTGTTATATTCACAACGTTTCAGACTCTGTAACGTCTGACCTTCAGGTGTATTTTGTTAAACTCGCGGAATCTGCATGAAATTTTAAACAAAACCTCTTATTTAATCAACGGTGGCAGCATGTTCTTGTTCTGTCGGCCATGATTGAGTAGAAATCCTAAGTAATTTGCAATTGTATTTTAAGTGTTGCCCGCATTGAGAATTGTAACTTTACAGCTGAATTTTACCAAGTACATTATCCACTATGCCATGGATCCTTGTAGACAGATTTCCGAGTTTGACAAAGTTGGATGCAGTTGAAAAGTTAGTGTAGGACTTATTCACTATAAAGTCTTTAGAGAAATTATGGAATGGTTAAGGAAAAGGAATCCAGTTTTATTAAATATGTTTGATTTTTAGATGATCATTGTTTCTTCCTTTCGGTACAGATATGTTCTTTGCGAGAGCAAAGTAACCGAAGATGCCATTACCTCTGACACATGAATCGAACAACATAAAAAAGACCCCCCTCCCTCCAATGCACACGATGCCAAACTAATCTTAAGTTTAAAAGTTTTGAAAAGCCTCAAACAAATTGGAATAACAAACGCAGAGATGTTTTTGTTCTTTCCTTTCATTCTTTTACTTGTATAGAATTGTTATCATTGATCCATTGAATGGTTCAGAAATGGAACCTTTAATCTTTGAGAAATAATTCTTCTGCTTTTTTGACTGCATTCAATGAATCGATGCTAAAAGAAATATTGAATTGCCAAATTTGCAAATCGCTTTATTAGACTTAGAACTGATGTCTTCAGAAGTTCTAATGTTGCTATGACGATGCCAGCAGCAGCTGCGGCTACTGCTTGGAAATCTACCATTCTTTGGAAAGATGAACAGAGCATTGTACACGTTTTCGTATAGACCCAATTGGAGTGCAGACACACACACACACACACACACACACACACACACACACACACACACACACACACAAAGATTAAAAATTGAATGGCTCAATAAAATCCTGTTTGAATCTTAGATCTTATGAGGTTGAAGCATAATAGCAGTTATGGAGTCTTTCAGTTTTTATGCTATGTTATTCCTGTTAGATGTTTAGAAGAGGCATAAAATGCATGTTAATGTATTTTTTTTAATGGAACTTGCTCCCAACAACGTTATGAAGATACTTGATGCAAGGAGCAAAAAAACTCACCATTTCAAGGTCAAAAACTAACCAACGATAAGTATGAAATAGATAGTCTGAGCCAGAAAAAAAGCAACTTTTTGCTCTTTTATCAGAAACATTGCTTGTGGAATGCGAGGACTAAAGGATAAAATATGTGAAAATTACAAGGTTTCTGAAGTAAACCTAAGGTCCACTTTCTACTCTCAATAAATGATATGATGAAACCATATGATAGATAAACATGTTTTAGTTCTAGATGAGTTGTACAATCAATGCTTGGAGTTTAGTCTACCTTATTATTCAACTGATAAGCGAACAATGAATATAGGGATCGATGTCTTTCTCAAAAGTACTAGTGAAGGTGATACATTAGCCATGACAAGACTTGAGCGTGGCATGCCAAGCCCCTTGGGTACCCATAGCAATTACACCATGCCACTTTCACAAATTTCTCTCCATCATCAATATAAAATCATTATTACTTAAAAAATTTAGTTGTGAAAAATTTAATCATGGTGTAAGGCTTAGTTTTTTTATTATACTATCCCAGACGCTGAAGGTCTAGTATAGATTGTAATGTTCCGCTCAACTCTAGCATTTTCAAACAATTAAATCGGAAAGAAAGTCAGAAAAAGAATCACAGAATTTTGAACGGTATTTACCAACTTTTCTATTTAGTATGAGTGAAATACTTGGAATTTGTAAAACTATAATTGATAAAGTGGAACTCTAATTTGTTTCCCCGATTATTTTAATATACTTTATCAAATATGTGTATATATCACCATTATATTTCTATGTTTGTATATATGCATATAAAATTGACCCTATGTAAAGTTTGCCGAATGGTTGAACATACTCATGGCACCTCTCGAGTAGATGTCATTCGTATCAGTCAGAGATACGTCCTTGACAATTAGTCTGATAGTGGCTTTGTTACTGTCTGGCTGAGATGTATTTCTGTTCAGTTCTAGGAGGTTTGCCTTCCCAGGCTTTGGGGCTGCTCAGGCACTTTTCTAGGCCAGAATGCATTAATCCTAGTGCACTGACTTTTTAAAACAACACCCACCTTCTGTCTAACCGACTAGAGAGGAAGTAAATAAAATGTCCATACAACCACTTCTTCAAATGTGCATACACATATATTATTGGGATTAATCGAACAACTGTTTCCATCTCAAGTGTTATTTTCATAAACAGTAGTCCGAATAATTCAAATAATATAAATTCTCAACCCTCATTTAAAAAAAAAAGTCCCAAGCATGCATGTACATGCTTGCACATATTTAATGGCCATATATATTTGATCGCCATTATATTTTCATAATAATAATATATAATTTATAAGCATATAGGAACGTGTGTATTTCAATTATAGTGGACGAAACATCTGACCGATTTAATGTCTATTATAAAAAAAGGAAACTGTAATTCTATGTGTATATTCTGCTAAAAGTCAGAAACTACTCAGTGTGCATTTACAAACTTTGCATCACCAGTTTCAGTGTGATGGTGATTTAGGGTAGAATTTAATATTGTACTATTAGTTTAACTTAGTTGTATGCAAAGGGTAGAAGCTATTTGTAGAAATTTTGTGAAATTATAACAATGGTTAGCCATCAATTAATAATTTTTCCCCAAATTTCAGTTCTTGGTGTTTTAGAGGTCATCATAATATGTATAGAACCTCCTACTTGAATGTTAAATTATTTTAAATTTACATTGAATTTTATTTATAGCCACTAGAAATTAAGTAAACAAGATTGTTTGAAATTCAATTTCTTAAGACCCCTTATGCTTAAGCATCAATTTTAAAGTATTTTCTAAAATCCAAATCATGTAATAGATGTTCTTAAAAATTAGAATAAAAATTCTAGAGATAAGATTTTGTGATATAATACTGTAATTTTAACCTTCATCTGTGTTGCTGAAGATAAACTTAAAAATTAAAATAGTGAGATTCAGTTGGTTGTAAAAATGTTTCTTGATACAAGTAATGCTGGAGATTGTGTTAGATTTATTTATCCATCATTCCCTGACAAAAGGAGGGTGGGCCTGTAAATTCACCCTTGTCCGTTCGTCTGTTCATCTGTCTGTACTTTTCTCAATAACTATGCCTTGGAATTTTTGGAAATTTTGCACAAACATTAAATATGATATGAGTAAAGAAAAGTAACAGAACGGATTTTCTGGAAAAACTCCCCCCCCCCTCCCCGGGGGTGCCTTTCGGGTTAAAATGGCTAAAATTGACACTTTTGTGCTTATTAAAAAAAATTGATGCCTTGGATTTTTATAAACCTTTCTGAAAAGTTTTAACTACTGATTTCTATATAATTTCATCTGTCTATACTTTGCAATAACTCTTGGGTGTGCTCCAGGGGCTCTTTTAGGGCTAATAAAAACACTCCATTTTTGGGACTATTTTACCATATTTGCTCCAAATTTTCTGTGTATGTCTATTAAGCAGTTTTGCATGGTGTTGAACTCAAATTTAAATAAAAAAAATCTTGGGACTTTTGGAGCTAAATATGGGAAGGGGCAAATGGTGGACTTAGTCATTTCTTTTTTTTTGCATGGTGCAGGACTCAAATTTATAAATGTTACGGCCTAAAACTGCACCGTTTGTTTTCACCAGGATTTGACGTCCCCTGGGGACTTGTCGGGCTAAATGTGGGAGGGAGGCAAATGCTGAACTTAGTCATTTTTTTATGCCTCGTTCACTGTGCACTCATGGGGGACCATGTATGCTTCACTTGTTAATTCTTCAAAATTGTTTTCAGAAAATTCGAGAATATCTGCATAAGAAACTTTCCTGGAGGAATCAAAGAATATTTTTCATGTATTTTTCTGTATCTTAGTAAAGTGACTGCATATTTTCCTATACAATTTCATAATTCTCTTGAAATATCAGAATTACTATCTCATTAACTTGAGCTGAACAACGATCCTTAATCATGTATGTGAAATATTGATCCAGTAAGTTTGTTATGGTACCTGACTGTTGAAGACCTGTATGATAATTTGATTGTGGCCAAAATCATTGCATCTGAATTTCAAAGTGAATCAGTTCTTATTCCAAGGATCAAGGTTATTTTGTCTGAAGTTCAATTTCCACTCCAATCTACTTTTGCAATCACAATTCATAAATTACAGGAACAAACATTAGATAAGATATTGATTTGATTTATTTAGAGAAACTTGTTTCAACATGGCCAGTTACATATTGCTTTAAGCAGAGGACAGACGAAAATAAAATATCAAAGTTTTTGTAAACGGAAATAGAAGTAGAAATTTTTTTATATATAAACATGTTTTGAATCTATAATTTATAATACAAATATGTTCTGATTTAATATTCTATTTTCTTATCTTCAAGACAATAAAAGTCAATATATTCTCAAAATTACTTTTGATTTTGATCATTTTTGTTTCTTGCCCTTCAAGAGCCAACTGACAGCCAGATAGCCTAGTATATATATATATATATATATATATATATATATAAAAGCGAAAATATGTGTATGTGTGTTCGCTTTTTCTCTATGTCTACAAAAGGCTTTTTCAGAGAAGCGGTCAGTTGGTTCACAACTTAAAACTTTTTATATCACATGTAAATCGTAATATCTTAGAGTTAACAATGGAGCTCGCCTGTCTATTTAATTTGCTCGACTTCGGGAAGATAGATATTCAACATTTGTCGCTCGCCGCATGTAGATTAGTCTTTTTTCTATAATAAAAGCGACACTAATTCTGGCGGTATTTTCTGTCTATCGGCGGAAATGTCTGAAAGCAATCAGCTTTGATCAATTTGGGAATATTTTCCATATATCAAACAATTGCTATTCAATTTGGACAAGTGGAGCTGTTTCCCCCTTCCCCCAACATCTTGGGGGGGGGGGAAGCGTCCCGCACTAAATGAAATACTATCCCGCAGTCAAACTTGACCTTATTAAGTCATTAAAACGTGCACCTGCCAAATCCAAGTAATTAAATGAATTCAAATGTGTTTCCTTTAGCATCTCGTGGTGACCCAATGGGTAAAACCGTCGCACTCTTTTTTTTTATCACACTTTAATTTACAACTTTGCCTCAACGGTTCGGGTTCGATCCTCATACTTACCTACCAAAACAATTTTTTTATTATTTTAATCCTTCCCTCCCCCGGAGTTTTGATTTATCCAAAACCACACACACCTCCAAACACCCGGGCAACGCCGGGTACCCCTCGCTAGTATATATATAAAATGCAAAATGTGTTTGTGTATATGTATGTTTGCTTTTTGTGTATGTCCGCAAAAGGCTTTTTCCGGCGGGTTTTCGAGGCCGACGCTCATTCTTAAAAGTTTTTATATCACGTCTAAATGATAATATCTATGACTTAACAATGGGGGTCGCCTGCATATTTAATTTGCCCGACTTTGAAAGGCTACATATTCAACATTTTCCGATCGCCATGTGTGAACTTGTTTTTTTGTTTTTTTTTTGTAAAAAAAAAAAAGCGAAACTAACCAAAAAAAACTGCCCCACAGTGAAAGTTGACCTCATTAAGTCATCAAGTACTTGCCAATTCTTAATACTTAAATAAATTCAACCATGTTTCCGTTAGTACTTCTTGCTGACCCAGTGGTTAGTGTCGCATGTTTTTTTTTTTTTTTCCAACTTCGCCTCAAGGTTTCGGGTTCAATCCTTCCTACTTACCTACCAAAACGTTTTTGTTAACCTCCCTCCCACCCCGACACAAACACGATGCTTTTGTTTTGATTTGCCCAAAAACACACCTCCAAACACCCGGGCAATGCCGAGTATCCCCACTAGTCTAATAAATAAAAGGCAAAATGTGTGTTTGTATGTCTGCCAAAAACTTTCAACATGGGCCGTGGATTTTCACGAGTTCGGTATCATTTTGAAGCTCCACATCTTGGACGACAAATATCGAAAAATTGGGCAAAAAAACATTCATTCCTTCATCCTTAGCGGCTCTCTTTTACAAGGAGGGGTGAAAAAAAAAATGGTATCTTCATGACAAGATTGCTTTACGCATGCGTCATTACGCGCAAAAGACGTTGTACATTGAATTCTTATAAATCTTATAAAAACTGACCTACTTTCATCCACGTGTCTGTAGTGCGATGGGTTACGTGACAGTGTCGTTATCTAAAGATTTCAGGTTCGATACCAGCTATAGGATATATTTTTTTTCTCGATTTTTAAACATTTAATATTGAAACGAGGTTATTTATACCATTTTTTTTTTTCGCTTTTCGCTGTGTTTTTTTTTTGTTTTTGTTTTTTTTTCCTTTTTTTTTGTTTTTTGTTTATCTGATTGTTTTAAAGAAGTTTTACGTCCGTTCGCTGTTTTATTTGTTTTGTTTTTTCCGATTTTTTAAAAAGTTTAAACAGGGTTATTAATTCGCTTATTCTTTGCCCCCCTCCCCTTACATACACACCTCCAAATACCCGGGCAACGCCGTCCTTATTTTGGGCGAGGGTGTTTGTTTTTCCGATTTTTAAAAAAAAGTTTTACGTTCGTTGGCTGTTTTTTTGTTTGTGTTTTTCCGATTTTTTAAGTTCTTTAGCCTCCCCCCCCTACACACACACCTAAACACCCGGGCAACGCCGGGTACCCCCCCCCCCGGCGCTAGCCTATAAATATAAAAGCGAAAATGTATGTATGTATGTACGTCTGCTAAAAACTTTCGACAGACAGAACAAAAATTCACAAATTTGGTCTCACAGAAAGCCCCACCCTTCGCCCGACAAATATCGAAAAATTGGCCAAAAACGTTATTTTTTTCGCCCTGAAATCAACACTTTTCTATAAGGGGGGGGGGTCAGCAAAAATCGTCCTTACATGACGAAATCAGTTCTATGTATGCGGGTCCTGGATATGACCTTAAACTATATCCAGTGGTGAGGCCCCAGCTTGCGATATTTGGGGAGTGTGGAGCCACCCTTTAATTGCCATTGCTCTCAGGTCCACTCTGGCCCGGAGTGGTAGTACCTGTTAGGGTCCCAACTATGGGTAAAATAGAAATCGACTTGAAAACAACAAATATATTCTATTCAAAAAGTTTTCTTCAAAATCTTTGGATCCGGCATTAAATAACCTGAAAAGGGTTGACATGCCATAAAACAAAAACAACCAATCAATCTATGCATGCGTCAGACGACGTCATAACCTGATTTAGTTTAAATATTTGAAGAACTGACACAATTTTATGTACGTCGTGTTATGTCAGTTGGTTAGAGCGTAGGGTCATAATTTAAAAGTTTTGGGTTCGAATCGTGGTGTGAGATGTCTTTCAATTTTTTAAATTTTAATATTGTGAAGCAGGGTTATTTAAGCCATTTTTCATGTAACGTTCGTTTTTCTGATTTTTTGCCCTTCACTTATTTTTAGGTTTTCATTAACCCCCCCCACTTACCACAAACACCGCAAAACACCCGGGTACCCACCGATTTTTTAAATTTTAATATCGAAACAGGCTTATTTGAGCCATTTTTCACGTGTTTTTTTTTTTTGTTTTTTTTTTTTCAGATTTTTTAAAGCAGTTTTAACGTTCGCTTTTCTGTTTTCTTTTTTTACTTCGCTTATTCTTAGGTTTTCATTAACACCCCCGCCCCCGCCGACCACACACACCTCCAAACACTCGAGCAATGCCAGGTACCCCCCCCCCCGCTAGTCTATATATGTAAAAGCGAAAATGTATGTATGTATGTATGTTTGTGTGTCTGCTAAAAACTTTCGACAGATACGACGAAAATTCACAAACTCGGTATCATATTGAAGCTTCATCCTTCGCTTGAAAAATATCGAAAAATTGGCGAAAAACGTTCATTTTTTTCACCCAGAAATCAGCAATTTTCGACAGGGGGGGTCAACAAAAACTGTCTTCCGTGACGACGTGCGATTCTATGCATGCGCCAGATGGCGTCATGACCTAATTTACTTTAAATAGTTGAAAAACTGGACAAATTTCATGTACGTTGCGTTAGGTCAGTCGATTAACGCGTTGGTTCATTATCTAAACATTTTGGGTTCGAATCATGGTGTGAGATGTCTTTTTTTTTCCTTTTTTTTATAAATTTAAATATTGAACCAGTGTTATTTAAGCCATTTTTCACGTAACATTCGTTTTTCTGTTTTTTTTTTTTTTTTACTTCGCTTATCCACCCCAAACCACAAACCCAAAAACACCCGGGTACCCACCGATTTTTTAAATTTTAATATCGAAACAGGCTTATTTAAGCCATTTTTCACGTGTTCGTTTTTCTGTTTTCATCGTTCGTTTGCCTTACGTTAGTTTTTTTTCTGTTTCTTCCCCCCCCTCGCTTAAGTTTTAACGTTGTTTTCTTTTTTTACAAACAAACCTGGTCATTGACGTCGTCGTAAGCTTGACGACTTCTGGGCGCGCACCTGTCAATTTGGTTCTTACTTAAATAAATTCAAACATCTTTCACTAACTCATTCTGGCTGGCCGATTTTATTTTCAAACATCGCCTCAGGGCTTCGGGTTTGAATCGTAATATCTCACTGTTAACAACGAAGCTCGCCTGTCTATTTAATTTGCTTGATTTCGGGAAGATAAATATTCAACATTTGTCGCTCGCCGCATGTGGGTTAGTCTTTTTCCTATAACATCTTGGGGCAAAAAAAAAGCATTCAGCAGTAAATGAAATGCTATCCCTCAGTCAAACTTGACCTCATTAACTCATTAAAACGGGCACCTGTCACATCCAAGTAATTAAATAAATTCAAACGTGTTTCCGTTAGCATCCCGCGGTGAAGCAATCGTTAACGTCGCACATTTTTTTTTCACACTTTAATTTACAACTTTGCCTCAAGAGTTCGGGTTTGATCCTTATACTTACTTTTTTTTTACCCCCCCCCCCAACCCCGGAGTTTCTACACACACCTCCAAACACCCGGGCAACGCCGGGTACCCCTCGCTAGTCTATATATAAAGAAGGCAAAATGTGTGTGACCATTTCGTGTATGTCTTCAAAAGGCTATTCGAGCACACGCTCCCGGGGTCGTTACTATCGCTTAAAACTGTGTATATAGGTCCTATATCATAATATCTAGGAATTAGGAAAGCGCGTAGCGTATAGATTTATTTACGTCGATTTTTACAAAATTATTGCTATTTTGGCTTCTCGCGTGTTGATTGGGCTTTTTAATATAAATATGTGAAACTAAACTCAAACGACGTCTTCTCGGCATTGCGCCGGGAAAAACGTCCAGAAGCAATCAGCTTTGATCAGTTGCTATTCAATCTGGACAATTGGGAACGGCTTTCCCCCTCCTCAACATCTGTTGGGGGAAGAAACAGTTAAATTTGGGTAAACAAACCCAAACGCTGCGTGACGTCTATTTGACCTTCTTAATTAGGTCAAATGGAAGCAGCAGAGTTAACTTTTATTGCGCACGCCTGTTTTTATAGTTAAATAACCTGCTTAATGTTGTCTGTCTCCGTGGCTCAATGGTTAACGTAGCATGGTTTTTTTTCACACATTAATTTCCAACTCAAGGGTACGGGTTCGATTCTCATACTTACCTACCAAAACATTTTTTTTATTATTTAACACCCCCCCCGGAGTTTTGATTTACCTCAAGACACCCGGGCATCGCCGGGTACCCCCCCCCCCGCGAGTATATATATAAAAGCGAAAATGTGTGTGTTTGTTTGTGTGTGCGTTTTTGTGTATGTCTGCAAAAAGCGTTTTTCCGGGAAGCGATCAGTCGGCTCGCTCCTTCTTAAAACTTTTTATATCATGTCTAAATCATAATATCTACGGGTTAACAACAGGGGTCGCCTGTCTATTTAATTTGCCCGACTTTAAAAAGCTAAATATTCCACATTTTGGATCACCGCATGTGGATTCAGCTTTTTCATATAAAAAAAAACGAAATTAATTCGAAGCTGGCGGCATCGTTCCCGGCGCAATTGCCGGCAACGTCCAAAAGCAATCAGCTTTGATCAATGTGGAGTTTCTCTTTATATCAGACATTTGCTATTCAATTTGGACAATCTCCTTTTTATGTGGAGCTGGTCACCCCCCCCCCATAATACTTTGGGGAAACAAAAAACCCAAAAAACTGCCTCACAGTAAATAAAAACTACTCTGCAGTGAAAATTGACCTCATTAAGTCATTAAGTACAGGCACCTACCAATTGTTAATACTGAAATAAATTTAAGCATCTTTCCGTTACTATTTCTTGCTGGCCCAGCAGTTAACGTCGCACGTTTGTTTTTTACACTTTATTTTCCAACTTTGCCTCAAGGCTTCGGGTTCGATCATTCCTACTTACATAACAAAACTTTTTTAACCCCAACACAAACACCCAGGCAAGAAGTGTTTGCTTATTCTTTTGTTTTGATTTACCCAAAACCACACGCCTGTGGAATTGTCTTCTGTTTTCCTGCTTTCTAGCTGTCTATAATATGGTTGTCTTCAAGTCCAACGTGAACAAGTTTCTGATGAGCCGTTACACTTAACAAATTTACCAAACTTCCATTACTGTCGATTACTATATTGTCCTTTTGACTAATCTACACTCTTTAACCCTTATCCTTGAGTGGCCTCTCGGCCTTGATAAATGTTGACGCCTATGTAAAAAAACAAAAAACACACACACACACCTTGAAACACCCAGGCAACGCCGGGTACCCCCCGCTAGTATATATATATATAAAACTGAAGATGAAAACAAATGTTATCTTGCCAACCTCCATTTTGTAAGTTTATCAAAATGCTCATTGATGTGTAAAGCTTGATTATTCAGCTGCAGAAAAATCGGTAATAACTGTAAGGCAATCCATGCCTGCATTGTCTGAATAGAAATACAAAAGAAATGAAAAGATGAAGATAAAATTATTTTTTTATATCTTCCGTGAATTACAACAAACATGGCTGACTCTGTCTTCAGCTTGAAAGTCTCACAAACTTTCTGAAATTATATTCTCTGCCCTTTACATCCCTTGTCAGAATTATTATGCTTAATAATTATTGACTTTTTTTTTTATTTTAGAAGGTCAGCCTTTGATATATGTATACACACACAGCTACAACCACTTTTGGCCTTTTGGTCAAGATCAAAGTGTAGTATCTGTTCTTCAGATGCTGCACTTCGATTTCTTGTTCTCTTTCGGTGGAGGATCAGTACTTCACGACTGAGACAATTTTTTATTTTTGTACCTTTTCTCCACGTTAAAAAACGACCCTGGTGTCTAACTCTGTCTAAATAGGTACAACCACTTTTGGCCTTCGGGACAAGATCAAAGTGTAGTATCTGTTCTTCAGATGCTGCACTTCAATTTCTTGTTCTCTGTCAGTGGAGGAGAAATCCTCACGAGTGAGACAATTTTTATTTTTGTTCCTTTTCGCCACGTTACAAAACGACCCTGGTGTCTAACTCTGTCTAAATAGGTACAACCACTTTTGGCCTTCGGGACAAGATCAAAGTGTAGTATCTGTTCTTCAGATACTGCCCTTCAATTTCTTGTTCTGTCAGTGGAGGAGAAATCCTCACGAGTGAGACAATTTTTATTTTTGTTCCTTTTTGCCACGTTACAAAACGACCCTGGTGTCTAACTCTATCCCGTGGGGAGGCATTGTAAATAGTTACAACCACTATCAAGTTTCCCTCACTTGTTCTATGCCTAAATCTAAATGCAGATTCTATGAACAAAGCTTTTCTTAGAACTGCTCACCTGTGGAACACTGTTTCGTTGGCTTGCTTCCTGGCTGACTACAATATCGTAGCCTTCAAGTCCAATGTAAACAAGTTTTTGTTGAACTGTCTCCTTAAATAATCAAATTCTACCTAACTTACACTATTAACGACTAATACACTACCACCTTACATTAATTAACCTTTATCCTCGAGTGGCCTTCAAGCCTTGATGTTATAAATCCCTTGTAAATATATATATGTAGAATAATTGTTATCAAACAATATATCTTTAACAAAGAAAATCTTATCAAGGTAAGAAAAGCTCACCACTATCCAGAGGAGCAAAAACAATATTAAATGACTAGTGGAGAATAAAAATTATAACTTTATTATATCAGAACAATAAAGAAAAGTTATTAGGGAAATTTAAGAAAAAAAAACCTCCTTAGGCCCCGGCATTTCGAAGATAAATGCTTCTCATCAGAAGAGGAGAAAGGCTAGAATCATGCAAAATGCAAGTATGATGACATCTAGAAATGAAAGGAGAATGAAGTAATATGATACAATCGTAAATAGTAATTAAAAGAAATGGCATGGCCTAAAAAGGTTTTTTTTTTTTTTCTTAAATTTCTCGTTAACTTTTTCTTATTGTTCTGAGGATATAATAAAGTTATAACTTTTATTCCTCATCTTTCATTTAATATTATATATATAAGCAATATTATAATATTGTTGCAATAACCTACAATAACAGATATTCTTTTTCTTTCATGTAGAAACCATAATTCTTGTTTTGTGTCTTGAGAATGATATTAAAATACATTTAATGGTGAAGCCCCAATTTGGGAGCTTTGCAGAGTGTAGAGTCACCTCTTATTTACCAACTATTATTCTTGGGTCCACGCTGATCCAGAGTGATTGGTAGTATCTGTCAAGGACTCATTTATTGGTAAATAGAATCCATCCAGGAAATAAAATGGAACTGCATCCCATCATATACACAAACATTTATGTCATTAATGGCTGACAAAGGGAACAATTACTTAAATACATCTTCTATGTATAGAAAAGGCAAATGCGGCGTGCATATGTCTCGAAAAGGCTTTTTTTTGCCGACGGTTAGAAGATGCTTAGAAGTGTTTATATATCCCCTAGATAATAATATCTACGATTTAGGACGTGTGTGGCGTCTAGATTTATTTACGTTGATTTTTACAAAATTCTTGCTATTTCAGCCCGTCTTGTGTTCATTCAGCTTTTTTGTATACAACCGAAACTTATTCAAAGCTAAGAATTATTCCCGGCAATTGCACTGGGGGAACGTCCAGTAGCAATCAGCTTTGATCAATGTGGGGTCAAACTCCTTATATCAGACAATTGCTATTCAATCTGGATAATCCCCTTTTTATGGGGAGCTGCCCCCCCCCAATATCTTGGGGAAACAACTAGCCAAAGTTGGGTAAAAAAAAAACCCCAAAAGCTGCCCCACAGTAAAAGTTAACTCTGCTACTTCTATTTGACCTCATTAATGAGGTCAAATAGAAGTAGCAGAGTTAACTTTTATTGAGGGCACGTGTCAATTCTGTTTTTACTTAAATAAATTCAAACGTGTTTCAGTTGCTCTCTGTTGGCCGAGCGGGTAACATGTCAGGTTTTTTTGCACACTTTCTTTTCCACCTTCGCCTCAAGGCTTCGGGTTCGATCCTAACTACTTACGAAAACTTTTTTTTTTTTTTTTTTTAAAGCCCCCCACCCCCAACACAAACACCCGGGCAACGATTTTTTTTTTTTTAAAATGTTTTAACATTGTTTTTATTATATATATATATATATATATATATATATATATAAACAGGGTTCTTACTTCGCTTATTCTTTTGTTTTGGCCCCCCCCCCACAACACGCACACCTCTAAACACCCGGGACACGCCGGGTACCCCCGCTAGTTAACAATAAAACCTTATACAAAAATGATTAAACTTGACATTAAATACCACAAAAAGAATTGATATACCATAAAACAGACAAATCTATATTTTAAGAAGTTATGGTATTTTGGGAGTTTATCTATTTGTTCACAAATAGAAATGTGTAATTGGTTGAGAAAAGTAGAATAGACAGAGTATTCATTACTAAGGCAATAGGTTTTATGATATGAATATCAGAGTTCGCATCTCACTGAAGTCTAAAGGATTTTCTTAATGGGATATACGTTTTATAAATTTAAAGTAATTAATGTAACATATTAACATTAAAAAAAAAAATACATAAATATATCCTAAGACTAAGTGACACCTAATTTATTTAAGTACTATCAAACTTTGTCTGAGAAGGTATCTAGCACTCTATGTAAGTACCTATCCAAAACTTTGAGCCAATTTAAAAAGCCGACATAGCTATCAGTATGTCTATGTCTACGTGTCGGTTGATGTAACCTCCAACCTTCTTTAGGTGTATTTTGTTGAACTCTGGAATCTGTACATAATTTCTAACAAAACCATTATTTTGATCCATGAGAGTAGCATGCTTCATTCCATCAGCTATAACTAGGTAGAAGTCCTGAGTAATTAAGAATTGTATTTTGAGTGTCACCTGCACTGAGGATTGGACCTTCAATCTCCAGAAAACAGTAACTTACAACTGAATACAACCAAGTACTTTATCCACTATGTGGAAGAACCCATGACATAGTGGATAAAGTACTTGGTTAAAAAAAAAAAAAAAAAAATAGTAGTCCAAAGAATTTGAATAATGAGATCTATATACTCATAGTTTTATTTATACAAAAACTAGCCTGCGTTGCCCGGGCGTTTAGAGATGTCTGTTGAGCAAAAAAAAAAAAAAAAAAAAAAAAAGGCGGTAGTAGACAGGCAGGCTTGAACATGTACCACGAAGGAGGAAAAGAATGTGAAAAAAAAAAAAAACATGACGCCTTTGCCATTGCGTCCATCGCCAGACTGGAAGTGGCGAATGTTTAAATAAAGGCTAGTCAGTTGAAAAGAGGGGATGACTTTCGAAAATATTGGTGGAAAAAGCGACCCCTCCTTGTAAAAAAGTGCCCAGTCGAGGGTGAAGGAATCAATTTTTTTTCGCCAATTTTTCAATATTTGTCGTCCGAAGGGTCGGGCCTCAAAACGATACCAATCTCGTGAAAATCCGTCGCTTCTGTCGAAAGTTTTAGGCAGACATAAATACATTTAAAGAGGCAGGTGAGATTTATATTATAGATAATCTGGCTACACATTTGAAAACGTTTCAATCATAGCTATAAAAGTCTTATATTTTTAAGCCAGAATATGTGTGAATGTGATCCACTGATACTGTTTTGGTATATCACCGTCCTTCAGAGTGGCTAGAAACACAACTATTTTTGTAAAGTCATACTACTCTGTCATCCGCACACACTAGGAATTAAGGAAAATCCTCATGTTTCTATATACATTATGGCGATTTGTTACCTATGGAATCAACATTGGTACATTGTACATTAAATTGATAAATAGAAAAAAAATAATAGATTATAATTCTCAAACTATTTCTCTCTTTATTTTTCCGTTTTTACCTTTTCCACTTCTCATCACATTCAACATCTAAAAGATTTAATGTGCAATCAAGCAAGCAGGATTATCAGTTTTAGTATTATAGAATATATAATTTATAAAAAAAAAAAAGGGGGGGGGATAAGTTGGCCAGAATCTAGTATTAATTAATTAAACAATCGGGCCTACTCAATATTTGGTGATTTGCTATCTACCATAATCCCAAATCTGTTGGGTAGAGGGAATGTAAACTAGCAATATAGTTTTATTACATATCCCCAGAGATTCCATGATTACTCCTCTTATGACTACAAAAGTAGCCTTTATTAAGCTTACTCAGAAATGGGCCTTCATTTGTTTACAAAAGGGAAAAAAATGTCTGCATTTCATCAGGTTGAAGTAAATGAAAAATGATGCTATAATGAGAATCAAACTGGAAGAGTTGATCGGATGCCAAAGTTGACCGATTGACTGAGAGCAAGATCGGTGTTGATATTGCCAAAGGAAACTCCCATGTAATTGGCTATGTGGAGGCGGGGGTGCATGGGCAGAAGTGAGGATTGCATTTCTGCTGACTCAGTTATAAAACTTGGGTCATTCAGTGATCTGTGAATCATTGATAAAATATAGCTTTGACATGAGAAAGGCCTATAGAAAATGGTTCCGAGTTGCATGCCTGTGCTATGATGCTGATGATGCTTAGTATTAGCTATTAAGTTTGAAGAGATCTCATTAATGTCATAGCCGAGCTTTGTGCACCATTTGATTAATTGGTTTGTATCAAATGACATACGAGGTCTTCTTGCCGAACAATTTTTGTGGACTAACTCCCTTAAAATACTGGGAAATATCTTGGGATATTACAAGTACACCATTCAATGAGATTGATCTGGTCAGTATCAGATGAGTGATCATTTGGGAATATTAGGCATTTTATGTGGAAGGACAGTGACAATTCTTTGTGAAAAACTGCAGTCATTCCCCCTGACTGGGATATACATGTAACTGGAACCACTTCTGAATTTACTTGTGCTACCAAATAAGACTGAAGATACTAGCTTTCTGACCTAAAATGCACCTAACATTAATATTGTTTCACCTTTCCAAAACACAATCATGTTCTGTAAAGTTAAAGACCACAATTTTCCTATGCAAAAAAAAAAAAAAAGCAAACCAAACACCATGAATGAATATTTATATATATATAAAGAACTTGAAGCAAACAGCCTTTTCCAAAATTACTGGATTGTGCATTAAATAACCTGAACAATATTGATATGCCGTAAAACAAAATACCCCAAACCAAACTCCATGAATAAATATTTGAAGATATAAATAACTCCAAGCATAAAAACTTTTTTTTTTTTTTTTTTCGAAATTACTAGATTCTGCATTAAATAACCCCAAAAGGTTAATTATGCCATAAAACAAAAAAACCAATCTGAACTTGTGAATTTAATATTCTTGAGAAACTTCTTTCTTTAGAGGAAGCCAGATTAACCCAATCAGGGTGAAAACCATACCAGATACGCGAGGATATTAGAAGTTTTACTAAGAGGGGGGAATGAAAGAAATCTATTATATACACACATACACACACAAAGACAAAACTTTATAAGACTGTCAATTGGATGTAGAATAATACTATGAGAAGATTATAAAAAAAAGATGACTGAACAAGTATCTGTAGACACTCGGCTTGAGCCGAGTGTCTACAGATATTGACTATGAAGGCATTTGCTTGATATTCTACCAGATAAGTTCTTGGAGAGGGGTTTATGTGGAGCCTGGAAAATTCTTGGACTTAGTGGGTGGGAGTTTGGTAAAAAAGAGAAATTTTGGTTTCTGGCTTACGCTTAAGAAAATCTTCACCGGTATGCATAGATATACACACTAATGGCCACTCAAAGACCAAAGTTAATAAGATTGCCACTTGGATGTAGAACAATACTATGACAGATATGGAAAAATTGGATGAAAAGAACAAGATTTGATTATTTAAAAAGAAGGACGGCTGAGTGTCCACTATGGAGGCATTTTCCTAGTATTCTACACATTGGAAATTCTTGAAAAGGAGCTTGTGTGGATCCTGCACAACTTGTGGACCTCGGAGGTGAGAATTGAGTAAAAAAAAAAGAAAGAAAGAAAAAAACGGTTTTGTGTTCTGGCTTAAAATCTTTGTCAGTGTCTTGATAAAAATAAAGAGAAAGTGGGGAGCAATGCAAGAGCTGGCGATAAGTAAAACACTAAGAGAAGAATGCATACAGATAAAAGGAAGAATAAAAAAAAAAGTAATTGATACGTATTGTGTTGATATACACTATTAGGGAAGTACGTTTGTATTATTAATTGGAAGTAATAAACAATATAAGTTGATAAAATTGAAACCTATTTACTTTATTGAATTTTCACCTACCCTGCCAGTTAATTTGGATGCTAGTTTGATAACTAATGCAAAATGATTTTGATCAGATAATGTTTTTAACACATTTGCTATCATGGATTCTACTAAATAGATTACTTAACAGCAAATGTTTGAAATTGCATTTTCTTCATCGATGTTTTATCGAACTCCATTTTGAAATCTTAGATAATTCGTTGCTTTGACTTTCAAAAAATATTCTGGTTCGTTTGCAAGAATAAAACTGATCAGGAATTGAATTACCTCCCTTTATCGATAAAAATAAATGTAAAATGAAATTCTTTGAATAATTAAATAAACATTTTGTTCCTAATATTTTAGCTAAAAAAAAACGAAAAAAAAAAATGTGCCAACCACTTAAATTCAATACAAATCTTCTACAATATTTCTAAGTCAATTATTTTGCGTTTGTCAATAAATATGATAACATTAAGTGAAATACATGAAAGCTTACAGCATTTAACTTTATGATTTTAAAAAATGTAATTTTAACTTTTATTGTTCGTTTGCATTGAAGTTTTTGAATAAATTGTGTGTATGTGTTGGAGAGACCATGATTTATCTGAATGGATATGGAATCTGTCATGCCAAGTTAAAATACTATGGTATCTATTGTATTCATTTACACTGAAGTTTAATGACGTCATCTATCGGTAGAATTGTACAACATATTTTGGTTAATGCTAACTCAAAAAACATTAGAAGCCAGTTAGATACATTTGATTACTGATACTGTGAAACTGCAGTAAAGTATGAAGCTAAATGCATTTTATTTATTGTTATGTATATTTGAAGAATAATCCGATTCCCAAGACAGGGAAAATTCCTTGAACAGAATACTTTTGCACCACTTCTTGCTATTAAATTTGATGTCTGGAATCCTTATTACTATTTTTGTTGAAATACATTTTATATGATTTTTTATTGTAGAAAATGGCTGAAATTTAAGGTGAAGAGATGTTAAGAATAAATTGAAATTCAGGAAATCTTAATTGACATCTAATGATTTTTGGATCAAATTTAATGCAAATCTGAAATATTTGAGTTTTTTAAATGGAACGTTGTGCTCATATCCCCTCCTCTTTAAAAAGAAAGAAAAAAATAAAAAATAAAATATCTTAAAGAAACTGAACTTTGGGTAATAGTTATTGACAACAGCATAATCTTTTCATTGTTTTGTTTCTTGAGTATATATCCATTAATATCTATGTTTTTATAGAGACTGATTTGGTTCTCGGTTCATTGTATCTTACTGTGTCGGATATATACTTGAGTTAAAAGAATGAAAAGAATATTCTGTTGTCACAGCCCTACTAATAACTTGTTAAAATTTCACAAAATCTGGATTTTTGCAAAGTGTTTCACACACTCTTTTTATAAAACTAAATTAAATTAAATATAGCCCACACTTACGCCTAGCAACTTTATTTAAAAATTTATAATGATTAATTGAATTAGTTATGTGTGGATTCTTTTCATAGAAATATATAAACCCATAGATATTGTACAAATAATTCAAACTAAAGAAAAGTGCAGGGTTTTGGGATAAGGTGGTGCATTTACTTTTTAATTTAATTAAAATAAGTCTGGGAGTCAAAGAAATGTTAATGTTTTGAAAAGTCCGATCTCTACCCACCTTATAATGCACATACATACAGATTAGTTTCATTGTTCATTTTCTCTTGCTCATATCTGAGAAGTGGATTTGTTTTTATAGAAATAAAAATTTGGTTAAATCATTGAATTTGGTGAGTCTTGTTATCGCTAATGTAATTACTTCCTATAATCAAGTAATTTGTGGAATTTTACTTTGAACTCTTTTTTTTTTTTTTTTTTTTTTTTTACATTATTGTGGAAAAACAAAGAAGTAATGAAAACATAAAACGAAAACAGCCCAAAGAAAGTTTTTAAAAAAAAGTTAATTTTTTAATTTTTTTTAAAAGTCGAATTTACATTTTTATTTTATTTTATTTATTCATTTATTTCTTAATTTAAAAAATATTAAAAAAAAAAAAAATTGGGGGACGCACATTTAATTGCATTTTTATTCTACTTTTCTCCCCTTTTTTCTCATTTCTCCCCCTTTTTTCTTTCTCTTTCAGGTGTTCATAATTAGTCTAATAAATATTGCCATTGCCAATGAAATCTATGTTCAGTTCAAATCTTATCAGATCTATTATGCTGATTTACGTAATAGTGCTGTAAAAGGTACGAACCTGCAACCTATTCCATCTTCCTATAGCAGTTTTTTTTTTATTAACATTTACAATAGCTATTGGGTATTCTATCCTAACATTTACAATAGCTATTGGGTATTCTATCCTAACATTTACAATAGCTATTGGGTATTTTATCCTAACATTTACAATAGCTATTGAGTATTCTATCCTAAAAGGATTGATATGATTCAAAAGAGACCAACAAAATATCTCCTCTCTCTTTCATTTTCTCTCCTTATTATTAGGCTTCAATTTGGAAGCATTGAAGAGTTTGGTCTAGTTTTCACAATACTCGTTTTTCGGGGGGGGGGGGGGTCATCTATGGGTTAAATAAAAACTGCTCCAGATATCCTTAAGCAAACTCTTCATACCCACCCCTTCACTCCTCATCTTTCACAGCTCTGTACTTTTTCTTTTTTGTCTATCCTATTTTCCAACCCTATCAACTATAGAAGGTTTTTTTGTTTGTTTTGGAGTTCAAAGAAAATGCATTTATTACTGGTTCACACCAAATCGCTTGACATGTATTTCCCAAACCAACAACATGGTAGCATTCCTGCCTTCCCTTTTAATTTTTTTTTCTTAGTCTGCAGTTATAACTAGCTGTTATGCATGTAATTCGTTTTAAGGTTCACGGCTACCTGGAAATGTGGCAAAAGTCCACAAGATTAGCCCGTCTTTCATCTTGTTTTAAAAGTTCTTATTCTGACACGTGGTTAAACAAAAAAAAGCCTTGTGCATAAAAGTCTGTCTGTCTGTCTGTCTGTCTCTCTCTCTCTCTCTCTCTCTCATATGCTTTTTTTCTCTTGATTTTTCTTTCCTTCCTCTTCCTCCACTGTGACGTCACCTTGTGTGATGGCTTGGTCATTTGCATACGTAAGATGTCGCTGCTGTATATATGTGTCAGTGGCTACATTACATCATTTTAGAGATTTGCAGAGTGTGGAGTTTGTGCTCAGTTGTATTATACAGCATAATCGTATTAACACATAGGTTTTCATTAGATCACCAAAGTTAAATAACCTTGAGCCTAGCCAATACAAGATGGGTGACCATTTTGAAATACTACTAGGTGCTTTGTTATCTCCCTTAACTGTTATATACATGTTGGCTGGCATGCAACCCCATAAATTTTCAGAAGTCGAAATACGCAATGGCAGGTGAATACCATACAAAGTTGTATTATCAGCTATCCAATGTCATTATACCTCCCCCCCCCTTACCTGAGGTTGTAGTAATTATCAAGATTCCAGCTACAAGTTTTCTAGAATCTACCATACAGTTTTTGTTTTAAAAATATATGCCTCAAAACATGCATTTACAGGATAAATATTTTGAATTGGTATAACTTAATCAGACTGAGGCTATTGGCTTTCTTACCTAAAATGCATCAAATATTATTTTTTCATTTCACTTTGCAAAAACCAATTATGTTCTGCAAAGTCAAAAACAAAAACAATTTTCTTTATACAAAAAAAAAAAGCAAATCAAAACATTATGAATAAATATTTGAAGATAAAGAATCTGAAGCATAAAACTTTTTTTCCAAAATTACTGGATTAGGCATTAAATAAGCCAAAAACAAAACAAAACAAGCAATCAAAACTATTGTGAAAATATTAAGGTGAACATCTCGATTCTCATCACAATGCCTAGGTTCAGCATTAAATAACCCGAAAAAGGATTGATATGCTGTAAAACAAGCAACCAAACAAACATCCTTTCCATTCTTGTCTCTTGTTTCTTTACACAAGGCCTTTGTATTATTTTGCTGATAAGAAAGAAGAGGTCATTGCCACAGGCCATTAGTAGATGAGAACCCTACATTCTTATCAACAGAACCATCCCCAAAGATGTCCTTAGTGATCCTCTCAGCTCTCCCAATTAATTCTGTTTCCAGTCTAAACGAAGACAATTATACATCTAAGGAAAAGAAACGGAAAGATTTTTTGGAAAATATTTTAGATTGTCATATTGTGTGGGTGCATCATGAGTTATATTAAAGCAGTGTTGATCAATATTTGTTTCTGCTCGGACCTTTTTTCATGGATCCCACTTAAACATTCACTAGTTTTGGGGTCATGTATGAAAATAAAATTAATTAGCTGTAATTTGCAATTAATTCACCCAGTGACGTAAATTTGGCTCGCTCTTAATCTCCTTTTGTCCGTGTCGTTATCTTTTCCTCTCCCGTTCTACTTTTCTACATGAATGACATCAAGTCACTCTATAGAAAGCTTTTGATGCTATTTTCTTTTTTGATTTGAACGTTCTCATTATAGCGGAATGAATAAATCTATCAAATGTTTTTTTACTGACAAGTTATTTTTATACATTATTATTATACTAGTGGGGGCAGGGCGACTTTGCCCAGTCGTGAAATATGCTTAAATATGATATTTTAATTTGTCAAGATTTCATATATATATATATATATATATATTTGTAGTCATCGACATACAGTCCTGTTTCGTTGTATCACAGCTCATCAGTGCCGCTAGACTAGCATCTCTCCCAAGCCAAGGATTGAACCTAGAACCATTGTGTTGACAGTCGGCAGTTCTCCCACTCGACCATGGAATCGACGCCCGTAAATAACTCGTTGGAATGTCTATTTAAATAGACACCCACCACCACTTTTATAGTGCTCAAATCGCCTGTTCGTAAACAAACAAACAACGAGCTTCGCATTTTCAGCCAATTAAGTAGTATATATATATATATATATATATATATATTATAGAGTCGTGATTTCAAAAGTCCCCCCAAAAAAATATTTGGGTGACCTCAGCTAGACTTGAAGCCAAAAGTAAAACTGTAGCATTCAAAGCTGGTGACGTTACCACTATACCAACGTGGCACATATATGAACTGCTAAAAAATAAACTAATATGAACATACAAAATGTATAATGATTTTTTTCAATTTTGACCCCATAAAAACTATTTTAACCACCTAAAGACTCATAAAAGAACGGTCCATAAAAAAATCCAATCATTTGAAGGTACTACTCTGCAACTTTTAGTTTCTGAAGAGGTAGTTTGAAAACATGGAGACACACAGACATAGTGCCTTTTCTAGATTAGATTATTCAAAGCTTTTCATACAAGTCTGTACTTACTTAGAATAGATCTCCACCTTTTTCGATAACATTTGCAGATTATTTTGCATTTTTGAAACTGCTGTTTGCTATTAATTTATTGCAAGCAATGACTGTTGGTCTTCTTTTGAGTTTAAGTGGCAGTATTCTCTGCATGGTTTGGTTGGTGCTCTCTCTTCAGCTTTCAGTCCTCCTTGAAACTTCATCATTTTGTGTGATATCAGCCGAGATTAGTGCTCTCCCTTCAGCCCTGCATATGTTCATATTACTTAGGTTATTCAGTGTTATTTGTGCAATGTTTCAGTTGATGTAACTTCTCATCTTCAAGTTGAAGTCTGAAATTTTTCTGTCAGCTTCTGGAATCTGCATAGTATTTCTAACATAACCTTTTATTTAATACACAGGAGTAGCTATCTCTCATTCAGTTAGCCATGACTGAGTAGAAGCCCTAAATGATTTGCAGTTGTATTTTTAGTGTCACCTGCTTTAATGATTGAGCCTTTAACTTTCAGAAGAATGTGACTTACAACTGAATTTAACCAAGTACTTTATCCACTATGCGACATGTCCTTAATAACTGCAAATGTTATTATTCAAAGAAAATTATTAAAAATAAATATTTTAACAGTAATAACTATAAAAATGTTTTTTTATATATTAAATTTATCGTATCCTGATAATTAAGTTTTATACTATTTTGAAAATGCATTTTAAAGATTAATTTCTAAACAAAATATTGATAAAAAACCGTTTCATAAATTGCATTTTTTTTTTTTTTTTGTTTTTTTTTTTTTACAATAATACCTGGCCAGTTCATCACCGGAAAAATGTTGCAAATAGGCATTTTTAAAAATGGTCAAAAGTTGAAAATAGTTCTTATAATTTATATCTAAAAAAAAAATCTTAGCAATTTTCAAAATTTACTGAGATTTTTTTAATATTACCTTACAATCTTACATTTAAAGCAACGTCCCCACCTATATTGAGGAAATCCATTAAGTACAACAGTTCTTTGACTACTTATTGGCAAAATAAAACTTTTTTTTTACTGGAAAGGGGGAGGAGGAAGTCATTGTTTATTAAAGCCTGAAGGACATTTGAGGATAATGGTTAATGAATTTCACGTAATCTGTGAGACAACCCTGTGATGATCAGTAATGGAAAAACTTGGGTAGAGTTTAATTAAGAGGATGGCTCAACAAAACTTGTTTACATTAGACTTGACAACGATCATGTTGTAGTCAGTTGTGAAGCAGCCCTGCAGTATTGTATTCCAGATGAGCAGAAAGAAACTTTGCTCATAGAATTTTTGTTCAGTTTTAGGCACATATAGAGAGTCGGGGAAGTTATTAGCAGTTATATATTTATGTTTTACAGAGTGGGAATCATATATAGAAGCTCAGTCGAGCACCTGCCATGCAGATAGAGCGTTTATTAAAAAAGGCACATTTTTTTTTTTATTATTATGGAGTGCTGCAAAGAGCCAATCTTTCTTTTTAAGAAGTTGAAGCTGGAGCGGCTCCTTTTTGACAATAAGAATTGTGAGGGGAACGTACTCTAATTTTGGGTGCATGAGCTGGAGCAAGCCCATAAAGTAGTGGAGCACTGTATGTATCTAATTGTTGTAACGCGACGCAGAAAGCACAACTGCTGATAAATCATGTTTTCGAGTAGCTACAGTAAATAGCAAGTTTATTTTTGTGTGTATAAACACTTAAAATTGACTTTTTATTAATATTTTATTTTTAGAACTTCAGCTTGAAAAAAATATTTGAAACAAGGGTGGAGATATTGCAAGACAGCTGTTCTCCAATTTGTCTGGGGCGCGAATACAGCCGCTTCTTCATGTGCCCTCGCTGAAAAATCTTTAAAAAGATATGAAAACTTTTTTTTTTTTTTTTCAATAATTTATGAAATAGCCAGTATTTTAGTAATGTAGCAGACGTTGCATAGCTTAGTTTAGACGTTTTCTAGATAAAACGTTATGACATATCTACCCACACTTCTGTTTCTCTCTCTCAGATTTGTCATATCATCCGCCATACACAATTATTTATATCCAATAATTTTGTAGAGATTAGCAAAATTAGTTGTAGTTTTATAGAAATGTGATTTATATTCAAGTAATAATTTAATGACCAAATGATATTGTAATAATTAAGATTGTTTTATAAATTAAAAAAATATATATAGAAAACAGTAATTAAAGATGTAACTAGTGAAGTTTACTCTTTGATGTTCAAAATGCAGATGCTTAAAATGGTTTCTGTATATGTCTTTCTGCGCATACACTTGCTTGAATTAATAGAAACAAATAAAAGCATTCTAAGCCAATCAAATGCATTTCTCTGACTGTATCAGATTTGCTGTTTTGATCTACTCTGAATGCAGAAATATTTTTCTTCAATAAACTAGGTTGAGCTAAGCTCAATGACAGGGCTAACATTTATTTTACCTCAACTCTCCTCACCCTCTGACAGGCCGGGGGTAGCTATCTCAACTCCCAATTACACATTTTCTGCATACGTATTAGTATACTAACACACATACTCACAACTCATTAACTTTTTCTCATTATCGTCTGCTCGTCGAAAACAAATGTATAAATTTATTCATTTTAAATACTCGTACCTTTTCTCACTGAACTTTCTTTCTACAGCGAAAATGAACATTGGCACATCAAGAACTTTTAATCAAATATAATTTGTGTAATTGAGAGAGGAAGTTTTGATGCTATTTTTCAAACCAGTGTATAATTAATGGCCTTTAATTTACCGTCTTGTTCTACAAGGATTCTAAAAATATAAAGAAACATTCTGTTTTCATATTGATGCAAACCTACATTTTCAGCATATATAAAATATCTATTTTGTGAATTTATGCTTTTGAACTTGTTTTATTTGCGTCTATCATCTTATATTTTCTCTCGTTCTCTTATAAACCTAAAAATACATTTTCATTAAAAACATTTCTCTAAAATCGCCCCCCCCCCAAAAAAAACTTCCTCCTAAATTGGAACCATAAAAAGCGACCTAGGGACCTGTAGTGGAAATCATAACTTACCTAAATAGCATGTGTGTGCTTCACAGGGTTCGGTCGTTTGACAAGGGGGGAAAAATGGTGACTCGCAGTTGCTTTTGTACTCTCTGTTTCTATGCAACTGAGGGAGAACGGGAGGTTGAGTTGGAAGAAAGCGTGTTATGGACACTTGCAACAGACTGTTTAAGTTCATTAGAAACAACAGTTGGTGGCAAAGATCACAGAACTTTATTAAAACAAACGTTCAAACTAGAGGGTCTGTTAAAAGGACTCTTGCACAATGTCGAGTAGATATAACTATTTAGCTGATAAAGAAAATCAGAATTGGTTTCAGCTTTAAAAAATGGACTTCATTTATAATGTGTTTAAATGAGACCATCCAGTTTTCAATTCACTGATCTATTTGATGAAAGATGGATTTAAAATGTAATTAAATTCAGAAAGTTTCCAATTTATATTCAAATGACAAAAGACTGCATAACAAAGTGTTATGTCTATAAAAGTGTTATATCTGTCATTAAAGTTTTCAGAAAGAACGAAATAAAATATATTGTGCCACTTCTTGCAACTCCTCTTTTTAAATGACTACGGCCGCTAAGCCACCACAAATCTGGCTGGTCTTTGTTGGCATAATGGCGGCTAAAGTTGGGCATTGCGTTTTCTTTTTTCTTTTTATGAATAAGTTGTATTTAATTGAAGAAAGGAAAACATCTCTTTATTTATTTACTTTTTTGAGAAAGAGTCAGCAACAGGTCGAGGTACATGATGGCGCCAGACTCTTTGGTGGCAGATATTGATTGAATCAATCCATTACTATGATGGCTGCAACTGACTTGATCTCTTTTACTGAGAATATTTCTTGTTTCTATAGCTTGAAGATTGGAGCCATTTCGGCATTTTTTCTTTGTTGATAGTTTCTTTAAAAGATGTTAATTTGATAATGGCTTTGTAAGATTGTAGTAAATTATTCGTTTTAAATTTAATGTCTGAACACAATCCTTGGATGGGGATGTTGGAAATTTCTAATTTATTCGATCCTTCTAATTTAAAAATTTTCTCCATTTATCTCTGATGTGATTTCTTTTTCTGTTTAAAAATTTTCTTTATCTTTTAACATTTAATCTGAAAATATGAAAAATGTTAGTGATATTTTAGTTTACTTTTTCACCTAGAACCATTTAATTTTTTTGTTTTTTTGATAATCAAGAAAAAAGTGTTTTTCTAAATTGCTTATGCCCTTGATAATAGCATTTTTGGTTTAATTTTATGTGATTTTCACTTCGTTTGTACATTTTCTCTTACTGATTTCAAACATTTTTAATTATAGTAGGCTTGAAGAAAATTTTTGAATTTGTTTTTTGTTTGTTTTGTTTTTAATATTCTAATTATTTTATTTATTTAATGATTTTGTACTTTTTATATAAGGAAACATAAGCAACACCTTTTTTTAATAATTGTAAGATATAAATAAAGTGTTCTGCCCAATGTATGGGTTCTCTTTATATTTTGTGTTCAGCAACAAAAAACGTTAATTAATATTTGCTAATTTGAACTAGAAATTAAGCACATACTCTCGCATGTCACAGTTTCTATGCAATTACAAAAATTTGTGTCACATCTGATAGACTGTCTGTAGCCGCTCATTTTACTTAATAAACAGAGACACACTCTAATGGTTAACCATAGTTCCTATTTACTTGCCTCTTCTCGAGGGAAGCACAGATAGGTCTGTTTTTAAAATGGGAAAATTCAACTCCCTAAAAAGGGACATCCGGTATTGAAAAAATAGATAAAATGAAGGACTTCTCATTCATTGACTAAGGACAGAAGAGACGAAATGCAGCATGATAACAGATACTCCACTTTGCTTCCAATCAAAAGATCAAGGATCAACCATAGAGTTGTCCATCTTATCTAATGATTATTTTCCTTGCCATTTGATTCGATCAACAAATGCATTACTATTTAATTATGACTATTGTATAGGAAATTTGAGGTAAATGAACCTGCCTGACCGTGTTCTCTTTTACATAATTGTATTATCAAGAAATTCCTTCACTAAAAACCAACCATTCTTATTTACATACGTATGTAAGAATAATGAATGCAGTGTTAACATTGTGGTTGTTGTAACTCCTTCATTTGGGTGGTTTCTTTTTGTTGCATTTCAATGTTTTGTTGACTTTTTCATGTGAAACGCACATTGTAAATAGTTCACTGAAAACAATCTTGCAGTCACTTGTAATACAATCAGTGAAGCCATGACCCTCACCCACCTCTATCTACGGGTAAAATGGCAGATTTTTGGAATATTTTTCAATCACCCTCAAATTTTTTGATATGCCACCAAACTAACCAATTCAAATAGATATTTTTGTGCCGTTATGTAATCTCCAAAACTATTAATATGCCATCAGACAAACTAAAGACTCATTTCGTTGTTCTTTGGTTTATGCTTTCTTATATCGAAAGTTATGAAGCTATCTGTCCTCCTTCCGACTATGCATTAAATATTAGGGTAAGCTAAACTCAAACCTTGGTAAAGAAAACTGCTGTGGTGGTTCTGGAAGATTTATCATTCCTGTCAGCTGCCTTGAAAAACTATTATTAATGGGAACAGAATTGCTTGGAGAAACATTGTTTGCCAACTTTCATTCATAAAGAGAAAACTACAAGGAAGGTAGAGGCAAAAAAAGTTTGTCATTATACAAAGTGTTAGGGCATCACTAAAATAATATCCAGATGATAAAAGCACCCGCATATTGACATGGGTCGAAGGATGCTGCTGGTAAATACATTGTTGAAACTATGGTTTATCGCATTTTTTTTTTAACCCCCACCTTCCCTTACTCTAAATATGATTTCTGAAAAGCAATTCAGTTAGGATTTTATTGATGAGTAAACATTGGATCAAATTCTATGAAATACGAATCTTGATCATCTGTCAGAATTTGAATGTCTTTCTCTCAGATGAGTGTGATTGAGGCACCTTGTATAGAATTGAATGGTCATCCAAATGATTCTGAAGACTTTTGCAGAAAATCTTAAAGCGTCAATAGTTTTTATTTAGTTTGGTTTGAATATTAGTAATATGATTTCAATAGTTCATTTTTTTTTGTCTTTCTGGATCTCTCTCTCTCTCTCTCTCTCTCTCTCTCTCTCTCTCTCTCTCTCTCTCTTTATCAGTGTTTCTGTCCTTTTATTTCTCTCTCTGTTTCTCTATTTATATACCCTGTTCTTTTTTTCATTTCTCATTATGACTCCTATTTCTCTTTTATAATTAATCATTCACATGACTGTTGTTGTGTATTTCATGTTTTTATTTTAATTGTTAGTTTTACTGATGTCGTGCCTCTTTCTGTATACACAAGTTTGTCCTAAAATAGACTAACACACGCACACTTATTATGCCTCAAAAAAAATAAGAGCGTGCATACACCACAAATCCTGTCTCAACTAAGTTTCACAAAGCATATACACTATAACTGCCTCGGCAAGAGCTACACACCAATGATGCCTGAACACATCCGCACGCACATATGCCAACGATGTCAGAACACATAATACGGCTGTCTAAAACCAAACATGCAAACTCTTGTTTTACCTATAAACACTGATATTTATGTATCTGCATACAATCACTAGTGTGCTTTGATTCATCTTATCTGTGCACAGCTTTATTTTCATCTGTACTATTATCATCCAGTTTCAACCATAATAATCATCTCATTTGGAATCTACTTAATCCACGATTTAAACTTTTAAAGTTTAACTAAATTAAATAGAATCCAATTTTAGTCTCCAATAAAATTGATTTAATATATATATATATTTCCTTTGAAAGACATTTTACTTTTTTTTTTCTTTTTCTTTTTTTCTTTTTCTTTTTTTCTTTTTCTTTTTTTTTTCTTTTTTGTCAATTATAGATATATTAACTTATCGAGCGAGAACAACAAAAAAATACTGTACGGTAATTTTTAAATAGTTTAAATGAAATATTAAAATAAAAAAAGATCACCCTCATACGGAACTCTACTCATATTAAAAAAAACTTTTTTTTTAATCTTTTTACAGTCACGGCCACCACCAGTTGAACCTGTGGATTATGAAACTTATGTTGTCAAACACAAGGTATTACTTCACAATGATCCACAACGAGAACTGCTCATTTTCCCGCATGATGATGTGGTTATTCCTGTAAGTAACAATTGGTCTTTCATTGTTCATCCTATTTGTTTACCATTGTTTCTGCAATCATCCAGTTTATGGTTTCTCAAACTCATGATATTTTGTTTGGTAATTTATTCCAAAATATATATTACTCTATTAGAATAAGACTATTCCTATGGTAGATTTAGTTTTTTAAATCTTTTTGCCAATAGATTTGTAGTGTTAAAAGCCATTATTATTATGCTTTTAAAGTTTCCATATTTATGAATCTTATTCTTTATTTAGGTCTCATTTTTCTCTCTAGTAAAATAGTTAAACATATGATTAAGATTTCTACTCCCAATTTTTATTTCAAGGTTGCAAACAAAATCGGATGTGAGTGAAAGAGGAAATGAAATGCATGATGGTTATTCAAGTGAAAAATGACTGATGTTTTACTAAACAACAAAAAAGAAAATATAATAAAATGAATTAATCAGTGAAAAATATCAAAGCAAACCATGTGGAAATTTAGTTTTTATTAAAGAACAGACATTGATAGGTAAATCGATGTGAAGGATATGCTGCATTAACTTTGATAGATTTCAGATCTATACATTGATTGTATTGAAGCAGTCCATTATGTGTTCTTATTGGACTTTTATGCAAGTGATTTTGACTAAAATATTTTACAAAATTACAACTTGAATATACTTTTTTCAAATCCAAGTTCACATCCGTTGGGGGTCAAAAAAATCTGATGCAATATAGCCGTTTCATAGCATTAACATTTTTATTATAAACTAGCATTTCAACCCGGCATTGCCCGGTTGTTTGAATGTGTATGTTGAGTAAAAAAAAAAAAAAAAAGTGTTAGTAGGAAGGCAGGCTCGAACCCATACCGCAAAGGAGGAAAAGAACGGGGTAAAACCTAACGTTTATGCTGTCACGACCACCGCCAAACCAGAAGCGACATTTTTTAAAAATTAAGGCTAGACAATCTAAAGGAGAGGATAACTTTAAAAAATATCGGCGAAAAAAGTGCCCCCTCCTGTAGAAAAGTGCCTAGTTGAAGGGGAAGATATTAATGTTTTAGCCAATTTTTCGATATTTGTCGTATGAAAGGTCGAACTTTAAAACGATACTGATCTTGGTAAAATCCGTCGCCTCTATTGAAAGTTTAAGGCAGACATGCAAGCAGACATACATACATACATTTATATATTGTTAACTAAACATTTTCGACCCAAACTGATGAAAAAGCTTGCCCTATCTCTTTATGTAAAATTTAAAATATTTAGACAAGAAATTGTCAGAGTAATTTGGAAGAGACTGCAGAGGTCAATTTTTTTTTTTAACTTTGACCCCTATTATGACCCCTTAAAATTTATTGTTTTGGGCTCAAATCAAGTTATTAAGTTAGATCCATGTCCAAGGAACCTATATCTAAAATTTCAAGTGCGTAGACTCAAAATTGTCGGAGGAGTTTGGTAGAGTTCTCAAAGGTCAAATCGTTGAACTTTGACCCCTTAATCGCCAAATTTCTGGCCAAAAACCGATCACATCGATTTTCCCAAATCTCAGTACCCTGTATATCAAATTTCGAGTCTGTAGACTAAAAATTGACAGAGTTATTGCGTAGGGAAATGTACACAGACACACAGATACAGACACGTTCACTTTTATAGATATATAGATTTCCTGAAACTTTAAATATATCTTAGAAATCATTATTTATTAAAGCATGTGAAAGGATAATCATTTATGAACAAAATGGTTGTTTTGAGGACTTAAAATTCTTTGCTTTCTGAAATCTGACTATTTTAGTAGAACTACCATGAAATCTTGAAATATCCTAAGTGTTTTTATAGTCTGTAGGCATTACTAGTTAAAGACTTGGAGGAATACTATTGGAAAAAAAGTCTGAGTATTCAAAGTAATCAGTGATTTTAGTGCCGAAATCCTCCAGAAAGAGAAAAGTTCCCCACTTAGAAATGCAGTGGAATTACAGGTAGTTCGAGATGTGATAACCAATTTGTGCGCAAGAAATGTAAATTAATGGAAACCCATGCAAACTCTGATGTGGAGAAAGTATGTTGAAGTTGTTCCGAAGTTTTGTTACTTGGAGGAGCTGATGCTAATGCAATCACTGGAAGTGGATGGAGTAAGATCAGGGAACTTTTGCCATTACTAACCAACATAGCATTGCCATTGTCCACAAAAGGAAGCGTCTGTATTGCATGTATATGCAGTGTGATGTATGGAAGTGAAACTAGACCAATGAGTGTTGCAAGGAGAGAAATGATAGAACGATACAATAGTGGTGCTAAGCAAGTCTTAAAAACATGCTTGATTCTGATGAGCTAATTTTATCTTGAATTTTGATTTTAAAGTATGATGTGGAATAAACATTTGTTGTCTGATAATGTGGTCAGATTGGAGAATTATGGCTGGTTTGGTGTTAGTAAAGCCTTATTATGGATAAATTTTATTATGGTTCTGGTTTGGATTTTATCATATGTGAGTACTAGCAGGCCAAAAGGTGCTGCCCAGTCATAAAATATGCTTAAATATGATATTTTATGCAGATGTCGCATTTATTATTATGGAGTCAGCTCTCTATTGATTATATTGTATCCAATATGTAGTAGTAATTTCATAAGCTGGAATCGAAACCAAAACATACCTGTTTGGCCTTATTCGTTACCTTCTGAGCCACATCCATACACATATAAAAATAATTTTGTTTGACCTATAAGTGTATATTTGCACACATGTAGAAGAGCACTTTAAGTCTACTTATACAGGGTGACTCCAAAACAAACAAAAGCTAAATGGAGGCCATCTAGAACATATACTGTAGAACGGAGAAAAATAAGCCAAAGACCCTAGTGTTTTGATATGATGTTTTGAATATAAACTAGTTATGATCAAAGTTTCATTTCATTCTTACGAAACGCTAAGAAACGGGGCTTAATTAGAGTTGGGTCCCATTTTTTTTTGTTTTTTTTTGGTCACCCTGTACTCGGCAAGTTCCAATTTTTTTTTCAATTTTAACCTCTAAGCAGCTATTTTTACCGGCTAAAACCAAAGAGAATTTGTTCCACAGGTTCAAACCACTTATATATTAAGTTTCATGTCTGTAGATTAAAAATTGACAGTAGTTTGGTAGACAGACAAGGTCACTTTTATAGAAAGATAGATATAATGTGTGTGAACTTTAATCTATTTTCTTCTTGAATAATAGAAAAGTCCTTTTAGATTAAGTCAATTTTATTTTTGTTCCAATTCCGTGCCTGTTTTTGGGGAGCTGACCCCACCCCAGGAAGTAAGTAAATAGGAACACACAAAAATCATAAATTCAATTGAATTCTCTTTCCAGTGTTACAAAGAAAAGAAATGTTTTTTTTTTTTTTATGTACTAATGAGTTAGCATCTATCAAGGTTAAAAGCCACTGGAAGATACAAGTTAATGAGATATGTAGATTATCAGTTGAATAATGAGGAATATTATGAGAGGATTGAAAATATGGAATGAGTAAAATTCAAAGGTCTATGACAGAGGCGCACATGCTTTTTCAACATGAGAGCTACTTATGACATGACTAAGTCTAAATGATCTACCACCTACTAAGAATGCAAAACACATTTATAAATATATTGTAAATTATTTTTTATATGTGCAGTATATGCAAGTGTATGTTGCATTATTGCTTCAACTTATATTGCGCAGTACAGCTCTGTGCATCTTTTGTTATTACCTTATTCTGATGACATGCATTAGATGGAATCAACTAGGGATGCATAGTTTGGACAATAGCTGCTTATATAGCCAGCCTCAAGCAGACTTATAGATGCTCATCAGTCATGGAGTGGTATTTGGACTTAATTATCTCCATGTGAGAAAAGGCCGATTCACGCAAATAAGTGAAACCAAATCATGCAGCCAAGAAGGTAGCACATTTACTGATATTGGGGTCCTCTGTGAGTAAGTTCCATAATTGTCCATGAACTCTGCATCAACTGAATGTTGGCTTATAGTGTCAGAATCTTCTCTCTTATTCCAAAAGGGTTTAGGTTGCAATTTTCGATGTGAGTGAAACTACCTCAGCATCTTTTCAGAAAAGGCAGCACATGAATATAGCTGTTAGCTTGAGTAAAGCAATGCATTTAAAGTGTTTGTCTGGCAGACGATTGCCAATTTGTTTATGACTGCTCTTGTGTCTCCAGCTCTGCTGCGAGGTTTTAGAAGTTTGCCAACGCTTTTTTTTTTTTTTTTTTTCAATGTCATGCGATCTACCCACAAAGTCTCTGTAATCGACATAATGGGCACCCCTGGTCTATAATAATGCTTTATGTCAAGTGTTTATTGACATGAGATTTAAAAATGGCCATTTTATAGCCCCCATGAAAGCAATGTAGTGGCAATGCACTCCAGCTAAGTTCTTGGAAAGAAACTCTTTTCATGGATATTCCGTTCGATATTAGGCACACCGTGGTGTATCGAGATGAGTTCTTGCTGTGAAAGTTTTAAGGAAAAACCAGAAATTGAATCTCTATCATCGAGAATCTTCTATGGGAATAATGGAGTAGAGAAAGACTAGTAATGTATCTTTTATGAAAAAGTGACTTCAAAAAACGAGATCATTCCGTCTCTCCAGTAACTGATGCTATCAGATCAGGCTGTTTAAAGATATTGGCTTCCTAACTTAAAATGCACCAAACATTGATGTTTTTTTTTTCTCTTTCTAAAACTGAGTCATGTTCTACAAAGCCAAAAATAACAATTTTCCTCTACAAAACAACCAAACCAAACACCATGAATAAATGTTTGAAGATATAAAGAACTTGAAGCATAAATTTTTTTTCTTCTCCAAAATTACTGGCATTAAATAACTTGAACAGGATTGATTTGCTGTAAAACAACCAACCAAATTCTCCCCAACTAAATTGTAAAATCAGTTTTGTCATTTATGGACCTGACCACATTTACCAATACTTTACCAAACTGTATCGGTCATTTACTTCTGAAATCTTATATTATTTCTAATTTACTCATTTCTGCCTACTGGAGTGAAAGACAAACACTCGATTTTATGTGGATTTGATTTCTTTGTTTTTTTCTTCTTCTTACAAACAAATGTTGCAAAAATATCTTCGTAGTCTTGTATGCGATGTTGAGATATCTGAGAGGCCAATGTTTACCTAAATGTAAATAACCAATATTTGCACTTAGCCTATCTCCATAAATCTTAAATCTAACAACCGAAAAAAAAGTAGTGGTATTATATGCTGTCAAATGTATTAAGTTTTATTTTAAACAATTTAGTAACTCCAATATTTTCTTGGATTTGTTAGCATTAATTATAAATTTTTAACTAGCATTAGTATTTTTTAGAAACTATTTAGAAAATTAAAACACCATAGTAATCTATAATATAAATTTCACCTGTTTGTTTAAATGTATGTATATTTATATGTCTGCCTAAAACTTTCGGCAGAGGCAAAAGTTTCACGAGATTAATATTGTTTTGAAGATCGATCCTTCGGATGATAAATACCGAAAAATTGGCTAAAAACATTAATTCCTTCACCCTCAACTGGGCACTTTTCTACAGGGAGGGTCAATTTTATTCTGCCAATATTTTCAAGTCATCCTCTCTTTTTGGTTGACTAGCCTTAACTTAAATATTCGTCACTTCTGGTTTGGCAATGGACGCAACAGCAAAGAAGTCACATTTTTTTTTTCATGTCTTTTTCCTCCTTTGCGGTATGGGTTCGAGCCTGCCTACTACCACTTTTATTTTTTGCTCAACACACACCGCCAAACACCTGGGCAACGCCGGGCACGCAGGCTAGTAGCTAATCAAATTGAGACAACTTTTGATGCGTTAATGTATTTATGTATGAATGTGTTTCTTGCCTTATTATTTGTACTTCTATCAAGACCCATATCTCGGCATTGCCTTGGATTGAAATTTTAAAGCATGATTTAAGTATGAAAAAATTTTTAGGTTTCAGACTGTAGACACTGTGTGTGGATCCTATTTGGTTGGGAGAGGGGTTGTTTGTTTGACTGTTTCTACACAATCGGAACAGAACTGACTTGGTAAACTAAAACTTAGTTTATGGTTATTTTATTTTATTTTTTATTTTTAGGATATAAAAAAACAAAACAATTTGATTGTTTGAAGTTCGTTAGCAGTCACTTTTACATAGCCAACCACGGAAATTTTTCCATAGTCTATTTGTTTTTTTGTCAATTGTTCACTGATTGTATAATGATAACAATTTGTAACAACGTTTCCTTTTATATTTGTTATTATCACGTTGTTCCTGGTACAAAAATGGACAAGAAGTTTTCCTTTACTGTTTAATTTAGTTTCAGTGTTGTTTTTCAAACATTTACCAGTAATGAAGGTCATTTTTTTTTTTTTTTTTTTATCTCAGATGCTCTATTTTATTCCTTGATTACCTAATGTGAATGAATATTAGAATATTTTCTTTTACTGTAACCATTTGGGATTCATACTGAATTGAAATATGTAAATTATGTAAGTGTACCTTTTAGTATTTTCTGCAGTTAAGACACCGACAGATATACAGCGTTCGTGATATGATAGATAAGATTATTAAATTGAAAATATTAATAAATTGTATGTGTTATATCCTAAAAAAGTATAATCTATTTTTTTCTTTTTAGCCTCCAGCCCCCAAAAGAAAAATGCGCACCATTTGTCCTTCAGTTCCGAAGAATGCTCCAAAGGAAGCAACTACATTGCTTGTTCGTGAATGTCTTAAGACTTACAGCAGCGACTGTCACATGATCCATTTTAAATACAGCGGATACTCAGGAAGTTATCAGCAATTGCCAAAGTAAGTTCATAAGAATTTTTTTTTAATATTTAAAAAAAATTTAAAAACTTTGATTAAAAAAACAAACTGCTTTAGAAAACACGTTTAAAATGCAAACATATTTTTTTTGGGGGGGGGGGGTAATTTTTTTTTTTTTTTAATTGAAATATTTTCATTAATTTTGGGTGAAACGCAACCATTCTTGAGAGAATGAAAAGGTTTTTTTAATTTTCTTTTCTTTTTTCTCTTTATATATATATATATATATATATATATATATATATATATATATATATATATATATATCTCACTCTGAAATATTAGAGGTTCATTATATACCGAGCTAGGTCCCAGGACAGGTTTACTGATAAAATTAATTCACTAAACAGGAATTTTACACCACTTTTATGTTATGTTCCCTATTTGAAGATTAAAATCAAGATATATATGCTACCAAATATTATTTCTACAACCCTTATTTTAATTTGAACTAAAATCCATTAAATGGTTTGGATTTTAAAAATATGTCTTAAATTTGGAACTTAATCATAAGAGGTCTTAAGAATCTGTAATCTTACTTCATTGGTGTCTTAATAACTATGAATGAATTTCATGTAATTCTGAAATATTTGAATTTTCAAGTGGGAGATTGTACCCATGCTTTATAACAACCCTTTAGGATATTCTAAACTGAATTTTTGGGAAATATTTATAAATTGACGTCTAATACATGATTAAAATCTCATAAAAATTGACGATATTTGAATCTCCAGATTAGTCCCCTTTTATATAAAACCAAATTAAAATAGATGAAGCTCATCTAGGAATAAAGTTTTAAAGCGAAGTACATTTTATTATTTATTATTGATATGATTCGCAGTGGATCTAAAAGTAAACAGCTCAAGATGGAATTAGTAAATTGAATATAAATTACAAGTGTAATGTTTTATTATCTTGCCACTGTTAACCTTTGAAAAGTCATGAATCCATTTCCCATGGGGCGATTGGACCTAGCTTCAGACTGTGAATTGCAACTGGGACTGTAACCCAGTACAATGAGTTGTAACTTGGAGAGGAAATAGCTACTGCCAAGTACCAACCCTTCTTTCATTGTTTTAACAGATACCCTGGGGAGAAATCACTTGAGATAGCATTATAACAACACATGGAAAGTTTGTGGTTGCTATCTTTGTAAATACAAATGGTTTTAAAATCATTAAAATTGATTGTCTTCTCACTTAAGTGTCGTGAATGTGAATTTACATTGAAAAACATGAAAGACTGTTTTATATAAAAGAAAAGGAATTTGAAGTTGTTTAACTGATATGCTGGTATCATGGACTTTTTTCTATGAATAAAGTGTAGAATCTGTTTTAATATTACACTCAATTTTTTCTCTCTTGAGTTGAAGTAGAAATCTTGCTAGACTTAGACAATTTATGTCCCAATCCAGAGTGCCTTGTTATGGGAATTATGTTCTAAAGGTTAACCAAAAAGAATAGCAATACTAAGTACTTTATCTGGCTCTAAATACCCTCAAAATTAACAATTATGTGATTTAGTTTTAAACAAATGAAATGACTTTAAAAAAAGGAGAAGAAAGAAACCTTTTCGTTTATATTATTTATGAATACTTAAAAAAAATCTGTACAAACATCCATTTCATTTTATTAATTAAAATGATAAAATAACTCTATCTAGGGAGTTTGCCCCTAATCATAACAAATGCAGCGATATGATTGTCTATTTAACATACATGATTATCCATGGAAAAATAAAGGTGTTCAGCATGAACATTTACTGAAGGATATAGATGGTCGTGTAAAGTATGGAATCGATGAATTAGATTGGAATTTCTTTTTCATTATGTGATTAATAGGGCTATAACAACAGCATATTCTTTTCATTGTTTTTACTCTCGAATATATATCCGACACAGACACAATTAATCAACCGAGGATCACATCACTCTTCATTAAAACATATACGATATCAATGGATATATATACCTGAGAATCAAAACAAGGAAAAGAATATGCTGTTATCATAGGCTTAGTGATTAACACATGATAATTTTGTCCTTTGCTGAGCAGGTAGAATTAGATATTGATTTGGCAGATGAAATGCTTTTTAGATCTGATATTGAGAATCTGATTTAGTTTTTCCTATATTAGAAAATAATAAAATATTTTTGCAATGGAGTTTGAATTATATTTTCCTAATCTACAGACAAAATATTCAGAATATTCATGTATGTCATTGTCAATGCTTGTTTATTATTAGACTGGGTTACTATTCAGGAGAGCTGGAGAAATAGGATATTATAGGTAATCGGTCTGATTTTCATGTTTGTAGGAATTGGTTAAAAATTAAAATCTGATATACTACTGAAACTTTGTTATATTGCTTATCACTGTTCGCACTTTACAGCTGTACATGTGCGTTTCTGACGGTGGGAGGAAGGTTGGATTAAGTAAATAAACAATGAATAATAAGAAATGTGAAAGGAATGGAATGATGTAAATAAAAGAAAGACAATCAAGAGTTTCATAAATATTTGGACAATCCAAATATGAATATCCAAATATGAAATTCCTTTGAAATTTTAAAATAAAAGAGAGGAGGGTGGTCTTTTATTATTCCAAAGTTTCAGAAATATTTAGAAATTCCAAGGAGTTATTTTTGCAAATATATCAAATATTTGCAAAAACAACCAACCTTGGAATTTCTAAATATTTTGAGTCAATATTTGTTATATATATATCAAATATATAACAAATATTGACCCAACGGGTCACTTATTGGGAATTAGTGGCAACACTTTTGATGTCTGGATGGAACCTACCATCTTGGTTATCCATCTCTTTCGATTGTTTGTCCTCAAAGAGAAGCAGCTCAGGTTATGTGGAACCCAACCAAGATGTCAGATGGAGTCAGTGACAGAGAACACATTATCATTTTATTCATCTTTACATGTTGACATGTGTTGGACGGCTTTTAGTAAATGACTTCCAAAGGAATTTATTCAACTTATCTCAATTGCCCCATTATCAGTTCCTCACATGTTTTCCTTGGCCTTCTCATATGAACTGAGTCTGCTACATCAACTGTTGTACATCTACTAACCCAAGAACTCTCATCCATTCTTTTAATGTAGCAATACCATGTAAGTCGCCTGTTCTATACAAAAGTAGGAATAATAAACAACATAATTGTGTTGAACTGTTTATCTTGGAACATTTTCTCATAGCATGTAAAGAGTGGATTCCATTTACTTGCAATAAAGATAACATCTCATTTAAAAGCCGACTTTGATAAAGCAATAACAGTTTCTGTTTGCTTTCCTTTCTTTTTCTGTTTTTGCAATTTACAATATGTGAGTTAAGTTCTTAAGTTTCAAATTCTTCCATTAATGTCATTGGAATAAAATGCGTTTCTGAAAAAGAGGTTTTATCTGCCATTTAAGCCATCTCTTTGAGTTCAATAGCAAAACCAGCTTGCTTCATCAAGATGAATTTTCTTCTGAGAAAAACCCTAAAAGGTTCATCTGTAGTAAGTGATAATTACTGCTGGTTGTGAGATTTGAACCCGGTCACAAAACCCACTTTGGTCTCGTAGGCTAGCAGCTTTCCTCTAAGCCACCAGCAATTAACACAAGAATTAAAATGGAATTAAGTACCTGTAAATGCCATGTTGATCATTATTCACAGTCACAATATTATTCAATGACCGGAAGTCGAATCTTACACACACACACACACACACACACACAGTAATATGATAAATGTTCCAAGTAAATGCAAAAGTTTTTTTAAATTTATGATGCATGTATTATCATCAAAACTGATTACACTTATTTAAATCGATAATACAGCATATTTTGAAATACTCTATATATAAAGTACCAAGAAACGATCTAAAAACTGCCAAATTTGCATAGATATTATTTGAATGCCTAATAAGCATAGCTATTTTTTTTTTTTAAACGGTTCATAATAAATTAATGTTCAGTGTCATGCATTTGTAATTTTATTGCCTAACTAGATGTACCCAGCATTGCCGCGTATTAAACATTACATTTAATTCCTTTTAAAAAATTACATTAAAAAACAAAGAAACTGAAACCTGTGCATGGGAGTGTTGTATATTTTTCTAAAGAGTTCACTTCTTGTAAGTAAAAAAAAAAAAAAAAAAAAATACTGTAGCTGAGATTGGAACCAAACCCTAAAGACAGTGAGTTAAGTACGGTAACCATTATCCCAATTGGACACGATCTCCAAAAGGTGTTTTCAAATCTTGTTCTTAACAACGTAAACGATTAGCACATGCGCAGTCGTGAAATAGCAAACAGATAAAACTCTGATAGCTTCCACGTACAAATTTTTCGATTTTGACCCCTAACCAGCCCTTTTTTTCCGGATGAAAATGGATGAAATACCCTATATACCAAATTTCAAGTCTGTAGATCAAAAATTCGTTGAGTATATAGGTTGAGAAGTATCCTCACACACACACACATTCTCACTTTTATAGATATATAGATTATAATCTCCATTATATTAAATACTTTTGTTGATATTAACAGTAATCAAATGAACTGATTTTATCAAACAATGGATAACTTACCAAAACCATTATTCTAACACTACTTGCTAGATTTTTGCTGACAGGCAAAAGCAAGAATAGAATATGGGAGGGAGTGGCTGGCTTTCTTTCTAACTTTTTCTCCTTTCCATTCCTCTCTCGTTAATTATTCTGTAGTTTTCTCAGGCGAATTCTTTCTTTAGATTTAATTAGAGACTTAAAAGACAAATAAATTTGTATGAAGATTACAAAGATGTTAATGTTTATTCCTTTTTATGGATGAATGCAAAAATTTTAGTCTTGTTTGCAAGAAACTTATGAATGAAATGTTTATTTAAATTTTTAATAGCCTACTCTGCAAATTGATAGCTAAGCTATTAGCATGGAGATCTGACGTTGCTCAGGATTGAATGATGATCAACAAATATTGTACACTCATATTTTTGTCATCGAAATCAGTAAAACTCGCCCATTTTTTAATCAAATCGATCGATCGATTGATTGCCTGCCTGCTCTAGTCGGGGACCCATCTTGGTGCACCGGAAGGAAACTTCATATACCTCCCCAGTGATTTCATCCACAATACATTGTAGTCTACATTGTACTGTAGAGAACCTACTGTTGGTTTTATAAAATTTATATATATAATGGCTTGAATTAAAGTTTAAAATGTTAAAGTCAAGTATCATGGTTCAGTTGTGCACTAAACAGAAACATTCATTTCAAACGTGCCCCTGTCATATCAAGGAACCAACTGTTGATTTTACTTATCGGGCCTTTTGGCTTGTATGGGAATGAAACTTCCTAAATGCACTTGTAATGTTAGGTTGGGTAAGGTGTTAACTTTGGTGAAACTTGCCCGTTCCTACTTTCATCAGATTATTTTGTTTCTCGATACTTATCAAAGACATTCCGATACAAAACCTATCTAAGAACACTGGCTAATGCATAAAGTATCTTTGTGTGAAATTTCATAAAATTTGGCCCAACCGTTTATGAGTCCACAGGGAACGAATTCACACACACACACACACACACACACACACACACACACACACACACACACACACAGAGTTCCTTTTAGACAATGTGTGTGTGTGTACATATATACACGTGTGTGTATCTTAAGAATGAATCCGTTGAATGGTTTTATTATCCTTTTTTTGGCATTAAAAAAAAGCAATATCCAAAAATTCTATGTCTGTTATAAGTCATCATCTTATTCCGTTTAAGATCCATATGTTGGCTGGAAATGAGTATAATTGTGGAATATCTTGATTTTGGCAAAAAATGCAAAATCTCCCATTTTCATTTTTTCCTTTGTTACAAGGAATATTCTTTATTTCCTACATAAATTACAACTGTACCCTGCTTAAAGTGTTAACAATTTTTTCTTCTACTTTTGTAATTCAATTGTACAATAAGTTAAGTTACACCTGCTTTTATGGTGGGGGTAAGAGATCAATGAAAAAAATCTTATCACATTATGTTAAATATCGGCACTTGCAATAAGAAATTGACCTATACTATTGCATTCTACTTTTCCTGCAATCATTTCATCTGAATTCCACGTGTGAACAGCATATCTTGGATTGCTTTTTGTAATGAATGGATAACTGACCATGATCAACATGGAATATTTTTAATATTATTTTATTAATTTAAAATAACAATGTCCGGTTGGGTTGGTTGAGTTATATGTTCTTCAAATTTGACATTGTCAATTTCCCTTTTTAAGATAGCCATAAGAGGAAAGTATTCCATAATAGTTACCCATCCCAGCATCTGACTTTAGTTTACTTTTGACAGTCACTTAACTCCCACTTCCTTTATTTTGTTCTTTAGTTCTCACGTTCCATGAGCGATTTTTCTGATGAATGGGGGGAGAATTGCTGGTCAGTCTATCCATATAACACTTATTATTGGTTAGTTTTTGAACTTACGGTTTTTTTTTGTTTTTGTTTTTTTTAAAGCTCCTTACATTAAGTGGCTTCATGTTTTGTCTCGGACGATTTCCATAAAAAATAATTTTTTAAATCAATATCTGTACCTTCATATGGTCTTGTTTGATCAATTATATCCCCCCCCACATACACACCACCACCACCACCACCACCACCAATTAAGAAATATTATCCCATGTTACTGACACCAGTATTTTGCTTAATATGTAACTGTTATGGCATACATTTTTGATGCTTAATCTTATATCAAAAAGCAAAGAGGCAAGTTCTGAGTATTCATATCAGATTGTCCCTGGAATAGCAAGATATAAAGCATCTGTATTTTTTTTTTTTTTAATTATTATTATTATTATTATTATTATACTCTTTTTCACATCAAACAAGGCATATTGCCACTTAGATGTAAAAGGTTACTATTTAGAATCATGTTTAACAGAGAACTTTGAGGAGTTGAGCAGCAACATTATAGTTAAACATCTGTAGCTTGCTACAGTTAGGGGAGCAGGAAACAAATAGAGAATTCCAAAGTCTAGCAGTTTGAGAGAAGAAACTATTAGAGTAGAAGGCTTTCTGGCATCTAGGGATCTTAACAGTTGTATTTTTGCTGCTTGTTGAGCTAATTGGCAGTATTTGTTATGAGTTCATTAGAGGACATTTCATTAAAGTACTTGTAAAACAGGCACAGAGACGCAAAATTGCAAGGATGGGATAGAGGTTGGAGCTTGGCCGATAGTGCAAAACCTATTTTTGGATCCTTTAGAGAAAGACTAGTGGTAGATGCATTAGCATAGCTGTGGCAACAGTACTCCATGCATGGACGAATTGTGGCTTTGTAAAGATATAGGATACTCTCTGGTGTGAGTTATTTTTTTTATCATGTTAGAGGGAAGTCACCTTCTTTGCAGCAGCCTTGGCAATGTCTTCAATGTTGTTGCTGGTAAATGTTAAGCCGAGGATTTTGAAGGATAAGTTCTAAGGTAGAGTAGGTGGTTTCATGACAATCAGTGATTGAAAAGGCTTTTGTAGTTAATGGAAAGAAGCTTAGTCTTAGTAGCATTAAATGTTACCGTTCACTTATGACCTCATTCCACTACTGGCTGACTGTCGATGTCTAAGGTTTTTGCCATTGCCTTGGATAGTTGTAAATTCGTTTTTCCTTCATGTTTATTATGTCATCAGCAAATGTACCCATCTCGGACACAATTTTATCAGGGAGGTCATTTATGAATGAATTATATAAAATATGACTTGTTAGATTGAGTAGATGGGGATGTTTGATCTTGTGAAATATGATTTCCTCTGCTAGCACTCCTTTATCCAGCTTGGCTGACTTTTCAACTACCCTAGGTTCACTGTCATAGGGGGACTTTTAGCCAACTAGTCTTCACGATTCGAGGTCCGGATGGATATTTCTTTTGATAATATAATTTTCCAGATATTCATACAGGGTGTTGCAACAAAATCAGACCCTTGATAAAATTTAAATGAAATAAGCAATAAAAAGAATTATACGCAGATACCTGACAGTTTATTTAGCAACAGCTAGTGATATACTACATTAGTTTTCAATGTAATCACCACTTGCAGAGACTACCATCATGAGTCGGATGTTTTGGTGACCATGTCTTTGTCTAAAGTGGCAAAAGCCTCCATGTTAGCAACCTTCAGAGAATTGGCCATGTTGTTGGTGTACTTGTTGATCTTGATTTTGATCATACCGCTAAAGAAATAGTCAAGAAGGTTTAAGTTGATGGGGAGAGTGGTCACAAGTTGGGCAACTAGTGATGAGGAACACTGTGGAGAAGTTACATCTAGGTCTTAGCTGTGTGCAGAACTGAAGTTCTGCTGAAAGATGTAGTGGAGCCTGGCAGCGATCTTGTCCATCAAGAAATTCAACATGCTCTTCAGCACCTACTAATATTTTGTTTACTTTTTGTTAAGTGTCAGATTTTGCTACAATATCTTGTATTTCTATACGCTAAAATATAATGTTAACAAGATTTTTTGCTTCAACTTTTATTTTTATTTTTTTCTCTAATGTATAAAATTAGAGAAAATTATGACCGTCAGCAAAGTCAGATACCCCTGCTAGTTAAATATATATAATTTCGGCTATTCTCTTTTATTCTTTAATTTTCTCCTTCAAATAAAACAAAAAACAAAACAAAGGTCATTTCCTACTCTGAATAGAAATGTTGGCTTTTGGAAGAAGTAGAGCCATTTAGTAAGCAAAGCAATTTTCTACTCATTAAAAAAAAAAAAAGGAAAGAAAATAGTTCATTCTGTAATAATAAGCTTTTTTTATTGTGCAATTTTTCTCTATCAAATGTTTTTTATTTTATTTTATTCTTCCTAATTTGTCTTGCAATTTCTCTGTGCTGCCTAATTTTATCATCAGTTTTTTTTTTTTTGTGTGTGTGTGTGTGTTAGAAGAGTATTGAGTGTACTTGAGCAATGGCACTCTCTAATTTTATCTTTGCTAAAATACGCATATCTTAAACAACTTGATAAGAACTATTATGAATAGGGATGTCGACATATAACTATTAATGTCTTACAGAAGATTATGCCTGAAGACGAATGTGTGTGTGTAGCATATGAATGACAGAAAGTAATGGAAGAAATGAGGATACTCTTAGTTAACTTGATATAGACATTTATTCACAAGGAGGCAACACGTAGAATAATACAAATTACATCAGTCTTAGTCTGATATTATTTGCGTTTGTCTTATTACTATCACTAACGGAAGTTATATATCTTCATTTACGTGGGTTCAAAGTCATCTTCTTAATGGCACCTGCCAGTATCTGTCTTGTCCTGTTCTTGCATCTCTATGTGAGAACTTGCATAAGAGTTAAAAGGGGATAGGTAACTCCACCTGTAACAGAAAAGGATTTTTCTCGGCTTAATTGTATTGTATCGTCTGAACAAGAATCAATAAAAAATTTAAGGAAAGACAACAAAACCAATAAAATTTTATTTTGACATGTACATTATTAAAGAAATTTTTTTTAGATAGCTCAGTATTTAACCCTCAACACTCCTGATATTTCAGATCATGGAGAACTTAAGATGGAGTTTTTCTTAACCAAAGAAGGCACATTTGACTCCAAAGTATGATCTTGGATGTATCACCAAATCCTGGGAATATATATCACAAAGAACAATTGGAAATAAGCCATAAACCAGCAACTATTAAACCTGAAAGTGATATGGGAGAAAGAAGCAACCTTAATAGAAGATGCTAAGCTAAACAGAACTGAGAAAGAAAAGATAACGAAATACCCAGGTTTTATGTACGGCATGAAAAGAAACTGGAATCTTAGGAAGATTTCTATCATTCCAGTAATTATAGGAGCAAGTGGACTCATGAAAAAGGATTTCAGAAACTATCTGACGAATATACTCTCCCACAAGAAATAATTGTGATGCTTGATGAAGTTGTCAGTCAGTAAAAAATCCGAATATGGTGGACAAGACAGAATTTCAATATTGAAGTTTCCGCATTGTGATAAGTGATGCATGTGGCTAATGAACAGCGTTATGCAACAAAATTTAACTTTTTTGTTTTCACCAGAATAAAATATTTGCTGCCGGAACAGTAGCAGAAACTCTCAGTGAAGCAAGTGACCGACAGAAGATATTATTTGGAAGAAACCGCTTACCTTGCAGACATGTATATAATCAAGTTTATCAGATGTTTTTACTTGTAGGGTATTTCATTCCAATCTCCATATAATGTCATGTTATCAGGAGAGTATACGCACCATTTTGGAGTCTACCTCTTCCTGTAGATTTGTATATAATAAAGTTTGTTTTTCCTTGTGGGGTAATCTATTCTAGTTTATAGATAATGTTTGCTGGTCAGGAGAGAAAACTCACTATTTCGGGGTATAACTTTCATAGGCCTCAGCAGTGTGTATTCCAGTTGAATTTTTATACTATGCATTAAAAAAAATAGTCTTTACTTTGAAATTATTGTTTTTGTAAATGGTTTTATTTTTAATAAAATACTTCATAATGAAAATACATTTTTTCGTTTTTATGTTGCAATGATTTTGGTATCCCTCTGGGAGTATAATTACAAAAAATTGTTTCTATTTATATAGAAAAGTGATAAGAACTGACCAATCAGATGGAACCACACTCTGCTACCAACCAATCAGAAATCAGAATCACTCCATAAAATATATTGAACTTCTTAGAATTCCTGCACATAACTTTTTCGTCTTCACACAGCAAAGAACACTTTGTTTTCATTTGCCAGCTTTTTAATTTCAAAGCTTCTCTGGATTGATACTGCCATTTCGTTTGGAGTAACATTTCTCTTTCTATCTAAAACTAAAGTGGCTTACATCTCAAAACTTTATTTGGAAAATATTTTTTTATATTTTAAATTTTAATGTAAAGACTATATTTTATGTAAACTTTTAAAATATATTTTTGATTATATAAAACCACTTGGAAAAAAACATTTCATAGTAAAGACTAAAAAAGTATATTTTTATTATAATACATTTTATTAAAGATAAAAGCATTCCGAAAAAGAAGCATTTTAAAGTAAAGATTAGTTTGTTTTTATGTCGAGTTTTACAAGTAAACTGGAATTATGTAAGCATTAATCAGAAGGGACTTCTCGATATGATATCAGCAAGACTTAGTAAGACTTATCTTGAACAGAAAGCAGAAGTTAAAAAGAAACGGTTTTAGTAAAAATAACCCAATATGTTCCAGATTAAAAAATCGTTCCTCAAAATCACTAGATTCGGCATTAAATAACCTGAAAAAGGTTGATATGCCGTAAAACAAAAACAACCAACCAACCAATATGTTCCAGGAATTTTTTTGCTGCAAGAAAACCTATTGCTGATGATTGCCAAAATGTACTTAATTTACTAAAAATGTCCATATTATTCTCCCTCTTCAGTTGTACACTAAACTGAAATATCCAGTTTTCACCTCCTCACATTCATCACTTAATCAGCACACACACACACACACACACACACACACACACCTTTATTTTCCTGCTGGTTGATTTTTAAACATGCATGCGAGTTAAATTATTGTTTGTGACTGCAAGTCCATTATTATTTTCATATTTATCCAGTGAAATGACATTTTTCCATTGAAATTGGTCTAGGCAGTGCTCGGATAATTTTTCAAGCCTTTTTTTATTTGTCACAAATGTATGAAACTAATTGCTTTTTGTTCATTTTCTAGCAAAAAGAAGACGGATTCTTTACCAGAACAGATATTTGAAATAGATGTTGATACTGACGATAAAGACGAGGTAAGTTTCTGACAAAGGAGGAAGAATTGCTTTTTTCAGGGTTGGAATCTACCAATTTAACATTTTATGTTGGTTAGTTTTTTACTTTAAAGTAGTATTTAAAAAAAAAAAAAAGCTTCTTACAATCAAGTGGCTTCATGTCTTGTCTGAAGCAATTTCTACTAAAAAAAAGTATTTTTCTGTCTTTGATTTTCATTTTCAAAATAAAAGCTTGAATTATTAAAAAAAAAAATCCGTTTGGTTGTCTCTTTTTAATTGAGATGGAAAGTTGCTAGGAAAAAGTTTTTACCAGACTGCAGCTGTTGATCATTGACATGAGAATTTCCCCCTTGAATAGGTTGATCAGAATCTTCTATTGGCAGTTGGAGTTTAAAAAAAATTGATCCAACCATCTGCAAATGTGGAAGGGAAAGCAAATAATGCAGCGTATGTCATTAAAGGGCCGTTTTAAGTCTTGCACAGAAATTAAAAGGGTTATGAATAGTACCTCATGTGTTAATGTGTCAAGACAGACATTTTCTAGACGACTGCAAGAAATAGGACTGTTTAATCGAACCCCAGGGAAGAAACCACTTGTTAGTTTGAAGAATAAGAAGTGATTAGAATTTACAAACAGGTATGTAATTTGGACATATGAAAATTGGGCCGAAGTATTTTTCAGTGATGAAAGCAAGTTTAATTTATTTGGAAATTATGGAAAAAAAAAAACAATGTAAAGAGGCGTATTGGTGAAAGATAAAGTGCAAAGTGTACTAAGAAAACTGTCAAGTTTGGAAGCAGAAGCGTCATGGTATTTTGAATGTTTTCTAGCCAAGGTCCAATGCCTCTTGTCCGGTTACAAACTTGTGTAAACACGCAGCTCTATAAAAACATTGTTCCAGATCATGTTGTGCCAATCATACAGAATTCAGTTTCGATAGGGCTACCTTTTATGAAAGATAATGGCCCATGTCACAAGGCAAAGGTGGTAATGAGTTACCTTAGCGAGTAAGATTTTGAAATTATGGATTGGCCACTGCAAAGTCCTGACTTAAATCCAATTTTTGCTGAGTACAATGCAGATTATTTAATTGTAAAAAATGACCTTATTTATTGAATAGTCATTTTATCTGAAGAGAAGCCATGTATTATCTTTTTTGTGTACAAACATGGAAAGAAAAAAATGTTTTGTGTCTTTTAGTTCTTCAGTGACAAACTGATAGCAAATTGTGTTTGGAATCGATGCACATGCGTCCTTGTGTTCCTTTTATCAGTCTTCATTTTCTTTCCTTTCATCAATATGACTTTTCTCACCATGGTAACATTGCATCTTGTTTGTTGATCAAATTACTAAGATCTTTATCCTCAAGGTGAAACCGGCTTATGCTCACAATTGCATCAATCTTCATTATGTCCATTCAACGTTGCTTTCTTTTGCAAAATGTCAGACAGACTTTGCTTCTGTATTTGGTTGCATCATAATAAACATCGCAAGACTTTTTAGTTTTCCAATGGAGAGTTTGGAGAGGCATACATAAAAGTATATTTCCTTTTTCTTTCTCTTTCATGATAAGATCGAACAAAAGAATTGGTTCATATTCTTTTGGTAACCATTATTTGTCGTTTGCTTTGTCTTCAAGAAATTTTCAAGTACTAATTCAATTCAGGTCTAGTCTTTTATTTTCAAATTTCTGGGGCAGTATTGCAGCTTAGACAATCACCAAGGTGAAAGGGCTTTGCAGCATTACAGCTTGGGTGGCTGGCCAGGTGAAATGCTTTTGGAGCATTCCAGCTTAGGTGGTCGGCTGGGTGAAATTGATAAATGGAATTACAAATATATGATTTCTTATGAGGACAGTTTATAACAAGTATTTGTTTACATTGGATTTGAAGTTAACAACGTTGTTGAGAATATATTATATATGCCTTGGCTCAATGCACAAGCAGTATACTTGCACTAAGTACAATTTTAAGTTGCTGCTTTTCAGAATTAGCCCTTCAAAACTAATATTTAGGAACATGAAAACTGAACAAACATCTTTTTTGCTTGGTATGATTGACTTTTAGCAACCACCATCTAGCATCTACAAGTTTTAGGGTACGTGTGCCTGAACAAAGAAAGACCAGTTTCAATAGTACAATTGGGATTAACTTCTATTTTGCCAAGGTAGGTTGTGACTCACTGCTTGGTTGGGTTGATTCTTTCAGACTTGTCATTTAACTCATGCAAAAGTAAAAGTGAAGTGTTGCAAGTCATGTAACCAAATTATAATTCAAATTCATTCTTTAAAAATTCTTAAACATTTTTAGCATGGCTGAAATTTTGCTTTACAGCTCTGACTCTTTGGCTCCAATTCATCTATGTAGTGTTGAACTTTTCTATAAGTTTCATCCCTACCACATCCACAAAGTGCCTCCATGTGATAAAATCAACAATAACCGCATCAGTGCTGTAAGCTTAAACAAATACAAGATGTTCTATGTTAAAAACTTTGCTAGCTTGGACATGCTCTATTAAGAACTGATTAACAAGCCAGTTTCATAAACCCCACTTTTCTTGCTGGAGCAAAATGCAAAGGGGGTCAGCCAAGAAATTAGTTGTTGTGAAATCAGGTATGAAGCTTCTAGCCACCGTCTCTTGCTAGGATCTTATTTCGCTTGATATGGCAAGAGAATTGATGCTATCAAGCTTGGAGCAATAGTAAATGTGATCAGTTTAACATGTGACTTGGTCTAACCTACATTGAATGAAAGCCATCACGTGTGTGTATTAAAGCTCTGCTCAAGTGAAAGATGACAAACACTTGTATATAAGATATGAGCATATATATTCAAATTATGACAAATAAGTATAGTGAATGAGTTGAAGTTTGGGGTGTGCAAACAGGAATTGAAAAGAGATGAACCTTGATTGATCTCTAGTTAGTTGCTTTCTGCTAAATCAAGAATCAAACTATTTAAAATAACATTTTTAGATATTCATACATCCATGATGTGCAACTCATTTTCCATCATGTAATCTATGCGATCCAATATGGCCATGTCTTTTCCAGTATATTGCTTAGAAAACTTCCTGTAGCCAGACCCTCTTGTTTAACAAGTGGATGCATTTCTTTTTGGTTATGCAGGTGACATTCTTGTTTTGCTTTAGTCACCAGATTGTACTTCTTCCACTTATACAGATGGCATTTCTGTCTCGCTGTAGTTACCGGTATGTAATATTCTCTTTATTTCACTGTGTGATCAGGACGGTCATTTTGAATAACTAACATAAGTTGATCGCATGCATGGTTTACACTTGACAAAATGTCTTATTTTTCAGTTTTTTAATAAAGAAAATGATTATATTGACCTTTTGGAGTATAGTTTATATTTTGGTTAAAAAAGGAAGGGTTCATAATGTGTTTGTGTTCAATTAAATTTAAGATAACGCTGTGGTATATTCTCCTGTGCGATCGAGTGTATATATCTTGTGAGGATATCTTTGGTTAATGTTATCAAAATTCTGGATTTTATATTTTTATTTCCTTAAAGCAACTTTTTTCTGTGTTCCATTCATTTATGTGTGACTATATGCACAATTAAACATGTGTAAGATTCTTAAGGAAAAAGTAAACATAAAAGTTTGTCCATATTTACAAATATAAATAAAAATCATTATTATGCTAACTGGAATATGTATTTTATATATGTGATTTTGATTAACGTTTTCTTTTTTCTATATACTTTAATGAGACAAAATACATGCTAAAATTTCTATGATTTAAGTTATTCCTTTTTAATTGTTCCAAGTAACCTATATTTCTCTTGGCTATCTATAAAGTCCTTTTGCCTCTCTCTCCTAATTTGGTTCAACCACTCTCTATAATTAGTAATGTCTTTGTGAGCATTTAGAGAAAGCATTTTTTTTCTCTTTCGGTGTGATTAGTTAATTTAAATATGTTTGTGCACCTCAGAAACACGTATAGAATAATAATCTTTTAGTTAGATAAGAATATCTTTAAAAGCATGTCACAGTTTGTAAATTTTTACATGAAATCAAAGAATAATAATGGTAGTCATTGTGCCCCAATGGGTCATGAGTAGGTTTAGTGCGTGTGTATATATATATATACATACAGTACTGTTTCGCTGTTTCACAGCTCATCAGTGCGGCTAGACAGGCAACTACCTCAAGCCAGGATTGAAACCCGACCGTTTGTACGGCAGTCAAGGCTCCTAACCATTACGCTATTGGCGGCTGCTTGAACGAGTAGTGAGTTTAACGATGTTTTGACATCGTCCGAAATACCTCCGCTCGATTTGTTTACACAAAGAGCGTCGCTTATATGCTATGTGGTTTGTGCAGTATCAGTCCCGTTTATATATATATATATATATATATATATATATAAACGGGACTGATACTGCACAAACCACACCGGGTGTCTCTAACTTCGTCAAACTGTACCCGATATGACAGGTGCTCTCTCAATCGTGCAATGTCCCGTCACAAGTTGGCCTCGTGATCATCTTCACGTGTTGTGTTTCCATGGTAGGGCATTTCGTCTTTCGACCCAATTGTCTCTCATCCTGTGTAGTCTCTGGATACGTCAATCACTTAGCTGGTCCTTGCGGCTTGCTACAAGATAAAGAGTCCTCACCACAAACAAACATAACTCCAGTTTATAACAATAACAAACTATTTATTAATTTCATTACTTCATACTGGTGCTACCAGATCAGGCTGTCTACTGACTTCCTGAGATGAAACGCACCTACATAGATGTCTTTGTTTTTTTATTCCCTTTTGCAAAACTTAGTCATGTTCTGCGAAAACAAAAACAAAAACAACATTCTCCTCCCCCTCCCCTCCCTCGTTTTCTTTTTCCTTCACCTCCTCACCCTTTTTTTTTTTTTTTTTTTTTTTTTTTTTGCCTAGTTGGTAGGGCGATAGAACATACCAACTGCCCCCCTGCAGAGGGTAAAAATCCTTCAATGGGACCACCAGTTGACCGTTGGTGGCAACCCGTAATGCATTAAGAACGGGATCCTGGTGGTTGAGTGGAACATGCCTAGGAAATAATAACATGATACTACAACACACCACTTTGGCCCTTACTAGGCTAGACGGGAGGTTGGATAGGCCCGATCCAATCAATCGGTTGGTCATGACAAGCACTAATTCAGACAATCCAAACAAAAACACACTAACACTCAACATAAACAATAAACTGAATTAATAAGCGATGGCTGAAGGGTCAATCAAGCTGGGAAAAAGGTAACCATCAGGAATAATAAAAATACAGGGAAATCCCATACTTGGGTGGGCATAACCATATATTGTGAATGCTTGGAAACCTCCCCATGTTTGAGTATACCAGCTATGTAGCCCTGGAGAACCGAGGCGAATGGGATTTACCCCCTCATAGTTCTTCCCCATAAGGGGCTCCGAGGAGGGTGGGGAGCATGGCTGATGAATTTTTCAAAAATTATTATGAATACCAAAAAATCCAAGAGACCACACACAGAAATTGACTCTGACAGCGACAATGAAGATACAAACTTTCCAAGATTCATCGTGCTAGAAGCAACGTCTAATATACCGTTAACTAAAATGTCACCCTTCATTATCCAAAAGGTAATATCAAGCAAAATAACACCTAAAAATGTCAAAAAATTAAGGAATGGTACCATATTGGTAGAAGTACTAAATAAAAAACAGGCCAAAACTCTACTTCAACTACAAAAATTGCATGAAACAAACATCAAAGCTTATCCACACCAAACACTAAACTACTCCAAAGGAGTCATAAAAAACCAGGAAATCTCCGTCTGCACAACAGAAGAAATCAAAACAGAACTAAAAAACCAAGGGGTCACAGATGTAAAAAGAATCACATTTAAAAAAAAAGGAGAGGTAATATATACAAACACTTATATATTAACATTCAATTATCCTCAAATACCAGAGACCATCAATATAGGTTATGAAAGAACGAAAATAGAACAATACATCCCAAAACCTTTACAATGCTACAACTGCCAAAAGTTTGGACATAATAAAGACCAATGTCTAAGATTCTTCACATGTGGAAACTGCAGTGAAAAAAACCCAGACCACGATGAAGAAGACTGTCCAAATAAAACCAAATGCACAAACTGTCAAGAAGAGCACCACTCTCACTCAAAACAGTGCAAAATATATAATCAAGAGAAGGAAATAATAACAATCAAATATCAAAAAAATATAACCTTCCAAGAAGCCCGCAAAGAAGTCACAAATCGCACCAAAAACTCATATGCCACAATAACCCAACAAGCAAACAAAATGTACAACTACAATGAACTAAACCTTGCTCCAGAAATTGCAAACCTAGCAAAAGAACTAAAGAACATACTTGAAGAATTAAAATCTTTTTTATCAGAACTGAAAATAAACTCCAACAGCCAAATAAAAGTCAGAAACGAACAACCCAGTATAAAAGAAAACGAAACAAAGGAAATCAGAAAAACTTCCATCAATATTGAGGAATCAATCCCTAAAGAAATGAAACCTCCTCAATTATCAAAACGTGAAAGATCCAAGTCACAAACAAGGACAAAAACAGATGTTAAAAATAAACACACAACAACAGAAAAAATGGAAATAGAACAGAACAACAAAAAAACTACCCCCCAAAAACAAAATGACAAACAAAAAACAGAATTAGTATTAATTGAAAATGAAAATAAATTTGAACTAGTTGAAACTGATAGCCAAAAAAGACAGTCAAGACAAAGTAAATCTAAAAGTCCCAGACCAAAACCCAAAAAAAGCCTCTCACCAGAAACAAGAAACAGACCATCCACTTCCAAAAGAAACACCCAAACTAACATCGAAACTATGGACGTAGACATAAACACCAACAGTCCAAAACCAAAAGAAAATATAAACCATGACTAACAAAATCCTACAGTGGAACATAAGAGGATTAAAAATTAATATCGAAGAAATGCAAATACTTATCAAATCCTTATGTCCTGCAATAATTTGCCTACAGGAAACACACTTAAAAGAAAATGACAAAATTAACATAAAACACTACTCAATATACAACCACATAAACAAATTATCATGCAAAGCCACCGGTGGATCATCAATACTGATAAACGAAAACATTCCACACAGCAAAGTGAACTTAAAAACAAATATGCAAGCTGTTGCAATAACTGCAACACTACACAAAACAATAACCCTATGCTCACTCTATATACCACCAAATGAAACAATAAACGAAACTGAATTAAACAATATAATCAAACAACTACCTAAACCTTTTCTACTGTTGGGAGACTTCAATAGTCATAATATATGGTGGGGCAGTAAAAAAAACAACAAAAGAGGCCAAACCATAGAAAAAATAATTAACCAAAACGATCTATGCCTACTCAACAACAAAGAGAATACATATATGCACCCACCAACGGGAACCCTATCAGCAATCGATATAACACTATGTGACCCAACTATATACATGGATTATAGCTGGAGAACACATAAGGATGCATGCGGAAGTGACCACTTCCCAATCATAATAGAAAACGAGAATCCCAAGCCAGAAGACAAAACACCCCGCTGGAATTTACAAAAGGCAAATTGGGAAAATTTCCAAAATACATGTCAATACAGATTAATACCTGAAGCGAATCCTGACTTAGAACACATCACATATTTCAGCAACACCCTACTCACAATAGCCGAGGAGAACATACCAAAAAGTTCCACTACTACAAAATATAACAAACCCTGGTACAATAAAGAATGCAAAGAAGCTATAAGAGCCAGACGTGCAAACCTAAGGAAATTTAAAAACAGTCCAACGAAAGAAAATTTGGACACCTATAAAAACAGCAAAGCCAAAGCACGGAAAACTATCAAAGAATCAAAACGGAACTCGTGGAAAGATTATGTAACAAAAATTAATCAAAACACAAAACCCAAAAAAGTATGGGAGATGGTCAGAAAAATAGCAGGAAAAAATACAAAGAACCCTATTAAACACCTTATATGCGACAACACAAAGATTACCGACAAACAAAATATCGCAAATAAATTAGCAGAACAATTCTCAATGAACTCATCATCAAAAAACCAAAATAAAAAATTCCAAGCTATAAAGAAAAATGAAGAAAAAATAAAAATAAACTTCAAATCAAAAAATGAAGAAAACTACAATCAATTATTCAACAGTGCAGAACTAGAGGAGGCAATAAACAAATCTCCCGATACAGCAGTCGGCCCCGACGAGATCCATTATCAATTCCTCAAAAAACTACCAAAACCATCACTGGACTACTTATTACAAATTTACAATGAGATATGGATAACTAACAACATTCCAAAAAACTGGAAGCAGGCAACAGTAATCCCAATACCCAAACCAAAAAAAGACCATACAAACCCAACAAACTACCGACCCATTGCACTAACTAGTTGTTTGTGCAAAACTTTTGAAAGAATGATTAACGAAAGATTAAATTGGTACTTGGAAAGCAAAAATCTAATTACAGAAAGCCAGTCGGGTTTCAGGATAAATAGAAGCCCCACCGATCACTTAATAAAACTGGAAACACGCATAAGAGAAGCATTTGCAAAAAAAGAACATCTAATAGCAATTTTTTTTGACATGCAAAAGGCGTATGACACCGCTTGGAAATACGGAATCCAAAAAGACCTGTATGAACTAGGACTTAGGGGTAGAATGCCAGAAATTATCAGAAATTTCTTAACAAATAGAAACTTCCAAGTACGGATGGACAACACTTATTCAGTCCAAAAAGATCAAGAAATGGGGGTCCCCCAAGGCAGTATCCTGTCTGTCACCCTCTTCAACATTAAAATAAACAATATCATAAAAAACATAGACCCAGGAATTGAAAATGCCCTATACGTGGACGACCTACTTATATACTACCAATCTAAATATATACAAACAGCCGAACGCAAACTACAACTCTGTCTGAATAAAATAAACAAATGGGCCATAGAAAATGGATTTACATTCTCAGAGGAAAAAACTAAATGCATCCACTTTTGCAAATTACGAAAATTCCACCACGACCCCAACCTGAAACTGGATAACAAGAACATCCCACTTACCGACCAACATAAATATTTAGGTATTATATTTGATAAAAAATTGAACTTTATACCGCATATAAAATATTTAAAAGCAAAATGCCAAAAGACAATGCAATTGATCAAAGTCCTAGCACACACCGATTGGGGTGCAGACAAAGTCACATTATTAAAATTATACCAAACTCTAATCAGATCTAAAATGGACTATGGATGCTTCATCTATGGAGCAGCAAGGAAGTCCTACATAAAAGAACTAAATACAATCCACCATCAAGGATTAAGATTAGCCTTGGGAGCATTTAGAACCTCTCCAGTAGAAAGCCTCTATATAGAGGCCCACGAGCCTCCACTGATTCTAAGACGACAGAAGTTAGCGCTACAATATTACCTAAAGCTGGTATCAAGTCCAACAAATCCTGCATATCAATGTACCCTTCACCCACAATACACACATCTCTTCAACAAGAAAGAAGATATCAAGCCCTACAGCCTCCGGATAAAAAACCTTCTCACAGAAGCCCAAATGGACATTACAAAAATACATAAATATAACAAATCAAAAACTCCACCCTGGATGATCAAACAACCACACATAATATTAAAATTAAATAAATATCCCAAAACGAAAACCCACCCATCAACCTTCCATGAAGAACTACTTATCATCCAGAATACATACAAAGAATATACACAAATTTACACTGACGGATCAAAAGATGGAGATAAAGTAGGATGCGCAGCCATCCACAAAAAAATAAAACTAAAGAAAAGGCTCCCAAACGAATCTTCTATTTTCAGCGCAGAAGCAACAGCCATAGATTTAGCACTGAATATAATAACCAATGATGACCATCAAAAATATATCATATTTACTGACTCACTTTCAATACTCATATCTCTAAAAGAAAAAAAAATGACAAACCCACTTATTACAAAATTGCTAAACAAAATAGATGCCATAACCATGAAAAAAAACATTATCTTTTGCTGGATACCAAGCCATATCGGCATATACATGAATGAACAAGCAGATAAGGCAGCAAAGGAAACTCTGCAACAAAACCACATAAGTGGAAAAATCCCCTATACAGACCTAAAGACTAAAATAAACACATTTTTGAAGAGAAAATGGCAAGAAAACTGGAGCTCATGCACCAAAAACAAACTATTCCAAATAACACCAAATATTGGAACGAGAGACACCAAAAAGTTAACAAGAAAGGAAGAGGTAGTAATGACCAGACTGCGAATAGGTCACACTCACATCACCCACTCACATCTACTAAAAGGGGAGGAGACACCAAACTGTATAACGTGTCAAGAACCCTACACAATACACCATATACTGACAAACTGCATTGACCTTGAACAAATCCGAACAAAGTATTACCAAGAAAAAAATCTGAAAACAATATTAAACAAGATTGATCCCCAAAAAATTATCAATTTTCTGAAAGAAACTAAAATATACTCAAAAATATAAGGAAAGACCCCCCCCCCCACAAAAAAAAAAAAAAACCTTAAGAAGAACAAACCAATATTTAACACAACATAACGAACCTTTCGGCATTAAATGACCCCAAAGTGGTTGATATGCCGTAAAACAAAACAAACAAACATTACTTCATAAGCGCTACTGTCTAAATTGAGTTGACTGACTATAGCAGTGAACGATGTATGACCAGACAAGTAAAGTCACAGATTTCCCATTAACACAGGCTAGTTAACATCATAACATCAGGCACTGAGGGTCTCCAAGTTGGGAGCGCTTAACCAGGCCAGCCATTCAGTTTGCTGGCTAGGACTCTACTCTTTTTAAAATTCCTTTTTTTTAAATCCAACCCCTTTTCCCTACCTCTCTTTCGGAAAGTGGTTAAAATCATTCTTTCTCTCTTCTTCTCCTTGTCTTGTCCACTCAACACCTCTCTCTCTCCTTTTCCTGGGAGGGGGATGGTTACTCAAACTGATATCTATTGGCAGTCCCCTGGGTCCCTTTTGCCCAGCACTGTGTGTGTGGTCTTTATCTAATGTCACTGCTAATACAACCATCTTTTTTGACATATCATAGATAATTCCAAATCTGTCTCCACTTTTGAGTCAATATACCACCTGCTTTGCCTTTAACAAGTCCATAATGATATATCAGCGGTCCGTCCTATTTTCCTAGCTAAGTTTTTGCATTTCTCTGCACTCCTCCACCCCATCCTGTCTGGTCGAACACCCCCTCTCACTGCAATATGCACCTTGCTGCATGCATTCATGACACCATAGTGTCATATATATATATATATATATATATATATATATATATATATATATATAGAGTGTAAAAAATTTGACATATTTTGTAATCATGCCTTGAAAAATTGTAATGCTAACAAAATATTTATTCTTGTATACATGTTTAAGGAATTTTGTTTTCTACTAAGTTGTAATATGAGCTCTGTTGGATGTTATGTTTTAATATTTCACCTACAGTATTTGTATCATAGGGATTTGGAATATTTCATTTTTATATTTTTATAAAATCAATGTTTTTTTGCCTCTTACTTATGTAACTAAAGTTATAAGTTTTAACACACACACACACACACACACATATCCTAGTCTATAAATATAAAAGCGAAAATGTTTGTGTGTGTGTGCGTTTTCGTGTATGTCCAAGAAAGGCTTTTTTCCGAGAACCGATCGGTCGCCTCACAACTTAAAACTTTATATATTGCGCCTAAATGATAATATCTACGAGTTAACAACTGGGGTCGCCTGTCTATTTAATTTGCCTGACTTTGAAAAGATAAATATTCCACATATTCGGATTGCCGCATGTTGGTTTCACTTTTCAGTATAAAAACAGCGAAACCGGATTCAAACCGGATGTAAACGTCACTGTCAACTATCCTGCAGTAAAACGATTTGACCTCATTAAAAACTGGGGAATAGCGCGATGTTTGACATTAACTTTTTAATCACTCTTGCATTGACTGTTGCTGTAGCGCAGGTGTTCAGTCTTAGCCTATGGGCCTCAAGGCGCCGGGTTCGAGCCGACCTGTCACCAAGTCCTCTCCCTTTATTTTTTTTTCCCCATTTTTAAAATCACTGTTTTTTTTTATATTTTAACAGGGTTAAGTTTCCTTTTTGTTCTTCTTTACCCCCCCCCCCCCAATGCACACACCTACAAGCACCCGGGCAACGCAGGGTACCCCCCACTAGTCTTCTATATATATAATAGTGAAAATGTGTGTATGTATGGATGTTTGCTTTTTGTGTATGTCCGCAAAAGGATTTTTTTTCGGCGGCTTCTCGAGGCCGTTGCTCATTTTTAAAACTTTTTATATCATGTCGAAATCATAATATCTATGAGCTACTAATGGGTGGCACCCGTCTATTTTATTTGCCCGACTTTGAAATGTTAAATATTCGACATTTTGGGATCGCTGCATATTGCTTTCGTTCTTCGGTATACAAAAAACGAAACTCGATTCGAATAACTGGCCCACGGCCAGTGGTCTCTAGAAAGCGCTGTAACGTTTGGTCAATGTCGGCTTACTGTCGTCATATCAGACGGTTGCTTTCATTTTGAGACGAGACACTTCCCTAATAAACTGGGGAGCTGGTTTTCTCCAAAGTTAGGTAAAAACATACAAACCGCGCTATTGACCTCATTAAAAACTGTCCCGTAGAAAATGTTCACTGCTGAATAGCTATTGCTTACGTCGTTATCGTCGTCGTAATGCTCGCACAAGATGTTAACTCTACGACTTCTATTTGACGTCATTTAGTGCGGGGCACCTGTCAATTCTCTTCTTAATTAAATAAATTCAAACTTCTTTCAGTAACTCATTCTTGCTGGCCAAGCAGTTAACATGTCATGTTTTTTTCACATTTTATTTTCCAACTTCACCTCAGGGCTTCGGGTTCGATTCTATCTAATTACCCCCCCCCCCGGTGTTTCTTTTTGATTTAAGAGCATACACACCTCAAAACACCCGGGCAATGCAGAGTACCCCCCGCTAGTCTATATATATAAAATCAAAAATGTATGTATGTGTGTTTGTATGTCTCGCAAAAACTTTCGACAGAGGCAACGGATTTTCACGAGATTGGTATCATTTTGAAGCCCAACATCTTGGACGGCAAATATCGAAAAATTGGCCAAAAACATTAATTCCTTCACCCTAAACTGGACCTACAAGGAGGGGTGCCGAAAAAAATCGTTTCTTCGTTTTCTCTCCTCCTGCTACTATTACAATGATGTTATGTTTAACCTAGAAAACATTGACGTTAGTTTAAACCACCTGCAAGTGTTTTTAAATGTTTAATTTTATCCGTTCTCAGTTGTATGTCTCTTTGGCATAGGGGTAATGTGTCAGACTTTTTTTTTTCCGCCTCGATGCTTCAGGTTCAAGCCTAGCTTCCTACCTAAACTTTTTTTCCTCTTTTACACCCTTTTTCCCCCTTTTTGCTTTGTTTTGGTTTTTCCAATTTTTTTTAACATGTTTTTTTTTTTTATAATATTAAAACAGGGTCATCCTCTCCTACATACACACCTCCAAACACCCGGGCAACGCCGAGTACCCCCTGCTAGTAATAAATGAAAGTAAAATGTGCTTAGCTTTAACACTTCATTGCAGTTTCACAGTATCACAGATCACGAGATGTGTTCGACTGGCATCAATCAAAAATCTATACGTATATTTGTGTATCAATAATTTATTCATTTGAATATTTATGTTTGGTGATGAATCGCTGATCCATAAATATAATTTCTGACTTCTGTTGATGAGTCATAGCTCTTTTCTATTCTTATCTCAGAGGGATGAAGGAAAATGTTTGGGAATAATAACTAGCAATAGATTCATGTAAGAAGAAAAATATGCCAACATATTCCAAACTTGTTTAAAATCTGATTATGTTTTATCAACATTTCAAGATACTTTGAATTTCCCCATCAATAACTTAGAATACTTAGATATTGAACCGTCCTTTTACATATAATGATATTATATATTTTAAATATTATATAAGCCCTACCCAAGTTTCACAATTACTGATCATGTTATTTAACCATCTCCTTAACACTTGTTAAACCTTATCCTAGAGCCTTGATAAGCAGTGGTTCTCCCCCCCTGTTTGAAGTTTAAAAAAAAAAAAAAAGAATTAATCCATCCCTCTCCAGCTACATAAACTTTGTGTTTAATTAATAATTTGCAATTAATATGGTTTTGGCTTTAAATCTATATAAAAGTGAAATTGTCGGTGTGTGTACAATTCACTACCAAATTACTCTGTCAGTTTTCAGTCTACGGACTCGAGATTTGATATAAGAGGTATTGAGATTTGGGAAAAATCTTAATTGGTTTTCAGCCAGAAATTTGGCTGTTAAGGGGTCAAAGTTCAACGATTTGACCCTTGAAAACTCTACCAAACTCCTCTGCCAATTTTAAGTCTAAACACTTGAAATTTTAAATGTAGGGTACTTGAACATGAATCAAACTTTTTAATTTGTTTTGGCTCAAATCAATGTTAAGGGGTCATAATTGGGGTTAAAGTTAAAAAAAAAAAAATTGACCTCTGCTGTCTCAACAAATTACTCAGCCAATTTTTGGTCTAAACATTTGGAATTTTACATAAAGGGTATTTAGATATGCAGCAAGCTTTTTAATCAGTTTTTCGGCGAAATTTGGCTGGCAAGAGGTCAAAGTTGAAAAAGTTGATCTTTGCAGACTCTAGCAAACTCCTCCGCCAATTTTGGATTTAAACACTTAAAGTTTTAGATGTAGGTTACCTGGATATGAGTCAAATTTTTTAATATATATATACATATGCACATAAAGTTATAAACAGTACATAGGGTCCGAACAAAGCTGGGCTGAACTGCTAGTTATTCATGAAGGATGCTATAAAAATGGCAAACAAATTAATTTTTGTTTTATGGCATAGTCATGTTGACATGCCGGTTCTCTTTAGGTCACCAAAGTTAAGTACCACTGAGCTTATCCAATGCCAAGTGAGTGATCATTTAGGAATACTAAGCACGATATGCTGTATGTGTATGTGTAATAGCTCAGGGAGATGAACACCTCTGCCGTACCTAGTTCTAGGTCACCCCGTTAGCTTCCTTCTGATATTCTGGAGGGTTACCACACAGGGAATAGATGGAGATGCTTTGCCGTGGTGAAGGTAATACATCTAGAAGTGGGTGGTGGCTCCATTGAAAATACAAACCAGTTAAGGAAGCTTGTTGGCTCTGTAGGGCATGTTCTAAGGATGATGTCAAAACAAAACACCCGCTTTCAATTTGTCATGAGCCAGCATGGAAGTAATAAGGCTCAGAAAACTTTCATTAGAAAGTTCAAGTCAGTCCACAATCTTGTCTAAGAGGAGATAGTAAAATATTTTCTTTTTGTGAAATACAAGATCTTAATGGCACACAAGTGCAATATTTTAAACATCATAATTTCTTTAAATAAGGTATTTTATTGATTAAAAAAAAAATTTTCAATTTTGTTTTAATTATTTCTTATTTTTTTATTTTTATTTTTTTTAATAGCAGGATCTAACTTTGACCCGAAGTACAGTTACAAAGGAAGGCTGGTTATACAAAGGCCCGGAGGGTCACAAAGATAATAACATAATAAGTTTCACACGGGTAAGTAAATACTTCTGATAGTTTTGTATCTAATGTTTCATTTGGACTCCTCACATGTACATGTGGACAATTTTGCTGACTTATACTGTTATTTTAATTATTTTTTATTTATTTTTTTATACATGGTAGTCACCACTTATCAAGGCCTGGAAGCCATTCGGAGATAAGGGTTATTGGATAATATGGCGGTAATTGTTAGTAATGGAGATTTGATAAAGTGTCTTACTTAAGGGGGTGGTTTATCAGGAATTTTTTATATTGGACTTGAAGACATCCAAGTTGTAGTAAGGTGAGAAACCGGCAAACGGAAGAGAGTTCCACAGGCGTGCACTTCTAAGGAGGAAACTTTGTTCATGGAATCTACATTTTGATTTAGGCACAAATAATGAATGGGAAAAATTATTGACATTGGCATCAGATGGGGTAATGCATTAATGCCTTCAGACGGTGTAGGAGTTCTATCTACACTTTTTTATTTCGTATCCTCAATCTCTTTACATTTTCTCTTTATTTAATTTCGTTGCTTTGTATCCCCTTCATCACTCTTTTTCTTCCTCCTCTTTCTTCATCTAAATTTCTATCTGCATCCCTCTTTCTTCACCTCATCCCTCTTTGTATCCCTTCTTAAGAAGCAGCTTATAGTATATTTTAAAATGAAATTTTCTTCTCCATATATTTACATGTTCAAACTGCATTTTGAAGAAAACTGCATCCTCTCCCTGGCCATGGACAGCATATACAGCTTGATATGGCTATAGACTATAATTTTTTGCTATCTACGAGGTGCCTTCAATAAGTTTCCAGACTTTTTCGTACAAGCATTTGAAATTGTCATAGATTCTTAAAAATTCAGTATGTTATTGTTATACATTTTATGAGCTGACTGACCAATTTCTATGATTTCAGGTTCAAATGAACAGTTACAGCAAGAATTGGAATACACCCTACTAAAGCCTGATTATCACAGCTGGTGAATTTTAAAAGTTCACTTTAGAAGAACGTTAAGCAATTCTGTTTTAAAGTTGGAAAAAATGCCACAGAAATGTCTGGAATGCTCCAAATTGCTTTTGGACCATCTTGCATGAATCAAGCATCAGTTTTTGAATGGCATAAGAAATTCCAGAAAGGCAGAGAGTCTCTGAGGGACTATGAGGTGTGAAAGGAGTAAGGAAGTCAGAACACCGTAGTTGATCGGTCAAATAAAGAATTTCATGGATAAGAACCATCATGTGTCCATAGAGACAATAAGTGCACAGTTTGATGCCAGTGTAGGAACTATACACACAATTATTTGTGAGGAAATGAAGATGCGAAAGATTTGTGCGTAGTTTATCCCAACGGTGCTCCATTTTTGTCACAGACTATTTGACCAGGATAGGTAGCAAGACAGTTCTTCATCCTTTCAATAATCCAAACCTTGCTCCCTGTGACTTTTGGTTATTCCCTAAGCTCAAGAAAAACCTTAGAGGCTGTCGTTATGAGACAATTGAGGAGGTGAAAGAAGCTGGTACGAGGGTCATTGATACGCTCACACAAGAGAACTTTTATGGAGTCTTTCAGAAGTTGTTGGAATGGTACAAGTGTATTGCAGCCAGAGAAGATTACTTCAAAGAAGACAAGAACTTCATGTCTGCCCATATGAAAAAGTCTGGAAACTTATTTAAGGCAGCTCATATATAAATAACATGTGAGGTGTGTTTGTATGTACACTCATGACCTTATCGGCAGAATAGTTATGGAATTGGAATTTGGTTTTTAAGCATGGCAGAAAAACACTAGACTTTGATGGTATGACTACACTGAAGAAAAAAATGGATCAGAGTTCTTGAGTCAGTAGATATTGAACAGTTAATGTAGCAAATCCAATTCACAGGGTTTAGCCAAGCAAAATCTGTAAGGAAGTGATTAAAATGAATTTGAGAAAAAAAGAGGCATAAAGACCTGGACAGAGATAGGTTGATTTGGAAGTAAATTTGTACCAGCATGTAAAACAGACGTTTAACTGATTATGATGATCAGTCGGTGAAGGAGAAATCCTTCTAGACTGAGGCAATTTAAACTTTTTGGCCCAGTTCAGAGTGATCCCCTTTTGAGAAGCTGGATTTTCCCTGTATTTAGAAATGACTATGTATCTAACTCTGTTTTGGTGAGGAGGCAAGTAAACAAAGTCTCTGTTTTGCTAAAGCTAAAAAATTGGAATATAATGCAACCTACTATGCTGTAGAGCATTGCCGAGGCTGTCAAGTAACCAAAACGATTGTGTGTCATGATCGGTGTTGCTGTTAGGAAAATAGAATGTTCAGAAAATATTTATCAAGGCGAAAGGTATTTTTACAGATAAAATGTTTGTTAAAAATATGTATCAGGGAATGCTTGCATTGAATGTTAGAACATAAACAATGGAGATGATTTAGTGATGGCATCAGGTGATCTTAATGCTGTGCATACTAATGACATAACGAGATGGTTTAGAAAAGACACGTACAGCTTAGTTTAGAATTTGGAATCTGACTGGAAAAGTCAGATAAGTTAGCATGAAAAATATCGTCTTCATATTTTGGAAGCTGGGAAAGGCATCACCACTTATCAAGGCCTTGCCAAAAACTTTGCAGCTAATTCTACCCTTTGCGACCAAGGCTGCCAACCCCCAATATTTCCCCCTGTATCAGAAAACACGCTATGTGATATACAGATATCTGTACGTGATGTTGCCAAGTTAATCAAAAACCTTGATTCCAGTAAAGCAACCAGCCCTGACAGTATTCCAATTATAGTAATAAAAAAAAAACTTCAACCAGAACTAGCGCCTATTGCTTCCCATCACCCTGGAAAATCTCATCAGTATGCTCTGTATTTCAGAATTCAGGTGATCGCTCATCTCCCTCTTAGTACAGGCCAATAAGTCTCCTGTGCATCATGAGTAAGTTGCTGAAATCTGTGTTAATAGAGAAGTAAATCAACCATCTCTGCAAAAATAACCTTCTTAGTGACACACAATATGGTTTCCGTTAATGTAGAAAATTACAGCATCTTGCAGCTCTGATGGGGAAATAATGACCCGTGAAATAAAGTTATATAAAAACATGACTTCGATTTTGTGTTTTCTTCTGGAGAAACTTTCAATTACAAACCATCCTATAGGAATGAGCATTTGTTATGTATTGCCCCGTAGTAAATGAACGATCTTTATATGTGTAACCATTCTTCCACAGTTGAATATTTAATGAAAAGAACATTGCAATAATGTTAACTGAATGTATACACATTATACTCACTAGAAAATAAGAAACATTTATAAATATATGGAATATTTTATATACACCCATGTTATATAGACGAGTATGCAACATAGTCACCTTATTTTTTATTTTTTTTAAAGATGTGCTATATTATCTGTGAAAATCTAAATTTTCTACATATTTTTACTAAAATATTTCATTTTTCTTGATATTAAAGAAAATGAGATGAATTTTAGATTTACTTTTAATAAATCGATATAATTTAAACTTTTTAATTTGTTCTTTTGTTTTTCTTTTTAAAAGCAAAGTTTTTGAATTTTATTGTTCAGGATTTTCGTTTAAATCTTTCCATCATATTTTCTTGATCGTTAAAAAAAGTTTTTTCTGTATTTTGCAGCAATTCAAGCGTAGATATTTTTGTTTAAAGCAACAGACAGATTATACGTATATCCTTGAGTTTTACAAAGCTGAAAAAAAGAATGAAACAAAAGGTGCAATTTACTTGGAAGCCGCATCGGATGTCGTCAAAGTGAGTACAAGTGGAGGGTTCATACCTTTTTGGTAAAAAATAAAAATAAAATTTGTTTGTTTCTTTTTTTTTTTTTTTTTTTTTTAAGCTTCGTGGTCACCTGTATAAAAGTAATGACTCAGAAGTCTACTTTCTCTCTTTTTTTTTTTTTTTCCTATTTGACCAGACTGGTTACAATTTGCTTACTCCCTCTCCTTTTTTGATTTAATCAGCATCCTGTTATAGTTCATAAGTAATTTTTTTTAGTTTTTTCTTTGTGTAAGAATGATCAAGACAGTCATAATTCTTCTACTTTTTCCATCTCCATCATTCTCCTGTGTGTTGTGACTTTTTTTTTTTTTTATTGTTCTTGTCCAGAATTCCCCCTTCATTGAAAAACAAAGAATAAGAAAAATCTGTATATCTACATACCCATGACAAAACGAAAATATATTCCAAAAATTACGTAAATTGATCAAGTAGTTTTATTTTTAAATAAGAAAATCAAATGTTATGATTAATAGCAAGAGCGGCTGTCTGTTCCACCATTTTGAAAACAATCTAAAAAAGAAAAATAAACAAAGGGAGATAACACTAATTTAAACTTGCAAGATTTATGTTGTAATAGCTACGAATTCCCATTAATTACTTAAAAATGATCTTTATAAAATAAAACTATCAATTCACGTGATTTTTGGGATATGATATTTTCATTTTGTCTGAGATATGTACATGATACAGATTTTTCTTTATTTTTCTTATCACTTTGTTTTTCCTAGGGATAGGGTATTTTACCAGATGGCAAACATTCTTCCATTAGTTTAGTTACTCCAACCGAGAGATCTTTTTAAGATTCTAACTCTCCCTTTAAAGTGCTATTGTTTGTATATTTTTTGCACTTGGTTCACCGGGCATATTCACCCGATAGTTTTTTTAAGATGGGGGCTATTTATGATCAACAAAACCTATTCACATCTTTCTTTTCAGTGCATTTTAGCTTTTCTTCTCCATCTCCTTGCTTCCCTACCTCATCCTCTCTGTTTTCTTTTCCTTTCATTTTTGTTTTCTCTCAAACATTTTTTCTTTCCTCATACTACTTATTCCAAGAAAATAATTCTAAATTTTTCCAAAAGCATCAGTGGTTATCTCCAGATTAAAATGTTTGTTTACAACGTCACATTTCATTTTCCCATAAATTTTTATGTCAATTTGACATGTTAATTTATTTTTTTCTCATGTAGGCTTTTATATTTTTATATTATTTTGCTTACAAAATCTAAAATAAAAAAAAAATATATATATATATATATACGTAAAAAAAAGTCATAAATTTTCTTATTTCTTCGTTGTGGGATAAACAAAGTAAATTTAGTTAACATTTTATAGAATGTTAAGTCGAAAAATGATGGTGTAGTCGACATATTGTTTATCAATATTGACTAGAATAAGAAAAAAAAATGTTGCTCTTCATCGTTTATCTGGTTCCTTTTTTTTTCTTATTGTGCTTCAATCTGGATGTTTTAATTAAATTCACATATGGCTATGTAAATGACATCACATTTCAAAATTCTAAGTTTTCTTCGATTGTATATCCATGCTACTTGACTAAATCAACCTCTGCTGGTTAATTAAAATCATTTTATCCTATTTGGTCCTACCAGACTGTTTGAAGATACTGACTTCCTGACCTAAAATGCACCAAACATTAACAGATTTGGCATTAAATAATCCAAAAAATGGTTGATATGCAATAAAACAAAACAACCAAACCAAGCCATTTTGTCCTATGGCTGCACATGTTGCATCTTGCTAAATCAAGTTTTTTTGTGGTTGGTAAATGACATCTTCCCTTGATAACTTCTACAGTACAAATCAACAGTTAAAGTTAAACTATCATTGAATCTACTGTTTTAATCTTTTTGAACTCTCAACACCGTGAAGGAATATGCATTTCTTGGTTGGCCTAATGGATGCCATTGTCAGCATCCACATCATTTTATAATTTTTATTTCCTTTTATCAGAAGGTCTGACATTTTCTAACAGCCTGCAAGCTTGATCTCCAAGCCTAGTGCCCTTGAGGATTCAATCCATGACAATTCCACTGAGATCCTTGATGCTTTGCATAAAAGTTTTCTTGGGTCAACCAACTCTACCCCCAGTTTTCCACTTTAGTGCCGGGGCATTTTCTTATCTAAGTCATTCCTTTCAAGGTGGTCAAACCAACATATCTAATGGATCATCTAGAGTTCAAGGTTTGTTTGTATTTTCTTTAGGGAAATCACTCCAGACAAGGCATAAAGCCACTCTATGTAAGCAGTCATGTAGTCATGTTATGTATGGGACCAGGATGGTTCCAAAATTAAGGCCTCCTATTTTTTAATTCAAAAACTAAAATGATGAAGGGTCACAAAGACGGAAGTAATATCATTACCTTTAGTGCTCTAGAATTTATTTTTCTACATAGTCACCACCATTCTCTATGCATTTTTGTCGGCCTATTTTGATGTCTCAATTGTAAAAATTAGGTATGTGCTTTGTCACTCACATCTGCTGCCACTCTGAAATTGACAAACCCATCTCTTTACTGTTCTGACATCAATTGTATTAATTTCATAAATGTTCAACAGGCACCAGTGAATATTAATCAGTTCAGTTGTTTCTGTGTGGAGGAATTCAATGATGCATCTCTGCTTCTGATGCATGCTCATGGCAGAGCTTGCTTTTTTGGTCTCACATTGTCAATATCTGCAACATAGAGATGGAACTTTCAGGTCATGAATGCATTAGTTTAGTCATCATAACAATGCAATTTATAATCCCTTCTAATCTATTTGGGCAGAATAAAAATATAGGAGGCATTACTTTTGGAATGTTCTTCGTATAAAGCAGACGTGAATGACTTATTTTCAATACAATAAAATGAATGGGCTGGGAGAAGGTGAAAAAGAGGATGTATAAAAACGTGAAAGACAGAAAGATAGATTGAGAGATGTAAAGAGATATGTTTTAATATAGATGTAACACAGACTTTCTAACATCTCTGATTTTGATTTTTATAATCCTGAGCAAGGCCGGCTAATTTTGATAATTAATATACAAGTGTGATTTGTATTATGATAAATTTTTACAGGTCACCATGTCATACAAATTGCCTTCAATTTATAGAAACGTTTTCTATACCCTCAGCTTCTTTGACTTACATTTACTGCCATATCTCATTGAAAAATTTTTTTTACAATTTACCATGTCATACAAATTCCCTTTCATTTTTCAATGCCCTCAACCCTAACTTTGCTTTTGTGCCACATTTTCCCTGTCTCATTGAAAAAAAAAAAATTGTTGGATTTTGTTGATGCCAAGTGATGGTCTTGATTATCAAGTAGATTGATGATTAAAACAATGGGCGTGGCACCCTTTCCATTATATCGGTGTTGGGTGTGGGGAGAGTTTGAGGATGGAAAATTGTATGCATTCTTAGTTGATGGAATCACCCCCCCCCATTTCCTCCTTCACTATCTTCCTGGTTCCTGTTTCTAACTATTGTTTCATTGTTAATTCAAGAGTCAGAAAAAATGAAACCATATTATCACTTGACAGCTGGAAGACTTATTACCCTCTCTCTCCTCCACAAGTGTTACAGTTTTGAAAGTGATGGGGGAATTCCCTCTTCCTAGGAATAACTGGCAAATACAAAAGAATAATTAATACATATGCATGATGACATTGCCAGGGAATATAAAAGCCAAATTATTCACAAAAACTATGCTGATGTCCATTTTCTGAGATATCATGTGAGTGTGTTGACTTGCAATCGATTAATGGATGTTAACCGGCTTCATTTTGTACATGAACATATAAATGAAAGATAGGTATAACAGAGAATAAAGGAGATTTCCATGATTAAATAAGACATGAGAAGTTACTTGCCCTTGAACAAACATGGCTACTTTGACTGAAGACAGACTTTTTCAGTTTTTTTTTCTACAAAGGGATTACCACATATCAAGGCCTGGAGGCCACTCGAGAATAAGGGTTATTATAGTTATAGTTTCGTATTTATTATTAGAAAGCCAATTCTCTATTGATTATTATATTGTACGCAATATATAGTAGTGATTTTAAGTTTTAAAAAGAAATATGATTTGAATATCATCAGCTAAAAGCGAAATCAAAATATTTAGCTATCAGATAAGTACTGTATTTAAGCACTTATGTATTAGTTATGACACTGAATCCGAAAATTATTTATGGTAAAATCGTGCAGGCATCTCATCTAGATTTAAATGTGAGATATATAAGACAGTTGGATTTGAACATATATATCCATGTGTGTGTGCGCGCGTGTGTATATCATAATGTAGGAATTTAAAATTTGTGATTTGAAAAAGTTGAATTTCAAATATAGAAATTTTATTGTATGCAAGACAATACAGTATAGTAAAATATTTCCTTAACCCATGAGTTTTCGATGTTTTATTACAAATATCATAAAAGGTTTGCACCTAATTTGCTAAAGGTAATAAACATAGAAAATTAAATTAAATGTTTTTGAAGTTTTTAAAATCATTTTAGCTACATAGAATAAGGGAAATTGGATATTAATGCAGCAAAAAAGAAAAAAGAAAAGGATATTGAACTTCAAATCGTAAGTGTATGCTAAATCCTCTAATGGGAGCCCTTGCTATTCGGCAGGTAAAAAGATCCAATGTGCATTGTAATAAATCCAAGGAAGCTGGTAACAATCTAATATATACATATTTATACAGTTTTTCTTTAGTTTGATTGGATATCCGGCAAATCTTTGATTAATGTTTTTCCATATATCAATTTCAAAATTCAGTTCAAGTTTTCAATCAAAACCAAAAGATATCTGTAGACAGGCAAATAAAATAAAATTAAAATTAAATGAAAATAAAAGAATTGCTTATGAAACCAAAGCAAAATAGTTTTTAAAAATCAGATGCAGTTTTTGTTATCAAGATTATATTTGTAAGTCAGCACAAGTGAAAATATTATAATGTTATTATTAAAATCGCAAAATTATAATTCTACCTTCTAAAAATAAGGAAGTGGTAGGAGAATTTACCTTGAAGAGAGGGGGAGAAAGAAAGAAAAAGTAAAAGGAGAAGAAGAAAAATAAAATAAAGGGAGCGGCTAACTTATTAATCTTGAATATGAAATGTCTAGAAAGGATTTGACACAATTCAAAAAAATAGGTCAAGGTTTATGCTAAGAGTTAAACGCGAGAAAAGAAAAAGAAAGAAAAAGCCTAGTAATGTTAAGAGAAAAAGCCTGAAGAAAGAAAGAAAGGGAGAAAAAGGAAAAATAAAAGCCCTACTTCTATTTTCTTGCTCTTAACATATAATGCTGAAATTTATAATTCTGATACATACAGTAAGATCCAACGTATATACTTAATGATAATAATATCTAATCAAAATTTTAGAGTTTGATTAATCTGCAAAAACATTGCATGTGTTAATAAGGTGTATTAACATAAAAAGATATAATAATAATAATCATGATACCAATAATATTAGTAATCTTAAAAATAATTATAATATTACTACTAATAATCATAATAATAATAGTAGCATTAATAATAATGATAATATAATATTAGTGTAAAAAACGATGGTAATAATATTAATGAAATAAATAAATAAATAAATATATATATATATATATATATACACACACACATACATACAGGGTGACCCAAGAAAAACAAAAGCTAAATGGAGGCCATCTAGAACATATGCTGTAGAACGGAGAAAAAAAGGCCAAAGACCCTTGTGTTTTGATGTGATGTTTTGAATATAATAAACGAGTTATGACCAAAGTTTCATTTCATTCAGACAAGAAACGGGGCCTAATTAGAGTTGGGGCCCGTTTTATTTTTTTGGGTCACCCTGCATATATATGATGTGAGCAAGGATGCCTGGACAGTCCACAGAGTGTTATAATTAAGATATATGTATGAACTTGTGTACAGATAATCCTACCTTTTTTCTTTTCAGTTTTTATTTAAAAAAAAAAAAAAAAAAGATAACAAAATTCCAGAACATCGTCATGCATTTTTTGTGAAAGTCTTTTGCTAAATACAAAATATTAAAAATCTCACAAGTTAATTTTATTGCGTTTGGCCTATCGACTCTTATCTATTCACCTCCTCGTGTTATTGGATTGTCTCCAAACCTTTTCTGCATATATTATGTGGCTGATTCATCTTCCTTTTTTCTTTCTTTTTTTTTCTTTTTGTATAATGGTCTAGACCCTAAGTATGATCATCTTCAGATTAGAAATCTGACTTGGTTATTATGCAAAAAGAATAAATCTTGTTATAAAGTCAAGCAATCTTATTTCAAATTCTTCTTGTCATAACGGATGATTTCTTTGCTGCTTGGTAAGAATTGAAGGATTTATCTCCTAATCGGACTTGTCTCATATGCATTATTATTTAACATGATCTGGGTACTTGTGTGTGCACGCACACTAATAATCAGACAATAAGATATTGATAAAAACCTCACTTGCAATCATATCAAGACCAGATTAGACCACAGCATTAACAAAGCACTTGGAGAAACGTATGAAAAGTTACTAATCAAACAATATTATAAAACTCGTATTATTTGGATTATTTATACTACTGTTCTCATCTTGAGCATTATTTCCACAACATTTTGGCCGATGTAACCCCTGACCTTCTTCAGGTGTATGTTGTCGAACTCGCTGTCAAACTCAGAAATCAATACAGTGTTTAAAATGAGATCCTATATTTAATTAATGAAGGCAGCATTCTCTCGTTTAACCGAGTATGTCTTAAGTAATTTGCAATTGTGTTTTGATCTGATACCATGGATCAGAATACAATTGCAAATTGTAATTGTATTATTGGTAAAATTCATTTGTAAGTGACACTCTTTTGGAGGTTGAAGGTTCAATCCTTAGTGCAGTTGATGTTCAGATTACGATTTACTTAAGACTTTTGTCAAGTCATAGTTGATGGAATGAGAGCATGGTACCCCCATGGATTAACAAAAGCATTCTGTTCAAAATTCTATGTAGATACCATATTTTGACAGAAAGATTCCAGAGTTCGAAGGTCAGAGGTTACATTATCTGAAACGTTAAGCAAATAACACTCAAGATGAAAACACTAGTCCGAATAATCTAAATAACATGAATTATCAATCCTCATCTAAAAAATTCAGAAAGATAATATTGTAAAAGTTCTCACCCTTTAGGAAAATTTCTTACTCGCTGGGATTTATTATATCCATAAAGAAACATAGGGATCATTTTTATCACATTTAATACCATGGCAACCGAATAGATAGGGATGTTACATATGAGACAGTTGTGACTCTGGTCTAGGGGATGCAGAGTGGTGCAGCTTTGTATAACCAGATTGATGATGGTTAGTGAGCTTAAACAAATGTCTTAGGATAATAAAGATAATTATATATTTTTTAACTCTTATGATGTATATGACAGCCATTTTAAAGTTGAAAAATGATTTTATTTATTTATTTATTTATATATATATATATATATATATATATACACACACACACACACAATCGAGACACCATTTACCAATGCCCTAAGACGACTGTACAGTCATGATCATATTTATTGGCACGGTCCAATAAAAATCACATTTTGTTAATAAAATCTCATAAAAATGGACAGAATCGAAGGTTATTATTATATAGTATCATATGTATTTTGAACTGCTCTTTTTGATGCAACAATTGGATTTAAAGAAAAGAAATTATAAACGAAATTTCTAAATTACCGTGTCCAAAATTATTGGCACGGCTTATTATTTTTATCTATTACCAGTATAATTACAACCAATTTCATGTTTGGCATGGTTGCATTACGTTTTTGTAGCCTTATTATGCTTATTTAATGTTAATTTAAAAAATTTTACTTTTTCAGATAATTTTTAGACAGCGTTTGCTTTGAATTAATTTAAATCAAGGAATTTTCATTATGGTTAAGACTAGTGTTGGGACGATTCCTAATTTTTATACGATTCCGATTCCGATTCCAGGAAAATATTGATTAACGATTCTGATACCAAGTACGATTCCGATTCCGATTCCTAGGGAATTTATTGTTTTGAAATATACCAGGTAGTTTTATACTTATGGTCGGTAGTTCCCAAATATGTTCCCTAACTTTGGAAGAGATATTTTATGTCTACACCGTCGTGTTTTGGATTAAATAAAATTATTATATAGCAAACTAAACGGAAAAATTAGCAAAATTTATTTTAGAGAAAATTTTACTTAATTGGAATACAGAAAAAAAAAAACTCAAAGAAAATAGAATTTATCCTTCAGAGAAAAAACAAATAAAATAGAATTTATATAACAGAACAAAAACAAGAAAATTAGAGAATAAATACACACGATTCATTATTTTGGTCCTCATAATTAACAGATTTAATGAATTCAATAAAAAAAATATAGCCGAAGAGAAAGAAAATATATACTAATTAAATATAAAAAAGATAAATATTTAATTTAATAATTTATAAATTACTGTACACATAGATTCGAAAAAGTTGTCAAAAAACAAATATATAACAAACAAATATTATCAAAGGCAAGATAAGTTACTTTTCTACCAAACTGGATACATTTTCTTTTTGTTTTTATTCAATGTAACATGTTTATTCAGCTCGAAAAACATGCAGTGTTTACCGATGTATTGGAAAATTCAAAATGGCGCCCGACACTCTCTTTAACATGGTAAGTTCGGGAAAAGGTGCTATAAATAATAAACTAGACAAAAAACTATTAAAAAAAACACCGAATATATATCAAAATATGTCACGGTAACATATATTGAGCGAGTTTCTAGCAGTATTTTGTATAGTTTATTATTTATAACATCTTTTCCCAAACTTACCGTGTTAAAGAGAGTCTCGGGCGCCATTTTGAATTTTCCAATACATCGGTAAACACTGTGTGCTTTTCGAGCTGAATAAACATGTTACATTGAATAAAAACCCGAAAAATATATCCAGTTAGGTAGAAAAATAACTTATCTTGCCTTTGATAACATTTATTTGTTATATATTTGTTTTTTGACAACTTTTTCGAATCTATGTGTACAGTAATACAAACCCAACTATAAGTCCTTAGTAAAATTCTATTTATAAATACTTTTTAAAATGAAATTATTTAATTAATCGTAAATATTATTTAGACATAAAAATTAACTGATTACAAAACCTTTTAAAAATATATATATTAATTTCTTTTTCGTTCGAACTGCACAAAACACTTTTAATTTTCAATTTAAAATTCTAGAAAAAAGATTATATTATTCTGCTTTTAATATAATCAAATTCAGGGTTTTATCTTTCTGGAGAAAAAAAAATAATGGATTTTATTTCAATGAAATTAAAAAAAAAACTTGACTGAATTGAATTAATTACCCTTAAATTAACGAAGGGAGTTATTTAATAACTTTAGGTTTGGAAGAGATAGGTATGGGGTCGATTTTTTTGAAACTTCAAAAGAAACCGACTACTCTCAAAGCTTTGCGAAATAATACAACGTGATCAATTTCATTTTAGAGATATTTCTTTCAAAAGCCTTCTTTTAAAAAAAGAAAAAAAGTATATTGTTCTATTAAACCTTTTACTGTTTAAATAATTTGACTTTGCTCGTTTTATTTTAAGAAAATATAAGTTGAAAAAGCATTTTCATTCAGTATTAGAAGATTTGTCAGTAAAAAAAAAAAACAATCGCCAAAAAGATAAGCGTTTTTTTTTTTTTTTTTTTTACTCGCAATGTAGAGCCCTGCATACTTCTTTTCAAGTTAACTCTTTTGTAGTTTTGATTACAATTTCCTTGGCCTTCGGGACAAGATCGAAGTGTAGTATCTGTTCTTCAGATGCTGCACTTCTATTTCTTGTTCTCTTTCGGTGGAGGAGAGATCCTTCACGACTGAGACAATTTTTATTTTTGTACCTTTTCTCCACGTTAAAAAACGACCCTGGTGTCTAACTCTGTCCCGTGGGGAGGCATAGTAAATAGGTACAATAGATCTGAATGAATGAACCTTGTAAGGGAGGGGCAGGGGCACTAAGCATTGCCCTGTTAATAATGAATTTCTTTGGTTTCTTTTTATTTCTCTCTTGCGGTTAGAAATATCAGGAATTTTTTTTCTTTTTTTCAACATCAGACTAAAAGAATCGTAATGAAGGAATCGGAAAATTAAGGTATTTTTTAAAGATGCGATTCCGATTTCGATGCCTCCCAAAATACACGATTCTTACGATTAACGATTCCGATTCCGATTAATCGTCCCACCACTAGTTAAGACTAAGGAACACAGCGAAGACCTCGGGAAGCATGTGATAGCATTTCATTCCAAAGGGAAGGGCTATGATAAGATTTTTAAGAATCTAAACCTTCCCAAATCCACTGTTCGAGCCATCGTAAAGAAGTTCAAATCACAAGGTCACGTTATGAATTTGGAAGGTCAGGGGAGAAAAAGGCTACTATCTGCAAGAGCAGAGCGAAAAATAGTTTGACGTGTCAACCAAAACCCAAGGATCACTGCTGAGGAGATTGTAGAAGAACAGAGAAGCTCTGGAGTGAACAGGTCTAGACACACAGTTAGTAGAGTTTTGAAGAGAGCTGGATTGAAAGCATGTCACCCGAGGAAGACTCCCGTATTGAAACGTGTGCATCTGAAAGCAAGGCTAGAGTTTGCAAAGTGCCATATTGATAAAGATGCTGCCTTCTAGAAACATGTTATATGGTCCGACAAAATTAAATTTGAGTTAATTGGCCATAATAGTGTTTCTTCCGTTTACAAAAAATCTGGCAAAACCTTCTTGCCTAAGAACACCATACCAACTGTGAAGCACAGAGGAGGTAGTTTGATGTTTTGGGGATGCTTTGCTGCCACTGGACCAGGACGACTTGTTAAGGTCACAGGCATCGTGAAAAAGGAGGATTATCTTTAAATTCTGAATGAAAACCTGAAGGACTAGAGAACTGTCACTTAGTCTATGTTGCTGCTTCATGCAAGATAATGACCCAAACATTCGGCTAATCTGACTAAGAAATGGCTTGAGGACAACAATATCAATGTTTTGGAGTGGCCATTTCAGACCTCAATCCTATTGAAAATTTGTGGAGGATTTTAAAATTAAAGGTAATGGAGAGGAAGCTCAGTTAGAGGATTATTGTCAGGAGGAATGGGCTAAATTTACTGCTGAAGAATGCTATAAGTTAGTGGAAAACTATAATAAATGACTACAGCAAGTAATTACGGCAAAAGGCCATACACTCTATCATTAGAATTATGATGCCAATAAATTTGAACAAGGGAATTTTGAAATATCGTTTGTAATTTCTTCATTTTTTTTAAAATTCGATTGTTGAGTTGTAAAGAGCAGTTCAAAATATATATTATACTTTGTGATTTCCTTTGATTTAACCCTTTTTTGAAGAATTTTTAAGACAAAATGAGGTTTTTATTGGTCTGTGCCAATAAATATGATCATAACTGTAGGATAAGGGTTCATGAGTCCAATGGCAAGTACTGGTGGAAATTGTTTATTTAAGATAATGGCTCAAAATGATATGTTTACATTGAACTTAAAAATGACCATGTTGTATTTAACTGGGAAGCAGCCCCATGGTAATGTTCCACAGATGGGTAGTTCTCAGAAAGAAACTTTGCTTTTGGAAGTTTTGTTTAGTTTTATGTGATGTCAATCTGTTCATTGCGCTTTGAATAAAAACATTTTTTGTTCCTTAAAGAACCAAATAATTTATTAAAATTTAATAAATTTCTAACTTTCTTTTCCTCTTACTTTTTCTTCAGCATACAAAAAAAGGCAAGCACTGCTTCGAGTTGCAAATGCAGGATCGACGTTCCTACTTGTTGGCAGCCGATAATGAAACTGAACTTGAAGAGTGGATGTCCGCTTTCAGGGCTGTGATAAATGCCAATGAAACTAGCTCCCAGGCATCAGTGGAAAGGGCAAGCATCGACGGTGAGTCATCTTGTAAAGCCTGTCTCCAAATCTGTCAGGAATTCTTTGTTCTTAATCCAACTCCTCCCTCTGTGTCTGCAGGAATGGTTGGCAATAGAGGCATAGTTATTCTTTGCTAGTCAATATTATTTCCATATTACATGAATATCATTTGATCATGCTTTTGTCTTAATGATTTATTACTGAAAATTCATGTCCTTTTTCACATTCTTAATTGTTTCCAAATCCACTGGAACACCTTTTAACCAATATCAGAATGATTATCATTTTCTTCATGGTTTTCTTTCTCTGTCATTCAAAAGCAAGAAAATTAGAGAAAGTGAAAAGGACAAATTAAGACTTCCTTTTTAACTTTTACAACCTGAGCAGGTAGCATTATTTTCTTTTTTCCTTCCTTATCCACCTTCCACTGTCTTTCCTCCTATCATCCAAAAGCATTGAATGAGTGAAGAAAGGAAGCAAAATAGATTAATCAAGACTTCTTTTCTCTCTTTTCATCAGTGCATCTTTTAAGATTTATCTAAGTTTTCTTTTTTCATGGTATCTATCAGTTAAGTAGGAGCATGTCTAAAATAGTTAAATCTCCTTCAGTTATTCATGACTAAAAATAATATTGATCAGGATTAAATATAAAAGTTAATGAAATTCATTAAATATAATGTTTTTAGAACATTATTTGTTAAAACTGACTGAATTGTGATGTATGCACTTGTCAACAAAAGTGTTGACGTCATAGAAATAGAGGGAAAAATGAAGTTTATTTTAATATATGTATAATTATTTACTATAATAATTAAATACCTACATATATATTATCACATTCCTAATTCAAGTTCCATTCCACAGTTGAGAAACTCCTTGTAAGAAATGCCATGCTTCTAGTATCAATTTGATCTCATATAACAACAGTGATTGAACCTCAATCACTGTTGTTAGAATTGTTTTACTTTCATGCATTACACGTCTTCTAGTTGGATGCTCAATACTTGTTTCTGTCATTCCTTTAACTCTTTTGTTTGTCAACTTGAGCCTTGATTTGAACAACAACAAAAAGGTAAATAAAAGTTTGTTACCACAACCAATAAAGTTTACATTTGATCACTGAAGTTAAGTGATATTGGACATCTGTATCAGCTTGATGAGTATTTAGGAATACCATACACTCTTACTATCTATGAAATCCTTCCTCATCTGGTGCGTTCGCTATATATTTCAGTTTCTACACTCATCTTGTTTTGACCTTTTAACCCTGCAAGACAGCTCTTTCCTTCACACCGCTAAGTATGGCCACATTTAAAATAACCCGCTAGCGAACTAACTTATCGCCATTGAAGTATATACTACGTTTGTAAATGTATATGTTGATAGGAATGGGTGTAATTCAAAATGGCCACTGTATTGGAAGAAGACCGAATAGGAAACCAAGATTAATTAACCAGGCAATATAATAGATTCTCCCATGTGTACATCTATTAATTCATGCTCTCATAAGCCATTTATGTTATAAACAAATTATTTATCAATTGCGAACCTTTGAATAAGATCAGAACTGACATGTTAAAATAAAAAGTATCATGAACGTATCATACATAGCAAGTGTAAAGAATAAGACATTATTATTTATGCATTATATTAGAATGACAAGGACTGATCATAGCCGCTTTGTGAATGAATCATAATGAGAACATTTATACTAGTAAGGTGATCCAGCATCGCCCAGGACCATAAGAAACTAAAGAGACAAAGTTAAATAGTGCATATAACATCTTTATATTAAGATTTCTCTCTCTCTCTCTTTATCTCTTTCTGTTTCCACCACATTTTATCCCTCTCCCCAAGTCTCCTTTTCCTCCACCCAGCCTATTCCTCTCTCTTGTTTTACGGTGTTGAAAACAAAAATAATTTAATTCATTAACTATAATTATCCTTTTTAAATGTAAATATTTTTATCTAAATTTTAGATATTATACATCTGAGGCAACACCAATCAAGAAAATATAACTTTTGTGGGTTTTTGGTTAGTAGCTTTGGAGTTTTAGCTGGACATACAGACAACTGCTCTTTGTATAATAGATTAATTTTATGGTGTAAAGATAGACTTAATAATAAAGTTACAGTGTTTCATAAAAGATGTGCAATGCTAACATAAAATGTGTAAATATTAAATTGTATGAGATGACATTTGTTAATGGATAAGAAGTTATGTGCCCACACCTCTTAAAATGTAAGATGCCAATCTGCACAGTCTGCCAGGAACTATATTTGGTCCCTCATATTAATCGGTTGTGAAGATCTGATCCGTGCAAACAAAATATTACCAAACTTTAGAAAGGAAACTGTTTGACAGTAAAATTGAATGCATTCTTCACTTATCAAAAGTTTGTCTGTGTTCGAGAAAATATTTTCTAAGAACTCTAAACAAATTATATTTACAGAGCTACCAATTTTGACCTATCTTTTTGATACAAAACTAAATAGCATTTATACTCCTTTGATCTCTATAATATTTTGTGAGTGTCAGTGTTTTAATGCTTCAATAACTATCTGTCTTCCCTCTATCTCGTGTGTATGTATATATATATACTAGCAGACTGCCTGGTCATAAAATACGCATAAATATATTATTGTAATTAATGCAGAATTCTTATTTATTATAAGCAGAAAGACCGTAGGTATTAAACATAACATTAAATTCCTTTTTAAAAAAAAATGAACTAAAAAAAAAAAAACTGGAAGAATCTGAAACTTGTGCATGTGGGTATTGTTTTTTTGGGCAGTTCACTTTTTTGTAAAAAAAAATACTTGAGCTGAGATTGAAACCAAAACCTAAAGAGAGTGAGTCAAATACGATGACCATTAGACCAGCTTGACCCAATCTATAGTGTTTTTTAAATTTAAATAAAGAAGCAGTTATCTATTCTGGCTGCACATTCATGAAACAGTTAACAAACAAATAAAACTCGGACGACCCCAATGTACCAATTTTTAAATTTTGACCCCTTGCCAGCCATTTATTCTGGATAAAAATGAAAGTTTTCCACATGTCTGAATACCCTATATACCAAATTTCAAGCCTTTAGATCAAAAATTCACTGAGTATATATGTTGGAAACTGTCCTCACACACATTCTCACTTTCATAGATATATAGATATAAGTTATGAAAATATATATGGCAATTAAGCTACACAGAACTTTTTGCATTTCACCCATGTAAAGAGTTGTGAAGCTTACAAGGATGAAATCAGAAAATTCTGTGTAGCTTAATTGCCAAAGTTATTTTCATAATTTACTACCTAGCTCTACTCACATATTGGGCATAGTTGAAATAGATTCTGAAAACCAATACATGAAATATATCTGGTACTACCAGATCAGACTTTCTGAAGATATAGACTTCCTGAACTAAAATCTGACTTTGATATTATTTTTTCTTTCCCTTTACTAAACTTCTTGTTCTACAAAAACAATTTTCCCTTTTAAAACCACAAACCGAGCACCATGAATAAATATTTGAAGATGTAAAGAACTTGAAGCATAAAACCTTTTCCAAAATTATTGGATTCGGCATTAAATAACCTGAAAAGGATTGATATGTCATAAAACCAAATCAGAGAAATAGTTTTTAATTATTAAAGTTTCCCTAGCATAACTTTGTGATTACTTCATACCATATAGAGAAGTAAAGCTCAAGATTTTACATTGCTAAAAGAGGAGCCGTGCAGTAGTGTTATAGTTGATTGCTTGTTCTGTCTTGTTTTAAAGATGAAATTCTTGGATTTAGTTCAGTCAGTTTTCAATTGGGATGTTTTGAGGATGATCCATTCAAACAGTTCACCATTGCTCATTTGCAGGAAGTTGATATCAAAACCAATTGTGACAACATAATATGGGCGGAAGGAAATTGCACATTCTTTTTAACACATTTTATTTAAAAGGCTTTACAAACTAATTCTATACGAGTCACTAAAAGCACTTAGAAATATATTTAGCATCAATTCAATAATTCAATTTTGTCTGGAAAATCTTCCCAACAAAGAATATTATATAAATATGAACTCACTTCTTTGTTATTTCAGTTTTGACCATTTCATCATTAAATTCAATGGTTTTATGACAGTTAGCTTCTGATTATACTCTAATTGTTGCGAGTTGCAAAAAAAAAAAAAAAAAAAAATTAAAGTGCTTTATTGAAATGTATTTGTTCCTTTTAGCAAGTTTTCAAAATTGTTTTATTGTCATTCACTGCTTCTGTACCAGCCAGATTCTGGTGATCAATTATTATTAGTGATGGGACGATTCCAAAACTGCTTCTGATTACTATACAATTACTGATTCTAATTCTTTTAAAATCTCTAATTATTTAGCTATATGCTTATTTTTAGGATGACTGTAAAAGCCTATGTAATATGCATATATATGATCACAAATGTAAAATTACACTTGTGGGGGTTATCTATGGATTTTAGTTTTATCTGTAGTTTAAAATTAATTTAAAAAATTGTTTTATCATTAGTAATAGCAATGGAAAATTAAGTTTTAATGGGGGGAAAAAAAACGTTCTTGGCATCAGAAAATTGGCACAATTTTTCCAATTCTGATGCCCCAAAAGTTACTATTTTTTTCAGATTCCAAATAATCATTCCAACACTTATGATTATACTAAATGTGAGTTAATCAACATTTGTTTCTCTAATGTCTTTCTCTGTAATCACACATAATACATGCTTAAATATACTATACTAGCAAAAGTACCCTTCGTTGACTGAGTTCAAAAACAGCCTACAGAAAATGGACTCTGATTTATGAAAGTATGATAGGTTAGGAAAAGGAAGGGTTGTAAAGAGATAGCTTCGAATTTGGGGGTATAAAAACCAAAGCAAAATATTATGAAAGTAAAAATAAAATAGATAAACCCCATAATTTATTATACCATATCTGTTCACACTGAAACACTTCTCACAATATTCTGTGGATCTATATTAAAAAAACCTTGTTAAACTTTGTGACATATTTCCATTCTATGGAGGTCAGGCGCGAACGAACACCCCATAATTTTATTATACCATATTTCTTCAAACTGAAACATAATTATTAAAGTATACTTATGCAGATAGATATGAAAAGTCTTTATTAAAGTTTGTCCCTATTTCCATTCTATGGAGGCCAGTCGCGAACGCAGACCCCACAATTTCATTATACCATCTCTATTTAAGTTAAAACATACTTATCAAAGTATTATAATATACATCTATATAAAAAACACTTGTAAACGTTTTTTTTTTAATTTTTTATTTCCATACTTTGTGGACCAGGTGCATACACAGACCCCACAGTTTTAATGAATCATCATTATGCCAGATCAAACATACCCATTCCTGTGTCTCGATACATCTATCATTATATATGATCAGTTTTCTATAATAGTCAACCATATAGGAGCCTATTCGTGACCAGACACACACACAGACGTTCAGCTTTATATTATAGATATATTGAGGTATGTTTAAAAAACAAAACAAAAACAAACAACTGTTTTAATTGTTCTAATTAGCTGTAATTTATAATTAGTTAAATTAGTCACCCATTTCTTTCTCTCTTAGCTAGCTATTTCTCTTGCTTCTCTCACTGTTGATTTAACCGGTGTAATAACTTTTCATGTGTCTGGGAACATTTACAGAAAGAGGAACTCTATTTTTGTCATTTACAGAAAGAGGAACTCTATTTTTGTCATTTACAGAAAGAGGAACTCTATTTTTGTCATTTACAGAAAGAGGAACTCTATTTTTGTCATTTACAGAAAGAGGAACTCTATTTTTGTCATTTACAGAAAGAGGAACTCTATTTTTGTCATCGTCCAATTTAGATAAATGTATCTATACATACCACAAACACTTAAATTCGATAGCAAAATCATAAGTCTCTTTACTTCTATATAACAATAAGAATATTTCTATATAAGAATATAGTAAAGAGATGTAATGTTTTTTGAGAATGTCTTCAGATATGCCACAGTTTATAGATTTTTTAAATGAAATCAGAATAAATAGCTGATGTGCCACCATGTGTCTGGTATACTTATAAAATGTCAGTGAAATGAAAGGACAGTCTCGAGTAATAAGTAGAATTAATGTTATGTTAAAGTTTTGTGTCCGTCAATATTTCTTTCATTTCTTACAATAAAATCTTTACCAAATGACGTAATTTAATAAAGCCAAGTACGGAGATGAACACTTACATTGGGAACCAATAATTACCAAAGCACAGATAATCCATGAATTAGAAATAACAATAATGGTAATAGCAACAACCAATTATTAATTACAATATGTCCTAAAATTGAGTATTGCTAAGAAGGCACTACTCAAGGCATCTCTGTAACATTTTCAATAACAAAATAAGTCTTTATACATGCATGTGTGGGGTGTTCATGCGTACATCTTTTATCGCCTTGTCTATTACTGTTTGTCTTTGCCATGTTTCATTAGTGGCCACCGATTGTCTCATCTGTTTATGAATTAAACTCTTTTCATAATGAAAGTAACATAAGGAGACGTTTGTGGAGTTTTTTCAAGGTTTGGAGAGAATGGACTTGGGCGAGAGACATGTTATTGTTTACTTTCTAACTTAATGAAATGAGTGATGCAAATGTACAGGGAACGTCTAGGTAACATGCCACTTACATTATCGAGTCGTATGCATTACTGAGTCGTCTACATAATTGGTAGTGTCTCATTTGCATGGCTTCCAATGAAGACTGATCTGAAAACCATAGCTTTTTCTATGCTCTAAAGCATGACATCATTCTTTTTCTTTCTGTTTTGTCTTTGGTGTTTGACCTCTGCTCCCCCCTCCACTGCCTTAACTTTCTCACCCATCTTTCAATCAACCCTGGGAACGATTCTGTTTTACAGACCTGGATTATTATACACTCAGTGTAACCCTTGTCAAATTTACACTAATTCAATCGCTACTGACGTATGGTTCCTAATATGTAACACTAGTTAGGTAAACAGAGTTCAGAATTGACTCAATATATAACTTATGATTTATTTTTACTGTTCCTTCCAACGTCTTTCCCTCTTTCTATTCTATCATTGTTTTTATGAAAGATGCTTAACTGGATTCTGGTCTCTGATTTCTACTTGCGAGATATTTAAAACAGGAACTCATTTTCCTGGCATCAGGCAGAATTTCCACAAACAGAGCTTCTCCATAAACATTTCCTATCTATGAAACACATTACCACAAAACTGATTCCCTGCACATTATAACAGGGTTTGTTTTCAAATCTAATGCCAACAGATTCCTGTCATGAATCGTTCCCACAAGTATTTGAACTCTGCTTGTTCCTCCAATCATTCTCAATCCTCTCATAAGCTTCTTCATCTCTGAACTAAGTCATTCCATCTCTTTAACCAATACTCGAGTGACCTTTTGTTCCTAGTAAGTGATGATCTGTTAATTAAAAAAACAAAAAACATGGAATATGTAGTAGAATTAAATAAATTGTACATTTGTTTTATAAATGTTTCCAAATGCTCATAGATTCTCATAGGACCAAGTGAATAAATCTGTTGGTTAAGTGAATTCTCTTTAGAAGTTGGGAATTCAATCCCTATTAAAAATACATATGAAAAATTAACAAGATGTCTAAAATGTAAGAAAGGTTGAATGAGAAAAATCTATTATATAAAGTGTTCAGTTCAAAATTTCCAGAAGGGTACTGACAACAAGAAAAGCCACCTGAAAAGGCCTGAGACTCATCATCATCATAAAGGTTTTTGATCACTCCTGGAGAATGAATCCCTTCATGGTTTTTGTTCACCTTGTTTTATCCCTGGCTAGGCATGGCAGCATACAACTCAGTTGGCTGTTGAGATCAGCTCCCCACCATGGTTTTTACTTTCTTCTAAGCCTTTTCCATTGCCTTGGAGTCCATTCTGTGACCTAAGAGTACAATATATTAAACCTTGTGAAAATGGTAAACACCAAGATGAGAAAAATAGTTTGGAATCTGTAAATAATTCAATTGGGAATTAATTTACAAGGATATTTTTGGGGTCTATCTGATGTAATATTTAAAAGAATTTTATATATATATCTTGATAATATACTAGGCTGCAAAACAAGTTTGTGTGTCATCTCTATATAAATAAAATGAACTCATTTTTTCCCGTAGGATTTTGACCTTAATAGGATTAAAAATCAAGATATTTCATGCAAATATAATATGCACAAACGGCAGAACAATATCTGAGGTGTGTTATAGGCTTATTATTTCTCAAATTCCTCTATAATCTTAAATTTCTATACTTTTTCTGCTGAGAAGTCACGGTCAAAATCGGTTAAGATCAATGGAAGTGGTAAAATATTTTTTCTCTAATAAATTCCTCCTCCCCCTGCCACCACTTAACACCGTTTGGGGATCGTTCACAAGGAACAGTTGAGAAGAGAACACCGGTTTGGCTTCGTAGTTCTTTCATGTGAAGTTATTTAAAATCACTAAACTAAGCTGCAGTGCTCTGTGGCGTAGTGGTTAGCGTGTTGGACAATTCACATTATATTTTCACGTTGGCGCCGACCTACCGTAGTCGTTTTTTTTTTTTTTTTTTTTTCCTAAACAACTGGAATGGACTTTTCTTGGTGGCCGAACTGTTAACGTTGCAGATGTTTTTTTTGTTTTTTTTCACACTTTATTTTCCTACTTTTACTCATGACTCTGGGTTTGATCCTTCCTACTTACCTACCATAACATTTTTTAAAACTCCCCCCGTCCCGGAAACAAACACTCGGGCAACGCCGGGTACCCCCGCTAGTGTTAAAATAATGATTTATTCAAAAACAACTATTATACCACATAGACTCGTTGACGACACTCTTTTAATAACCTGACAACCTTTAAACATGACCAAAGTACCAATCCTTTGGCTTTGAACAGAAAAATTGACATGCTTCTTCAACTTCATCAAATGATACAAACTGGCAACTATTCATAAAGTGTTACATTGATCAGAATAGACTGCAAAATTTCAAAAATTTAAGCTGAATGTAGCAGAATTTCCACACCATAGAATTCTTAAACCTTGCTGCTCATCTTGCTGGCAGTTTTGTGGCTTTACATGTAGTATCACCGACTTGAGTCTTTCAATGAAGTTAAAGAAGACCATCAAGAATGTTTAAATTCACAGCCAAAGGACATACTTCAATCAAATTCAAATAATTACGGATCATTGGCAGGAGATGGTGAACAATGATGGTTTGAATTTTGAAGAGTAGTTCTTTTTTTATTTTAAAAGAAATTCTTGAATAATCTATATATTAATATGATAGCGTGTGTGTCATTTTCTGTGTCACGTTTACATCCAAGTTGTTTAATTGTTATGGACTTCCATTTCTTGTAATAAATAATTTTACCAAAAATTCTTAAGTTTTGTTTTTGGTTTTGATTATAGCTGATGGCACTCAATTTATATTTATTTCATAAGTTTTGGTTTCAATTCAAGCTGATTCACCCAAGTCATCCAGTAAGTTAATGTGTGATCGCTCCTGCATCTGACAATTTTAAGTTTAAAAATATCAAACGACCAAACATTTTTAGGTTAAAGGTCATAAGGTGTATTATGACTATAACTACAGTATGAGCCAAGTAGAAGGTCTCTACGAAAAACAGAACCAAAATTTTCACCATACGTGTATGACGTTCACCTTTTCCTTAATCTCATTGATTAAAAAATATGCATTCTTTATTCCGAGATGTCATTCAGTGTAACAACAAAGTTTTTTTTTCCAAATTCGTCTTTGTCACCTAATTTGACACCGGCGTTCGGCTTAGTATTTTCACCTGTACTTGACAATCGAATCTTCCATCCAGCACCGCTTTTATTGAAGCTGAAAATCAATAAATCTATTTGACATATCGCATTTAACCTGATGTTGGGTGAAAACGTTCTGTTATGGATTTTCTAAGAAGATAAATAACTCTTTTAAAATTATTGAAAAATACAGTTTTATCAGAAGTTAAAAAAAAAAAATCTCCAAAAAAGGATGGTGTGTTCTTTTTGATTGTTTATTCTATTTATTAAGTTGGGATTTAAGTACATAAGAAATATCAACATACTCAAGTAATCTAAAAGCTGCCCCATCATGGATGTGTTAAATTCAATCAGTTGCGTAGATGTACAAAGTATTTCTGGGCCATTTAGTATGACTGCAGGCAACTATCAGGTGACTCTGGGTTATGTCTGCTTTACTATACAATTCTGGAACTGGGTTCGGACTGCTGTTCTTATCTTTAGTATTATTTTCACAATGTTTCAGTCAATGTAACCTCTGATCTTCATGTGTATATTGTTGAACTTGGGGAATCTGCATGGAATTTCGATTGGAACCTTTTATCTAATCCACAGGGGTAGCATACTTTTGTTCCATCAGCCATGACTAGGTAGAAAGTCCTAAGTAATTTGCAATGGTAGTTTTGAGTGTTGCCCACGCTGAGGATTGAACCTTCAACCTCCAGAAAGGTGTTACTTAAAGCTGAATTCAGAATAATGTGGGGCTTTGCCGGCTTGACAGTGTGTAGTTACAGCAAGAGTGATTCTGTGTTAGTTTTACTTGACTGCAAAATTCTGGAACTGTCCTGCAGTCTGAATAACATGGATAATCCTGAACAACTACATTACTGTAAAAAAACAAAAAAAAACAACAACAAAAATAAAACTAGAATTTTTACTTATATGGTAGTTGGGAATAATTTTTCCTTCACTAATGTGATGAACTCCCTGAAGTATATATTTTTAATTTGATTTTCTGCAGACATGTGCTTTGTTGTTTATAATCTCTCAGCATGGCTGAACCTAAAAGAATTCCTTTATATCAAAGAAATTTTTACTTATGACAAATACAACACCATGGCCCACGAGTGGTTACTCATTGGCAATGAAATAGTGAGTTGCTAGTTATCTCGTGTGATCTGGTCCATGACCACTGAATGTATGCTACTGTGGCTTGAGATATGGTACACACCAGGGAGGAAGCTAGCTTAAATCGATTGTGGTGAACGAATGATGCTCACATGAAATGAAGAAGAGGAAGTAGATCTTTGGGTTTACTTTACTATTTTGTCCTTTAGTCCCTTTATATTATCAGTCGGGCTATGACAACAGCATATTCTTTTGTTTTCATTCTCGAGTATATATTCGACACAATCAATCGAGAACTACATCACTCTATATAAGAACATATAAGATATCAATGGATATATATACCTGAGAATCAAAACAAAGGAAAAGAATATGCTGTTGTCATAGCCCTAATTATCAGTGATGTTTCTAACAAAGGGAGAAGAATTATTTTCACTATGTGGTACGTAGAGATTTTTAGTCCCCTCATGGTATTCATCATGCATCATCCAGTCAATCTATCAACCCTTAATTATAAGCACTTATCCTCAAGTGATTGTAGCTTTTATAAATGTTGACCCATTAGTAAAAAAGGAAAGTTCTATGTGAAATAAGTCGATGTGGCTCACAGGCAATTTGAGAAGTTGCTGAGATGTAGACACCCGTATTGAATTCGAAATAAAACACATGCTAAACACCTCCTCATCATATCCATTTCTTGTAGGAATTATATTTCGGCAATAAATTACTATCACTTAATAATGAAGTTATTTTCCAAGCAAGAACTTTGGTTAAGTTTTTTCATTTTATTTATTTTTTGTATAGTTGTAAGGGTTGAAAAACTTCAAGGCACACACACACACACACATATAATGAACACGAACCATATGTGGCCAATAGTGTATTTACTTGGATATTGTTTTTGCTCAAAAGGAAGTAACTATGTATGAATGAGTGCAATTACTCTTTAAGATGGTGATCATTTGAAAATACTTTTGACCTGGACAAAGTATTTACTGGAAAGCTACTTACGCCTGAAAGTATCCTGTACCTCTATAAGGACACCATTCGCCCATGTATTGAGTATTGTTGTCACATTTGGGCTGGTGCATCTGCTACTAGTCTCTCAGTCTTGGACAAGGTTCAAAAGACAGTCGTCAGCCTGATAAGTCCTGAACTGTCATCTAAGCTTCAACCTCTGTCCCATCGACAAAATGTTGCATCCCTCTGCCTGTTTTACAATTATTTTAATGGTGGATGCTCCAACGAACTGCAAGAACTTGTACATCCTCGATATAAATACCCCCGAAAAATCCGACAAACAGCAAGATCCCACCCTCTACAAACTAGAGATCTCTAGATGTAAGAAAGCCTTCTACTCCAAAAGTTTCTTTCCCAGAACCGCTAGACTTTGGAACTCCCTTCCGGGATTTTGCTTTCACAACTGTACTAACATGCAGAAGTTTAATTGTAATGTGAACAAACATCTTGCTGCTCATCTCCCTTCATAATATCCCTTCAACTTATGTCCCCGATAGTAGCCCCCTACTTCAAAGTGGCACTGTGTCTTGTTTGGGGCGAAAATGGAATTTAAAAAATGAATGAAATTAAATTACATTTAATTCTTAGCATACTGCAACGATCTGCAAGAAAAAATGACAAACTGTAATCAAATATTTACTTCATAGAAAGAAAGCTCTCGATGACAAACATGATAAAGAGACTGATTTTACTTTATATAATAGATGCTAAGGTATACATTTTTTTTTAAATTCAAAGTTGAATCTATATCATTGGTTAAAATAAAAGACATATTTAAATATTTGAAAACGATGAATATACTGATATTATTATTTCCAACCATTATTATAAATATACTCTGCTGTATTTTGATTCTTCTATATTCTATTTAGTCAATAATCATCTTTACTTGATATCACCCCACTCAAGTAGTGACCATATGCTTAACTCTATTATTTAACCATTATTGGCTTTGTAATAAAATAACTATTTTTCTTTGATGTAATTGTGCAGATGAACCATACCATCCGGCTGATGTTTGCCTTTGCAGTTTTTCTCAGGATTTTATAATCTTGAAAATGAATTTCAAATAGGGAAGTCTCAGAATAGTAAACCCAGGTCAGCCATGTTTGTTAGGCATAATTAGTGGGAAATAATAAAATACAAAATAGCTGAGCTGTGTTTGTTATCATGTGACTTTATTATTTCAAATAAAATTTTCAATAGTAAAGTCAATGCTAAATTCATTTCAGTAATACATAGTAGATGTCAAAATGACTGACCTTTCTTTGCTATTATCAAATTAAATTTGTAGCACATCATTCAATAAATCCCTAGACTGATGCATAGATGACACCACTAATAAAAAAAAATCCATAATTCCTGTAAAGTACTATCCTTCAAAAGGCATGTGTAAAAATTTGAGTCCAATTGGATTCTTAGTTTCCAAATTAGTTATTTAAATGAAACTACTATTGCAAATTTTCCAAAAAATTTGAATTTAGTGTTGAAAAATCATTGCTTTCTCATAGAAAAACAATTGTTCAAGACAAAGTAATGACTTGATAAAAGTAATAATACTTTCCTCCATCAGAAAATTTGCTTAAGAGATGGTATGCTGACTTCAAACATGATCGTACACACACAAATGATGCTGAATGCTTAGGTCACCCAAATTTTGCAGTCGTCTTTAAAACAAGGAAAAATATCCACTAGCTCGTTTCTGCCTAAAAATTTGAAGATATCAGAAGGCAGTGTGTTCACCATTTTGCATGAATATTTGCTTAGTTGATTAAAAGCAACAAAATAGTGATAGTTGAGAGCATTATTTGCAACTGTTTTAATGTAACAAAATGAGTTTTTGTAGCAGTGAGTGACGATGGATAAAACGTGAGACCATTTAAAATTAGCAATTACCTGAATGAAGAGCACAGGGTGAAAGCTATCTAAAGCTACCAAAGTTGCAAACATCAGCAGGCAAGGTTTTAGCCTCTGTATTTTGAAATGTGCAAGGTATTTTGTTCATTGATTACATTGAGAAAGGAATAACCATCAATAGTGAATATTATTACATTGTATTATATGTTTAGTGGAATAAAATAGCTATACATTTAGAAAAAGTGCTCTTTAACGGAGATAATGCTGCATTTTATAAGTGGATAACAACGATAGCAAAACTATGTGAATTGCTTCTGCATCCATCCTATTATCTAGAACTAGCTCTAGGGGAAAATATTTTACTCAAATGAAAAAGTGGTATGGGAAACTAAGATATATTTTGAGTCCAAAGACAAATCGTTCTACAAAAGAAAAATTGTTAGAGGATCATTAGAATCAGTGTATCATCATGGAAGGAGACAATGTTGATGAAAAATGTTGTATGAAGGTTGTTGTTTGTAAGGCTCAGAACTTATTGAGTGATGTGTTAGACTTCAAAATGAAAAATGTTGCTTATAAATAATTTCTGATTTTAATTGAAGTTTAATGGCAAGCCGGAAGTATTCTTTTGTGACACTAAATCAAAGAAAAACGGTAATTTTGTCATGCATCTTTGTTTCCAAAAAAGAACTCTATTATCTATCAACCTCATTTCAAACCTACTTTGGAAATGGCTGTTGCATTGGCAGTAACAGGAAGAGTTGCATTCGTGCACGGTTTGACGCCTGTATGTTTCCCCCACAAATGAGAAAGTAGGTGTGAGGCAAAGCTGTTCAAGCAATCACCTACTTGGAAAACATTTTTTCTCTACTGTGAAGCCAAGGGTGGGGAAGAGGCATTCAGTGGGATATTTTTAATTGCCCGGAAAGTATAATTAATTATCTGTTATGTTCAGCAAAGTAAAAGCAGTATTTTGATGAAAATAGTTTTTTTTTATTTCTAAGAATGATGTCTGTTTTTTTTATTTTTTTTATTTTTTTTTTAAGATGTCCTTGTATCTCTGTGAAAGGTTTGGTCTGTTGATCAGTCTGTCATGCATTAATGGAAAAGAGTTTTTTTAACTGCTAACTGCATAGATTAATGGATGTTTATTTTAGGTTCTTTCAAACATCTCTCTAAGAAGTTTTATCTGTTGGTCTGTCACGCATTTGAAATAGTATTTTCATCAGTTTGTCATACTTAAGTTTGAAATAGAATTTGAATTGACCTACTATGCTCTAGTTAAAAATAGCATTAGATTTTGCCTGCCATGCTCAAAATTTAAAATTGCATTTGATTTAACCTGCCATATTCAAGGTAGCATTTTATTTAATCTGCCACAGTTAACTTTAAAATAGCATTTGATTTAGCCTGTCATGCTCTAATTTTCATAAAGCATTCGATCTGGCTTTTCATGTATATGTTTGAAATAGCATTTTCTTTAAAGCACAGATTGAATACATTTTAAGAATACCCATTTTTAGAACTAGAAACTAGGATGAGATTCAATGAAACAATAATGATTCTCTCCTATGAATTGAAATCATTTAAACAGTGGACAGTTTTCGGTGCTGTTTTATTGGCCCTGCATTCAAATGAAAATAAATGATGATTATGAAAAAAAGTTGTCTTAAAAAAACATCTACATACAGTGGTGTATTGGTTTTGTGCAATTGAAACCCACCAGTGTTTCTTCCAGACTAAAGTAATTATTTGGAGACGAAATTCCATTGTTTAAGCTTCTGAAAAATCCAAGAAATAATCGTTAACAACAGTAAACATTGCATTTGTTAATCACACGGTAGACTGAAACTGATCATCACCATAATGCACTAGTTAGTAAGTTAGCCTTGCTCTTCGATTTTTATTTGTTGCAAAATTAATTCTCATATGAGATGGGATTCACTTAGTAGGTTCTATTCTAACACGATTATTGTGATTTTGTTACTTTGTCTTTGTCACCTGTTGATGTCTGTTCATTTTTTTTTTGAGAAAGAAATATTTTAATCATATATTCTATATCCACATTAGCTTATGACCACATTTAAAGAAAGGATGCGAGTTCTTGGGTAAATATTTTGTAGAATAGTTGACTGTACTTGTCCAGAGTTCTTCTATACATTAAAAATCGAAAATAAAGAAAAACCTGTTGCTGTACCTACTCGTGACAGAAGACATTGTATTTCAAAAATCGTGTAAATTGATCAAGTAGTTTTATTTTTAAATAAGAAACTTAAATTTTATGGCTAACTTGGGAGCAACTGTCTCTCAACGCCATTTTGAAAAGTCTAAGATAAAACAAAGGAGATAATTCAACATAATTCGAACTTGTGAGATTTATGTTGTAATGCCTATGAATTCTCATTAATATCTTAGTTTTTTCATTTGTAAAAATAAAACTACTTCATCAATTTATATAATTATTTTTTTAAATATAGTATTTTCTTTCTATCACGAAGATATTAAGAATTTGAAACTTCAAAACTCTTAATGATGTAACTGGATTCCGTATTCAGTAAGCTAAAAATGGTTGATATGCTGTCAAACGAGTCGGGGTCAAACATGACCGACCTAACCCATTAGAGATCTTTAACTCAGCTTACGGTGTATTAACTTTCTAAATGAGCTCAGAAACCTTTTGCTGAAATCTGTTGTTGTCTGCTTGAATAGTTTTCTGAGAAAGTAAGTTTTATATATTTTTGTTTCTGAATCTGATAAGAAATGTGTTGGTTAGTTGCAAAGACTAAACATGGACAACTTCACCCTACTTCCTCTTCCTCACAGAAGATATGTACAGAGTCTATCTCAGCTCTATCATTATTTTTATGGCAGGTACTAGACTGAGCTTTTATGTATGACCCCCCTCCCCATCTCCTTGTAGAACGTTTGCAGCAGACACTCGTTAGCTGCAACAACTAATAATTTCCTTTATCTATCTGTGCCTGAAAATAAATGTAAATTCCATGAGCAAAGTTTGTTTCCTAGACCTTCCCAATTTTGGAACAAAAACTGCAGGGCTGCTTCCCAGGTGACTATAACATGGCTCTTTTCAAGTTTAAAATGAATAAGTTCCTGTTGAGCAATTCTCTTAAATAGACAGCTACTACAAAGTTCCATGATTACTGATAATCATGTTGTTGTCTGAGTAGGCGACTGACCCTCATTCCCCCTTATCCCTCCTTGCAAAGCAGTGCCCCCTCTCCCCACTAGTAAAAAAATAAATAAATAAATAAATTTACGTATAGTAGAGGATCAATTTTTTTAATTTTATTTTACTTAACTGATTCTTTCATAAATTTTGAATGCGGTTATAGTGATATCAATGACTGTCAGCCATTCTGGACCACTTCCACTATAGTTTGAGTGCTGCTGACCTACTTCCTCATCCCAAGGTGCTAGATGAATATTGGCCGGTTATATTAGTGTATGCATCCTTGGCATTTTTGAATAATCATTTCAGAGATAAAGAGACCCCCCCCCATTTCTCTTGTTCCTATCTAGCAAAAGATTTTTATGACACAGTTTTCTGTTTCACCCTCATCCCCTTCGCTTTTTGATGAATTGCACTTGATAAAGATGCTGAAAATGAGATGAGAAAGACTTGACTCACTAATGCTTACATTGTACTAGTTGGGGTTATCGGCTCGCTATCGTTGAGCCAAGTTAGCTAATTGAAATACTTGAAATAAAAATTTTAAATAAACATTTGATTTTATAAGTTTTTAAATATTTGATTTCATAAGTTAAACACAAGACTGAAATGTTTGCATTTACTCATATAAATAGATAAAGACTTCCATCGTGATGATTTCAATATAAATTTATCTTTGAAATAGCCCCAAAGAAAAAAAAAAAAAAAAATCAATTCGCCTGAGCGATTGTTAAAAATAAAAAATTATATAATAATCATAATATTATCACATATGATAAAGAGTATCAAATAAAAGCAATATAAAAATATATACTAAGGTATATAGATTTATTCATTTACTAGCGGCTGCACCACGTCGGCACACACAACGCCAAGCCAAACACAAAATCGAGTACACTCAACATCGTCTTACCATCAATGCTTACCTGTGAACTCGGAGTACGGGAAATTCCAATATGCACAAAACAAAATCACTGAAAAAACAAAAATATCCTAGGTAAGGATGAGTAAATGTTGGATAAAATGATTGTTAAAATTATTACGATCTTGCCAGGATTCGAACCTGGAATCTTCTGATCTGTATTCAGATGCATTATCCATTGCGCTGCAAGTCCTGTCCGTATGCCGAAAAATGTTATTGCGACTGTATACAGACAGTGCTAAATTCCGTTGACATAGGCAGGTAACTTTTTTGACAAAAACGAAACTGCTCAAAAACCCTTATTTCGGGCTTTTTGTGTGACTTGGCACTGTTTGTTGCAAACCATATATAGATAAAGACAATCTAGGAACTCACACCGTTTAGGGAAAAAAAGAAGTTTTCAATTGTGTGTGTATATATATATATATATACACACACACACACACACATAAATAAATAACATTTAGAATTTTATTAATAGTGTATTTATTCAATAAGGATGATACATATATTAGGGGTGTAGGATAAGTAAAACTCTTTATACCATGATATTTCAAAGGCTAATGCTTCTCATCAGAAAAGGAGAGAAGATGCTAGGTAACATAATTATTTTTTCCTTATTGTCATATTCTCATTTTATTTTATTTCATTTTCCTTTACTTGTTTTTTTAATACTTATTTTTTATATTTAGCTAGCGGGGGTGCCCGGCGTTGCCCGGGTTTTTGGAGGAGTGTGTATTTTTTTTTGGGGGGGGGGGGGTCAGAACAAACAAACAAAAAAAAAAACTCTTTTAAAAAAATCGGAAAAACAAAAAAAAAAAACTGCCCGGCATCGCCGTGTGGTAAAAGAAAAAGAAAAAAGTTTTGGTAGGTAGGTAGGTAAAATCAAACCTGGAACCTTGACGCAAAGGTGGAAAAAATCCTGTGATACCACACAGGACCCACTCGCCCACCACGGCAGAGTAACAGAAATGTGATTTAATTTAACAATTAAAACTTAAATTTGCGATTTTAATGATAATGAGGTCAAACATATCCCGCAGTCAGCTTTCGCTGCGAGGCTGTTTTTTTTTTTTTTTTTCTTTCCCCAACTTTGGATGTTTGTTTTCCCAAGATGTTGGGGAGGGGGAAACTAGCTCCCCATAAAAAGTGGAGTGTCCCAATGAATAGCAATTGTCTGATATAAGAGGTTTCTCCTGCATTGATCAAACTTTATTGCTTTTCTGGATGTCCCGGGAACTGCTGATACGGATTCAGTTTCGCTTTTTTATACTGAAATGCGAAACAAAGACGCGGCGATTGGAAAATATCTCAAAAGTAGCATGTAAAAGGCAGTCAAATTAAAGATAGACGTGACCTCCATTCGTAACTCGTATATATTATGATTTAGACAGTATATAAAGAGTTTTAGGAAGGGGTGACCCGACCGAGCGCACCCGCCAAAAAAGCCTTTGCCGGACATACACAAAAAGTATGTACACACTCACACACACACACACATACATTTTTGCTTTTATATATATATAGATAACTTTGTATTTCTTATACCTCTATTATTATTTTATAATTTTATACTATTTTATCCTTTTATTCTATGATTTGTTTATCCTCTATCTTATTCACTTATAATTTTTATATTTAATCCTTTATAATCTATCCTGTTACCTTTTATTCGTTTATTATATTATTTCTTATAATTTAAACTTCATTTAAATACTAATTTGTAATTCTGATACCCCTACTAATATATACAAACCTAGCATAAATCTTTCCAAAGTAGGTTTATATACCAATTCTGGAAACCTACAGCTCCCAATATCTTCACTGGTGGAAGTGTTTAAATTTGGGAAAGTGAGCCTCCATATGATGATGAGAAACTCAGCCGATGACATTATTAAAAAGGCATATCCAGAAATAGAATCGGGGGACAAAATGGTTGGCCGTTAAAACCACACATGAGGCGGAATGTAGCCTACGAATGAAGGATATAATAGGCATCACTCAAACCAATAAAGCTGGACTTGACAGCACAAACAAGGTATTCTCCAAAGAGGTTCCAGAAAGGAAAAGAGACATAGTGATTGAAGAGGTCAGGATGTTGAAGAAGAGCAAAGAACAGCCATTGCTATCATTCATGCCAAACAATGTGCATGGACAAATTGGAATGACATCAAACCAATTAAATTATCATAGAAATCCTTAATTGCAATGGAACCACTGGCAATATCGTTTCTTCTTTGTTCTACATGTGATCTTCCACCAAATGTGACAAACCTAAAATTATGGGGATATACTGATTCAGACCTGTGTTCTTTGTGTGTATATATGATCAGGGTACCTTGTGCAATGTACTATCTACATGCTTACATACACTTTAGATGTACACACGGCAAGATGATAAGGTGTTGGAAATAATTGTTATTGTTGAAAATACAATGTGAGACAGCAAACCAGCAATCTGTTACAGTCAAGAAACCAATAATTCAGTTTCACAAAGAGGGTGAATGCACTGCGAGGAAACAAAAAAACATTCTGATGTGAAGCTGCTGAGTGGAGGCAATGACTGGAAAATTTTTGTGGATCTCAAGACATCTCTACAATTTCAAGTCCACATAATCTAAACAGAAAAGCAGCCAGACATTGTAGCATGGTTTGATTCAAAGAAAAGTGTCTTCATAAAATTGACAATCTGGGAAAACCCCGGAGGAAGCACACGAATGGAAGAAAACCCAATATGAAACACTGCATGGAAAAAGGCTGGAGATGCCATATGATTCCTATTGAGGTTGGTTGTCCTGGATTTCTAGGACACAGCCATTTCGTTTCTTACCAAAATAGGAATCATGGGCCGCAATCTGAAAGTTGCCTCTGATCGTCTTAAGAACACAGCTCAATATGCGTCAAGCTGGATTTGATCGAGAGCCAAGAGACTTCAGCTTGAACAGATGTGATAATTTCTCCTTGTTTATCTGTTTTTTAATACTCTGGCTGGCGGCAAAAGCTGCTTAGTAACATGAGGAGTGGCAGTACCGCCTTGAGCTACCAAAACTGTTATCACCCTGGTTGGTGGCTGATGAGGGCAGTGTGTTGCACATGCTTTTACGTGTTGTATGATACAAAAAAGTAAATAAAACCCATATTCCTCCTATATCACAGATCACTTAAATTCTCTCATTCCCTCCCCAAACAGTTTCAATATTTTATCCCTCACTGCACAATTATTTCACTCCTAATGTAGCTATCATTAGACGTCGCATCCCTATTATGTTACCTAGTATCTTCTCTCTTCTTCTGATGAGAAGCATTAGCCTTTGAAATACCATGGTATAAAGAATTTTATTTATCCTACACACATAATTAATCTATCATCCTTATTGAATAAACAAATCTATATACATCAGTATATATTTTTATATTGTCGTTTTCTTAATTTATTGATACTCTATATAAACTCCTAAGCAATTTGTTGAGCTTGGCATTATTCCGATAAATCTCTTCGTAAAGAATCGATTTTATTCTTATTCTTTTGACTCTCCCATCCATATATATATATATATATATATAATAAATGTACATAATTTATTAACTTTGATGTTTAATTACGCTTTTACAAGAATTACAAAATTAGAATATATTGGAATAATAGCCTCCCATTCTCTCTCCTATAATATATATTATTACTTTATCTCGAATATTGAGCTTTTTTTTATCTGGTTGGGATTGTCACATAAATATTAAAACTAATACTTACTCAAAATTTAGAGAATTATTCATTTTGTAAAGTGAAATCATTTTTTCTTATATATATAAACAAATCTAGATAGTCTAATTTTATGTGTAGGGTTTGTAAAACATTTTTTTTTTTTTTTTTTTTTTTTTTTTCAGAATATCATGAATTGAATTTTCCTGGAGTGTACTAAATTGATAAAAACTTTTTAGAATTAAATTATTTCATGAATGATTTTTATTTTTTCTTTCCAGAGGAATGTGCAACCCCAACAAAATCTGACAATCATAAATTAGGATTTGAAAATAGTATGCACCCAGAATTAGTTAAGGTAAGACCCTTTTTTTTCTCACTTTGTAAACCTACATACATTGTCTTTCAAATAATGGAAGAAAAAAACTGTTTTTAACAAGTTTAGTCCTGCTACAAACTGCTAAATATCTCTGAATTCTCTGACCCAATGGGAGATCATGAAAGCAAGATAGTTTCAGAAGCATTATGAAAAACTTTTTATTTTTATTTTTCAGTTTCCTTGCTGAAAATGTTGCTGGAAAAAAAAATGAGCAGTTTTTTTTTTTTTTTTTAACTGTATCAACATATTAAAAGAGAAGAAAAAATAGAGGACACTATTATGCATGAGTTTTAATGTAGCTCAAAGCTAAATTTTATTAAAATTTCACTTGCTGGAAAAGCATTATAATGTAAAATTTTATATAAAGTCAGGTATATGTATGTTAGATATAGTTTTTATAACAATTTGCTTCTATTAATAATATAATGATTAAATGATACAGGAATAATTAAATTGAACTTTTAACTTAAAATTATCAACAAAACTTTGTGTGTATACATATATAATTTTTTTTTAAGCATGCATGATTTCGTATGAATGATTTCCTAGTTTGATGATTTCCTATGGCGATGAAACCATGATTCTGTTTAGATTAATTGGCATATATTTTCATAACTTACTGCATAGCTCTATTCACATATTGAGCACTGTTGAAGTTAACACTGAAAATCAATGCATGAAGTATTATATCTTAAAACATTTTATGTGAATACATGAAATTTATATGACAATAAAAGTACAAATAAATAACATCAGACATTAATTTATTATGAACTGTTCAAAAGTAGTTATATGAAGTAGGCATACAAATAAGTCTGTTTGTGTCTTTACTATATATATATATATATATATATATAGATATATATAGATATATATATAAAAATATATATGGCGATTAAGCTACACTGAATATTCCGCTTTTCATCCACTCTAGGATTCTTCAGGCTTATGCGCCTTAAGTCTAGTCGATTCATGATATTCTGAAAAAAAAATGTTACAAACTCTACACATAAAACTAGACTTAAGTTATGTGAGTAAATGAAGTAGTTATATATATATATATATAAAATCTTGAATGTTTTTCACAAGTGTTGTCTTCAAGAAATTTGTTGAGTTTAAGCAACAGGATTGCAAATGCTGACCTTTTCACCATGTGCGACATTAATGGTATTGAGTCATTTCACATGAAATCACAGCTGCTCTAGACTGACTATGTGTAGCATATGCAAGAGGAAAGAATTCCAAAAATGATGATTTTACAGTCAACTTAACAGTGGTAACTGGATAGTCGGCTGACCATTACTTAGGTACAAAGACAAATCAAAAAGCAATCTCTTAACTGCAGAAATAAACCCTGCTGCCCTTGTAGACTATGATTGGTCGTAATGAATGAAGGTCTACATGCTTCAATGGCATTTATGAAAACTTCAGCATAAAACATTGTCAAACTAGGAAAATAAATAAAGTACTGTTCATCGTGCCAGTCATACACTTCAATAATCCACACTCTTGTACAATTTGTGGACTTTGTAGATCATTGACTGGACTGAAATGTCATCTGTGATTTAGAAGGTTAAATAGATGAAGTTGTAAGAATCTTATACATTGAAATCGATAGGAGAGTCCATGATGTATGTATATATATATTAGTATTTCAAACAACCTGTGTTATTACTTTAAACAAAAGTAAGCGGTTTTGATGGTATGATAAATGAAAGAAATTGCGTTCGTTTAGATACAATATTTTAAGTTTTTCTCGGAGTCACTATCAATTGCAGATGTTTAATGGCATATTAGCCCTTTTGCGGTTATTTAATTCTGAAGGACAACTATTGTCAACAGTTAATTGTATACAATTAATTGAAAGCAAGTTGTTATTTTACTGATAGCTGAAAGTCACTTGCATATCCTTCACTTGCCCTGATAGTATTAGTGCATAAATACTCGCAGTAGATCTGATTGGATTTGCCCTCTGATTAATCTGTTCCTTCATAGTCCGTGATAATAGACCAATTACTCCAAAGTTTAATATTTTTCATCTTGTTGTTGTAATAATTGTTTTTGTAATGCCAGGCTGTGAAGGAATTGTAAAAACATCAAGATTGGTTTTTATAATGAGTTTTGATGAACTGATTTCTAGACGTTATTTACATGATTTTGCCATTCTTTATTCTCTCTTCCTCATCGTTCGGTTGTTGAATAAAAAATAGCTACAGGTTGATCACTGATTTCGAATGCATGGCTGTTAGCTGAATCCATCAGTACATTTAGAAACAGTATAGATTAAAATTTGTTGCAATTTCCTGGTTACAATAACTGCCTCGGAGTAATTTTTTTTTTAATTTTTTTTTAAATTTTTTTTTTTTTTTTTTTTTAGGAATGCCATGTCTTCTTGTAAGATTGCTATGATGGTTGTCATTATTTAATTCTCTTCATAAATCTATATATTTTGTTCTATCATATCCTGCCTTCCTACTTAATATATCTATTTATAACTATCGATTTTAATCTCATTCACTTCAACTGGTGCTACGAGATCAGGCTATTTGAAGATATTACCTTCCTGACCTAAAATGCATTAAACATTGATGTTATTGCGTTTTTTTTTCTTTCGCTTTACAAAATTAAACCATACTCTACAAAGATACCAATTTTCCTCTACAAAGCAATCAAACCAAACACTGAATAATTAAAGATATGAAGAACTTGAAACATAAATTTTTTTTCCTAATTTACTGGATTTCATAGTCTGAAAAGGTTTGATATGTCATAAAATAAACCAACCATTCTCATGCCTTATGTCTAATCAGTCAACCTTTCTATTCTTTTCGAGTTAAACCTTAGTTATATCTATTGTGTCCATATTTTCTAATATGGACACAATAATGAATGGCCTTGTGGCAGACTAGACTAGTCTAAATGTCAGATTTTTTTAAAGGAGTAAAAATATCTAACCCTGGTGAGTTGAGTAACATATGGCTCACTTTTGGATAAGTAACACATCAGGATACAATATCCAGAATCATTCTTAGCATCGCGTGTTTTTCCATAAAAAGAAATGAAGCCATCATAGCAGACAAATGATAAATGCTGAGTTTGAAAAACGATCCCAGATATTTTCTTAAATATTTCAACTAAAGTGTTATTGTTAACATTTGATATGATCAAGTATCTTTTTTAATATAAAGGTTAAATATATTATAGAGTATTTTTCTAAGATGTTCTAAAATATTTTTGGCATTGCGATCATGCCTTGTAAACGCAAATGAAGATATTTTTTTTTGAAATCCAACTATTCTAAACACTAATCCATCGTATTTTTAATCTGATTCATGTATTAACCAGTCATACACATATTCCATCATACTATTCCTCTCTTCTATAGGAACTATTTTCAGTTATTGGCATTTCATTTACAAGAAATATAAAAACTATTAAATGTACCATCCTTTGTATGTAAACATGTGTGATGTAATGGATATTGTTACTCTCTATAGTCTCATAAACTAAGTTTAAATCTAGTGACTGGGAGTACCCTCTTCTCTATAGTTTCTTTCTCATGTTGCTGGTCTTTCTCTACTCCATTGGATTTTTATGGCAGATGCTTGACTAGTTCCCCTGTAAAACATTCACAGCAAAACTCGTCTATCTACAGCCCCTGTAAGTAATTTTCTTTTTTCCCTATATGTACCTGAAGCTGAATGGAACTTCCATGAGCAGAGTTTCTTTCCAAGAGCTACCTGTCTGTGAAACACAGTTCTCAGCTGACAACAATATGGTCGCTTTCAAGTCTAATGTTAACAAATTCCTGTTAAGTCGTTCTCTTAAATAATCAAATTCTAAGTTTCAATCATTATCTTTAATCTCCAAAGTGTTTGTTCACGAAATCATGCCAAAAAACAAAAACAAAATATGGAACTAAACAGAAAAGTCAAACTAACCAGAATAAAAATAGGCCATACTCACTTAACCCACTCATATCTCCTAAAAAAAGAAAGCCAACCTATCTGTATACCTTGCCAAACACCACTCACAATCAAACACATATTAATTGAATGTACTGATTTTGTAACAGTAAGAAATCGATTCTACAAAGAAAACAATATTAAAGAGTTATTTGATAAAAACAATCCCCACACCATACTCTTATATCTTAAAAAGATTGGCCTTTATAAAAAATTTAAAAAGAACCCTTTATACAACAGTTCTGGATATGACCTAAAACTATATCCGATGGTGAGACCCCACCTTGCGGGCTTTGGGGAGTGTGGAACCACCCTTTAATTGTCATTGCTCCCAGGTCCACTCTGACCCGGAGTGGTAGTACCTGTTAGGGTCCCAACTATGGGTTAAATAGAATCTGACTTAAAAAAGATATACTCCATTAAAAATCCTTCCTCAAAATAACTGGATTCAGCATTAAATAACCTGAAAAAGGTTGATATGCCGTAAAACAAAAACAACCAACCAACCAAAGTGTTTGTCTCCCTGTCCACCTTACACTCATTAACCTTTGTCCTTAAGTGGCTGTTGGCCTTGATAAACGGTGATTCATTAGCAAAAATAAAAAACTCGTCAGCTTTATTGCATTCACTTACATTTTAATTCCATTGACGAATTCATTCTCAGTATAGTTTATTTTTATGGCTTTGTTGTGCCCACAAATTCTGTAATCGCATTGATGAAAGATATAAACAAAAAGCCTTCACATATGCTAAGTTATTGTGTTCAACTGTTGAGTATTTCATCTCATTATAGCTTCAGTTGCTTTGTTTGGTTTCTCGTGTATGACCCACCTCCCCACCTACGTGTAGCTGAAGTAAAATCTTAATTTTACCAAATAATTTATTCACTATGCCATGGGTCCTTGCGATTGAAGGTGTAGTCGACACTAAAAAAACACTATTGCAAATTATGTAGGACATGTACTCAGTCAAGACTGACAGAATAAGAGCATGTTATTCCTGTGGATTAAAAAGGGTTCCATTCAAAATTCTATGCTGATTTCTAAGTTTGAGAACATAAACTGAAGAAGATCAGAGGTTACATTAACCGAAACATTATGAAAAAAAACTCTTAAGATAAGAACAGTAGTTTGAATAACCCAAATAATCAATCCTCATCTCAAAAATTAAGAAATAGATTTGATGTGCGAAACCTTTTAACAAAATAACTTAATTCAGCATAAAATAATTAGAAAAGAGTATTTTGTAAAACAACAATGGGATCAATCAATTTGTATGAGGACTTCACACTGGATGCTGTTAAGTGTAACACAATTTAAATGCTGAACATTTTTGCACAAAATAACTTGAATGTTTTATTGTTTTGATTTTATATTTAAATTCACATTTGATTTTGTTTTCCAGTATTCTCGAGAAACAGATACGTCATTAGCAAAAGCAAGACAAGAAGACAGACAGAACCTGTTTGCTTTATATCCTGATATGAAAGTAAGTTCAATGGACAATGTTTATGCATATTCGCTTCTACAGTGAAGGGGAATTATTTTCAATTTATTGTGATTTGTATTATTGATTAACTAGCAGTTTCAATGAGATTTTGTTTGTTCTCATTTTTTTTTAATGTAAAAAATAGTTTTATTCTCCTTATTTAGGTACTATATAACAATATCTATAAAAGAAAAGAAAACTGCATAATTTTATATATAATATGGGGAGCAGCTGATTTCATAAAAAGTGAGAATTGTTCGTGGTCGCTTGATGCAGAGTAGCAATAAATGACCATTCCAATAAAGGTAATTTTAATGAGTGTAAATAATTAACTGTGAACTTATGAAAAGTAATTTAAAAATAGTCAGATGGTGAGACACAAAGCCAACAACTTGGAAAAATGAACAGTATTAAGATCCTAGGTACATGACACAACAACCCCAGCTAGTGATAGTTATGCCTCAACACAGTACAAAACCGAGTTCGAAATCTAGTGAGTGATGCTTTTTTATTCTCCCTACTGCTTATTTCTCGCATAAGCGACATTGCTAGTCTTTCTCTATTATTTTCATGGCAGGTGCTCGACTGAGCTTCAATCTAGGTAGCTATAACCACTGCTAATAATTTTTTTTGCTATTACCTAAAACTAAGCAAGACTTTCATGAGTAAAGTTTTCTTCCTAGCACTGTCCATCTGTAGAACACAATACTGCAGAACTGCTTCCTAAATGACTACAAAATAGTTGCTTTCAAGTCCAATGTAAATGAATTCTTGTTGAGCCCCCCTCTTAAATAATCAAATTCTGTCTAACCATCACCATCATTACCAATAATCGCGGTCTTGTCTCATCATCCACCTGGTACTCATTCAATCTTTGTCCTCAAGTGGCTTTTGGGCCTTGATGGTGACTACTTAATAAAACTAAAAATGTTAGTATGAGACTCGTGTTTTCATTTATATGCAAGTTATCACCTTCTACACTTACTTTTACAAAAATCAGTTCATCTAATCGCCAAAGATAAAATACAAAAAAGTAATTGTTGCTAATCTGGTGTTGCTAAGCACAAAAAAAAAAAAAAGATTTTACATATTTTAAAATTAATTGTTTGTTAATATGACATCATAAATAGTCATCATCATCATCATCATTAGTGACTAAACTGACATTTACCTTATTTAAAGAATATTAAACTGATAAGCAGGACCTGTGGAAATTCCATGGAATGAGAAATATATTAAATCAACAAATATGTTTTAATAGAGCTGATATTTTTTTGGATAGCACAAAAAAAAGATTTTTTTTCTAAAGAAAAACCAATAACATGCATCAAATATGAGTTAAATAATATTTCTATGAAAATAGTGTCCATTGTATTTTAAATATAAAACAGGTAACACTGCAAAATTAATGAAAGAGAAAGAATCTACAAACACCACTTCTCTTTAATAAACAGTACAGAAGATTTGAAACAATGAAGTGGTATTTTATTCACTTGATTTATATTTTTAAATTTTCTAATAAATTTTGTTTCATAACATATTTCCTTTTATGCAGCTTAAGATCTAAGCTAATTAACAGTTTTTTCTTAATATTAAGGTATTTAGCATGCTGAAAATTAAAAGAAAGTACAGGCACAAACAGGTAAATATTACTTGCAGCCATGCATGAAAACTAACATTTTACAATATATTTTAGAATGATTTGGGGTTTCATCACCCAATCAAAATCTTTTTTTTTCAACCAATCATGTCAGTTCCTTTTAGACAGTAATATTAACTCTCTCATAACAAGATAAATATAATTTTTCATCAAACTCAAACTTCTTATTTTCCCTATTTTCTAATATTCTGTATCTAAATCTTGATATCTGAAAACAATTTGCTATTGCTGGTCAATGTCTAGTTAACACAGATCACGACACACATCCAAGGATTCTTTGTTGTTGTTTCAGATTAGTAGTTGGCTTGTAAGGCGATAAACACTTAAAGTGTCAAACCTGAAAAATCTATGCTGATTGATAAAATTTTCTTGCTTTGGTAAAAAGTTATTTGTTGTGAATATTTTTGTTTTTGCCTCTTTTTCTCCTGTTAAATATATTCCACAATTGTCATATATATGGGTTTATTTTCAGAAACTTCATAACTCTGGCGTCTCTTCATTTTGTCTTTTAATCCTCATATGATATTTCTGACAAAGGGGGAAGAATTGTTGTTTATTTAGTCGACTATTTTGGGTTGGTGTTATGCGAAGATTTTAAATCCTCTTATTTTACTGCAGATCTATTCATTAACCTCTAAAAAGACAAAATCAACTAATAAAATTTATTTTATAATCAGGAATTTTAATGAGTGCAACCTACCTCAATGGATTAAATTCTTGGAAAATTACTGATAACAAAAGATTATAGAATACAACAGTTGAAAAATTGAAATTATGACAACCAAGTTGTAAATAAGAACTCACTGTTTATATACTTATTTTTAACAGATAATTGGTTAATCCAGTTACAAAATAATGGAAAGATAGAATACGCTTTTATATATACAAACCAAGCAGCTTTGGCTGCATATGTGCATGCATGTTTCAGCTACAGTCTAGCTTGCTTGGGCTAATTTGAAATTAGATTAAAAATAATATTCAGCAATAATAACAACAAAAAAAAACTCTCAAAGGAAGGGTAGATATATGACCAAGGTTAGAATAACAGTAATTCACATTGGCTGTGAATTCCTTAGAAATCTGTCCTTTTCCTAATTTGTATTTGATTACTTTGAACTATACAGAACTTGTTCTTCAGTCGGTGAAAGTTTGACTTTAATGACCCCTTTTTCTTGGGATGAGATTCCAGATTAAAGAAGAATTAGAAAAGGCTTTCTGTCTATCTTTATCAAGTCTCTGTTGGTATTTCGTAAATGTGCTTTATATATATATATATATATATATATATATATGTATATGCCTCCCCTCAGTCCATTTCAACGTATGAGGTTCACACAACAATTAAGTTATCCAAAGTCCACACAAATGAATGGTTTATAGTGGTGAAGGCTTGTATAGAACCATCCACACTTTTTGGAAGAACTGCTAATCTCAGGCAGTGCAATTGAATACCACATATAGAGCAAATAGCAAACCTTGGGTTTTATATCAGTTTTTCCATATGTATGTATGTATGTATATCAGTTTTTCCATATGTATGTATGTATGTATGTATATCAGTTTTTTTTTTCATATATATATATGTTTTTTTTTGTCTTTCAGTTATTCTAATTTAAAAGCTAAGACAAATCCTTGATTTATGATATGCCCACACATACATATAAATATACATACAATGCATTAATGAATGCCTGCATAAGTACATGTTCAACATATCGATATAGATACTTCTACCTACTGATACTTAGATATCTGAACTCATGTGTGTAAAGTCACACATAGACAAACAACCATACTGCATACATTCATATGCTGAAGATATGCTTATCCAGCATATACATTCATATATTTGCATGCCTATGAATACATTGATGTAAATATACGGACATGTAGTTGCATGCATGTATCCATCTTGGCAAATATTCTAATATACATAGATATCATAATATAGACACACACACACACACACACATATATATATATATATATATATATATATATATATATATATATATTAAACAGATTATGACTTAGAAAATTAATTATTTATGAATAAGGAGTACAAGATAAAGAAAATTATTTCCTTATTCTTTGGAGTTTCAAAACATTTGTCTTTTTTCTTCAGTGGAAAATGGTTAGCAAAATAATATTTTTATAGACGTGTTATAACATTGCTTGTTAGTGCAAAATAAAATTGGAAGCTTAAAAGGGAAAGAAAGTAATGTTTGAAAGATTATATATAAAAAATATATATACAGATGCAATAAAAGATATTTAAATTGATGTAGTCTAATAACAAGATCCAATCAATAAAGCTGGTTGAAAATTGGTAAAATTCATAAATCCATTGCTAGAAGGTACATCCACAGACTTGGTATAAGAATATTCAGGTCGTGTGTATATATATATATATATATATATATATATATATATATATATATATATACACACTTGTAGAATTCTGATCAGGAAAGTAACAGTGAGAAATAAGCAGAGAGTTAAATGAATGTGGAGAAGTAGTAGTAGGAAAAACATCCATGTTTGAGGATGAATTGAGGGTGGGAGTGGGGCTCATATTAATGATTGTATTGAGAGGGGGAGAGTTTACTGATCTGAGATGATCAGTAAAAAATTGGTTCAGGGTATAGATGTGTAGATTCTGATTAATTTAACAAACTTAATTTATTTTGGAAGGTGGTAGGTATCTCTCCCCCCTTTTTTTCCTACTCTTCCATTTTTTTTTACTTTCTCCCCATTTAAACAATTACCATTACATTATTCTTTCTATAACTGTTCTCTCTCTTAATTTCTATCATATCTCCTGTTATCGTCTTTTAACTCTTATTTTACTTATTCCTTACCCTCTTCAGTTGATCTCCTTTTCCCCTTACTCTTAATTCTTATGTTTTCTTTTCTTCTGTTTATTTTAATCTATTCTTCTTCATGCAAAAAGCAGATAGTTATTTCATTGTGGTTAAACAAATATCTTACATTGTTCATCAGAATCAATTAGAATGAGCGCATGCAATTGGAGGACTATGATTGGTTGTTGCATTTTGAATTCTTTATTTACTCGATATTAGAGGGGGAAGTCATTCTTTTCCCTTTTGTTTTTATCTGATGTTAATCGAAAATTACTTTGGTTTTTGTCAATGTTCATTATTCCATTATTTTTCTGATTTTTCTCAAAATTAGTTCATTAATTTATCACAAAAATTTGCATAAAGTTATAAAAACTATATATATATAAAACTGTGAATGCAGAAAATTAACAAAATCAGTTTTTTTTGTTTTTTTTTTTTGAGGAAGGAAAACTGTTTTTACCCATTACAGCAAGGGACTAAAATTGCATTAAATGGCCATTTATTTTCAAACATCTAAATTTTCCTTCATTAGTTTAGTCACTGTCTGTTGAACCTTTATTATATTAATCCATTAATCCATTCGTTGCTTCATCTTCTGATGGATTTATTTGTTTGTCATCGTGTTTCATGCTTGAGAAGTTACATGTTTTGTGAATGACTCCCAACCTTTCTTGTCTGTTACCATTTCATTTGTGCCACCCAAGCATCATCAACTGATCCCCCGTCATGTCTTAGTTGCCTACCACATGTATATTAGGGCAGGTCAGTTTTGGAACCCCAGTGATGCAATGGTGATGATAGTTGGGGTTTGACATAGAAAAGACCTACACAAAATATTTTTTTTTTTAATCGCTATCTTTGCTTGAGGAAATGACTTGAAAAGTTGAAAAATTGAAGCTATTATAAGTTTTTCCGTGGATTGTTAAAAACGTCCCATCATCAAAATAAACCGTACCGTTAAGAAAATGGAATCATTAATTAGAATATATTTTAAACTACCTTTTTAAATAAAATGAGTGAGGATAATGAATTAATAAAATAAATATTAACTGTGAAGGCAAAATTATGTTTTTTAAATAATAGCGATCAAAGCTTGCTTTTTCATTTCAGGAACTTTTGGGAGTGGGAACATTTTAGATTTCACCATTGCAAACACGCTCGTTATTGATATTGAAAATTGACGATTGTTTATTATTTAATTTGAAAACATTACGATTTAGGCTTAATTATTTCGAAAGGAAAAACGAAAAAGACTTGTTTAAAATATATATTATATTTCAAGTGCCTGCAGTGAATTTAAGCGTTTTATTTTTTTAATTTGTTTTGCTATTAGGTTGGTGTAAAAATGTCATTTTTTGATGTTCAAAGGAATGTCAAAAAACATTATTTTTGCACCAAACTAATATTTCACATCAAATTCTATTTGAATATTTTATAAAAATATAATACTTCAGAAAGTAATTCTTAACATGGGGAGGATGAAGGGTGTGTTGTAACTATTCTGTACTTTCACCTAACAATTTAATAAACAAAAATTTCATAAAAATTAAATTTAACTTGAAAATACTATTAAGAATAGCATGGTAACATAGATGCACAAGCACTGATTTTTCGAACTCTAAATACATGTTTAAAATGGCATAGCTACAACAAGAATGAATCTCTTTATGGATAAATTCATGTTATCGAAGGAGGAGCAAAAGTCTGCTAAAAATGTCTAAACTAAACACAACTTTGTCTCTGATTTGGTCTGGTCCTCTTTCTTCAATGCATCTAATTCAACTCTATAAAGTTTTTCATTATTTCTTATAACTAGAACTTATTATTTTACATATGAAACTGAAAGATAGCCTAAAACAGTTTCCTTCAGTTATAATCCATTTATTTATTTTACTTTTCTGATTAGAACGTCAGTAAATGCACAACGTTCAGTTTTAACCCGTGGTTCACAAAATTTGCTGGTTCACTTTGTTGCTTGGATGAAACCGCATCCAGGTAGTTTCTTTGAAAACAGTTATCCCCACTTAAAAATAGTGAGATTTCTAAGTTAATTGCTAAGGAATTAATTAGTATTTGGCAAGCAGTTCATCCACAATTGCCCTTAAGGAAAGTTATATAGGACAGAAGGTCAATATATTTTGCTATAAGAGGGCCAAACAGATTGACAGGAAATCTCTTGCAGCAACTAAAGTGAAAAGAATGAAGGAGTTGCTAGGCAGACTGTTTGATATATCTTCTTGTAGCTGTAAACTTCCTGTCTTGAGAAGTGATGACTTTGTAGTAAAGTGCAAGACAGAAAATTGTCAAAAAGGCACATAATCTGCACTTGTTCTCTTAACAAGGAGGTAAAATTAATTCTATAGATTCACCTGCAATTATGTTCCTTTTTTTGTGGAAAATAAAATGTATTGGTATTTATTATGTATTCTGGCTCTATTATTAAACATGCAAATTTTGCAATTTTCAGGTTCCGCTAGAACTGCCATTTAGAGGAAGTTTTCAATTAATTGAACAACAAAAAGCCTAATAATACTTTGTATCAATAATTAAGATTTGCCTCTAGTAAAATTCTAAAAAATTAGTCCCCCTCACGATCATCATTATTTGACAGCAGAAGAAACAAATAATTTAAGTGAAGACCAGAGGCTACTTTTTGAGTATGCTGTTGGTATTTCTGGAGGAAAAGTTAACCTAAGATAAGCAGCTTAGAAAATTGAGCTCTTAATGTGTTTATGAACCGGAGGTATTTATCCTCAAACACTATGATAAATTAAACATTCTGGTCAAATTTATCGTCCAAGTGTATGCAGTTAGTTGGTTTGAGATCAAAACCGACCATAGTTTTTTGAACCAATAACAGTATATTTTAATGATTCAGAGAACAAAACGGTTAACTGAAATCCAAATTACTGTTTTAAACAGTTTAAAATATAGTGCTTTTGCACTACTTCCAGAAAATATATCGATGATCAACTCAAATGAAGTGGATATGAGTGAAGAAAGCAATCAAGCGATTTTGTCTTTTACCTAAAAGACAAAATCGCTTGAATGCTTTCTTCTAAATAAATAAATATTTATCCATTAAATTTTATTAGTTTTCTCAATTTACCCAATAATAGTCAGTTTTATTCATATTACATCACAAAAATATTTAAAAAAAAAAAAAAAAAAAAAAAAAAAAGTGTTTTCAAATAATTGTTTTTTGTGTTTTTTCTCTCAGTAAATAGTGAACAGCTAAAAAAAAAAAGACTGAAAAAAGTTACTGCTATCAATTTTGCAACCACACACTGGTCAAATTTAATTTTCCTCAAAAAGTTGTAAATAAGTAGGAAGCAAGACATAGACACATTATTACAAAGTTATTGTGGCAGCAAATTAGACCTTCATTTTCCTCAAAAGGAAATTGCACAGAACAATTTAGTTCTATTTTAACAGTTTTTATTATTGCGTTTAATAAAAAATTAAAATACATGGTTCTGTAACTTGTATCAAGTTGTTATATTGTGTAATACATCTTCACATATCTTTTTGAATTGTGAAATTTAAGACTTAGTTGCTAATTAGCTTTTTTTACAATTTTTGTTTAATCAATGCAATAAAAGTTAGGATAATTTGCTAGTTGTGATTCATAATTAAAATTATAATTCATGTATTTATTTTTCTTTCAATGTATTTCATATAAATATATACATTTTAATTGAATTTTTTATAAAAAATAGTGAAATTTCAAAGTCAGTGTTGTGTAAAATGCTATGAAAATGGATTTCTCAGCATTTTTCCACACGATTTTATGCTCAATTTTCTGTTCCAGATAGGAATCTAATTTTTGGTATCTGTTCTTACCACATCAAATCCCAACTATCATCATCAGTGCCATGTTGATTTTCTGAAAAAATTTGCAAATCAACCTGCCCTAATGTATATGGAACACACCTAGGAGCATTTCTGATAACTGATTACAGGCGACCTGATCATACAAGTTGAGACTTTGCTGTGCAACATACTTTCTCATGTAGGCCCAAATACTGAAAACTGGTTAAGGCAGGCTTTTTTTTCTTTTAAAAAGCCCCCCCCCTCCTCCCAGATGGTTAAAATGTTAAAGAAAATTGTCAAAAATGGCAATTTTTTGCTAATACCTACAAATTTATGTACACAAAAGTTTACATACCTAGAAGCAGTGGCGACCCTAGAAAAATCTTTGTTTTTGCCCGGAGTAGAATAATAAGTTTTATCTAATTAACAAAAATTAAATTTTCTCACAAATATATAATAGGAATCAGATTAAAGATTTTTTTATGCCTTAATCAGTATTTTTGTCAGAGAAACAAAGTCAAACATTGACTAGAAAATAAAGAAATCTGATCAGTTTCTGTCCATGTTAATAGAAAAAATATGTGAATATGTTGATGTAGCAGTCATAAGCATTAACATTTGTTTCCTCTAGTAGAGCCCTAGTGTGGTCGTTTGGTCAGATTATAGGATAGTAATTTTGACCGCACTTTTTTAGGACTCCAGCAAGAAGAGTTCACAGAACTGCCAGAGTGCTTCAAGGTTGCTACGAAGTAAAACGTAGACACTCTCTCCTGCCACCCGTTGACTAAACACTTTGAGCACTGCTATCTTCACTGCTCTAAGAAAACAATTTCTGTAGTTCATATATGAGGGGCATTCCCAAAGTGATGCCTCCTATTGTCTTTTTATTCCATGTGAATAGATTAGAGGAAATTGAAAATTGCATTGTTATGATTATCGCACTTGTGCATTCATGACCTGAAAGTTCCATCTCTTGCAGATATTGACAGTGTGAGACTCTAAGAAAGCAACCTGTCATGGAAATGTGTCAGAAACAGGGATGTTATTCAATTCCTGGCAAAAGTGCATTGAGAATTGTAGTGGCTCTGTAGGAAAATAAATTCTGGAGCACAAAAGGTTGCTCGTTTTAATGGTATCACTCCCGTCTTCGTAGCTTTTCAATTTTTGAAGGTTTAAAAAAAATAAAGTTTTACTTTTGGAATGACTTGTATATTAACTAATTCCTTTCCTTTCATTGTCATAACTTCTGCTTATGTACACTCAACTATGTAATTTATATGATTTATGCAATTTTCCTTTCTTTATCAATACTTTTTTTACAGGAGATAGTCTTATAATTACTTAAAAAAAAGTGATGATTAGCTCCTATATCTTTCCCATGTATTGGACACAGCAAACCAATGCAAGCAAAGTGTAAGTTAATGCTGTCACAACAAATGAGCCTTTGAACTGTAGATGCGATTCTGTCTTCCATGTTCTTTGATCTCTCCAATCTCAATCTAAAGGATCCAACAAGCGAAACCTATTTTCTTTCTTTCAAAATCTATCTTGTATTTATTCTTTTATTACTTATTTATAACGTTGTTCTGACACTTAAGAAACAATATTTCTTACATGAGAACTAACGAAACAAGATGGACAATAATATTCAAAAGAAAGAAAGAACTGAGGATGTCGATAAAAGCAAGGGTTTGTTGTATTGGAAACGTGTTTGACAATCAGATTTGTCAGGCTTAGCCCAAGAAGACCAATCATAGAAGTTGTCCCTGAGGTATATATTAGTCATCCATACATGGGCTTTTTCATTGTATCAGTTTTTCATTTTACTAGCCAAGTAAATGTTTCAAGATAAGATGAAAACTAATCATGTTGGCAACTCTAGCTTCTGTTCACTATTCTATCAGCACAAGCAACAATGTGTGAATGATTAAGCAACAATATCTAAGAGTGCATTATTTTCTATTCTTAAAAGCTTGGGCAGCTGGTGATTTTATTGCCACAGTTCTCGACCTACTTAGACTTGAGCGACATAGATATTTATATACATATAGATGTTACTGTATTACAGCTCTTCAGTGTGGCTAATAATGCAAGTTATATAGTGTGTAGATTTATTTTCACAAGGTAGGTCTATCTTAAACTTTTTTTTAATAAAAAAAATCAAACAAAAAAAAAAGGTATTGATGAATGGTGAGTATTGATACCAAATTATAGCTTGTATCAGTTTTTAATCCATTTTAATGATCGTCTAATAGGCACTCAAAAATCTTTGTTCGGAACATTTTTTGTATGAATCTAAACCTTTTTATAATTACCAGGGGTGAGCTTTTGAAAATTGGTGTGTGTCGATTGTAGTATTAGTCCTGAAAATGTGTCTTAGGTTTGGGTTAGAAATATTCCAAACTTTTAAATTTATTTAAAAAAAAATGGTTGTCATTGCTTTTCTAATAAATTTGAATGATGAACAATGGAAAATTAAGTAAAATAACAGCAATGCTCAAAGCCGGAAGGTTAAGATTTATTTGGCATATGTGGGGGAGGAGGAAACAAAAGCTGGTACTGGAGAGCTGTATGCTACAATATTTTCAGGAAAGATTCCATTCTCAAATGTTACTATTCTGTTGGACTCAGATTTTGTAATGTGCAATATCTATAATATAAAGCTGTGTGTGTGTGTGTCTGGTCACGAATAGGCTCCTATATGGTTGACTATTATAGAAAACTGATCACATATAATGATAGATGTATCGAGGCACAGGAATGGGTATGTTCGATCTGGCAGAACGGTGGTTCATTAAAATTGTGGGGTCTATGTTTGTGCCTGGTCCACAAAATATGGAAATAAAAAATTTAAAAATTTAAAAAAAACGTTTACAAGTCTTTTTGGTATAGATGTACATAAGAATACTTTGATAAGTATGTTTTACCTTAAATAGGGATGGTATAATAAAATTGTGGGGTCTGTGTTCGCGCCTGGCCTCCATAGAATGGAAATAGGCACAAACTTTAATAAAGACTTTTCATATCTATCTGCATAAGTATACTTTGATAATTATGTTTCAGTTTGAAGAAATATGGTATAATAAAAGTATGGGGTGTTCGTTCGTGCATGACCTCCATAGAATGGAAATATGTCACAAAGTTTAACAAGGTTTTTTTAATATAGATCCACAGAATATTGTGATAAGTGTTTCAGTGTGAACAGTTACGGTATAATAAATTATGGGGTTTATCTATTTTATTTTTACTTTCATCATATTTTGCTTTGGTTTTGATACCCCCAAATTCGAAGCTATCTCTTTACAACCCTTCCTTTTCATAACCTATCATACTTTCATAAATCAGAGTCCATTTTCTGTAGGCTGTTTTTGAACCCAGTCAACAACAGGTACTTTTGCTAGTATATATATATATATATGTGTATATATATATATATATATATATATATATATATATATTGTGTAAGATAATAGTTTTCTAAGTTCCAAATATTATAATTTTCATTACAATAGTGTTTCATATTGTGACTAACAAGTCCGCAAAATTATATTATTGCTGCATAATTTTGCAAATTTGTTAGTCGCAATACAAAACAGTATTATAATTGCTACCTTTTGAAAAGTAATAAATGGCCAACTGAGAAAACTTGATATTTGGAAGTTGGAAAATTATTATATTAGACTATATAGAACCCAATAAAAAGGCATTCATTGAGCTTGGATTTTTTTTCAAAATTTCAAAATCTATATAAAAATTCTTTTCGTTATAAAAACCTTTATTTATGAGAAAGGTTATTGAATCTATTACAATTGGTTATAAACTGAATACGTTTCAAGTAAATGATTAACTATATATATATATATATATATATATATATATATATATATAGTTGTTGAGAAAACAAGAATGATATTTTTTAGATGTGTGCATTCACACTGTGCATACGGTGATTAAACTGTGATTTCAGACTTTAGTGTAACCGACAGATAGAACCTCTTATAGAATTACATAGGCACATTAAAAAAAAAAAATTTTCTTTGAAAGAAAATTGCATCGATCTTGTGAAATGCTGGCCAGCTAATTTATTTCTGCTTACCAGTTCAAAATATGAAAGTTGAAAGCAACCGAATTAATTGCATGATTTGTGTGACTCACACATTATCATACAAACTGTGATAGATTTGGCTGAGAAACTGTCTGAGAAAATCTACTTTATTCAACCTTTTCTTTCATTTGATCCATCTTTAGTTTATTCTCAAATTCTCTGTTACAATGTTTTTTTTCTGGTGGTGGGGGGGTTATAATGCTTTTAGCCATTAGCTTATACAGAGTCATCAGAAAGTCATCATTGGTTTTAAAATTTAATAATATCGAAATTGTATTTCTTATAATAACAAGACTTACACAGTATAAAAATTAAAAAAAAAAAAATGTAAAATAGTTTTTTCATTACTAACCAGCACAGCTCTATCAGTCAACCGAAGGAAGAGTCTAACAGGAAAGTGTATGTAATGTGATAATGCATGGAAATGAAACCTAGCCAATGAAGACATGCATTGCATGGAGAAAAATTATATGAAAATGATACAATGGATGTGTAATGTGAGCCTTAAAGACAGCTTTAGTTCTGATGATCTTAGAGGAATATCAAGTCTTCTCAGTATAGGAAAATGTGCCAAATAGAAGACTTTGATGGTCTGGCCATCTTGAAAGAATGGAGGATAGTTTTGGGGTTAGTCGATGTAGAATGGTTGAAATAGCAGGGTTAGTTCATAGGGAAGGTTAGAGAAAACATGTTAAAAAAGTGATAAATATGTACTTGAGGGAAAGAGAGATAATAAAGACTTGGCCATAGATGGGTCACATTGGAAGTCAATTTGTTAAAGCCGCCCAATACACATCAGCATGTAAAATGGACGTTAAACTCAGTATGATGATGATACACTTAAGAATCAGGTGAATTGAGCTCAGCTATATATATATATATATATATATATATAGTCTGGTCGCTGGAGTCACTACATATGTGCATATATATATATATATATATATATATATATATATATATATATGCACACCTAATCTTGCAGTGTTTTTTTTTCTTTCTGGAAACAATACAATCTCTGTAGATGCTTTTTAATTTTGATGAAATGCATTATTGTATGCATGTTTTTTATACAAATATGTTTCAGTTGTTGTGACAATTTTAGATAAGAAAAAAAAAATTGCAATCGGATTCCATCAACAGAGACTTGTACATAGATTGAAAAAACAAATGAACAAAAAATAAAAAAATAAAAAACTACATGCATTAGAGAGAAAGTGATAGAATTGCTTAGGGAAAATAAAAAAGCAGGTCAGTGTTTTTTTTTTTTTTTTTTTTTTTTTTTTACCTCCCCCTCCCCTAAGAATTGTTCCAATGCGTTTTCTCCCAAGATTTTAAGATTACATGTGTTGCTGCATATTCTCCAAGAGGTGCTGTCAATTGGTCTGTAACATGGAAGTTTGAAATGGTGTTTCCATTACTAAGCACACAGGTTGAATGGTCATATCTGTAGAAGCAACAGAAACAGCATTATGTTTGCATGTCTGATTTAACTGCAGCTTTTTTTTTTTTTTTTTAATCCTTCTTGAATGAAAATGAAGTACACAATTCTGTCCAACACATGGAAGTTGGTTTCAGTACGGAATAGCGCAGATGCATTGACATTGGTGCAATGAGAGAAGAGGGATGAACAGAAAATTAGTGGTGGCAACAACTTTTATAGTCTATTTTTTCCCTTTTTTTTTTTTCCTTTTTTTTTTTTCCTTTTTTTTTTCCTTTTTTTTCCTTTTTTTTCCTTTTTTTTCTTTTTTTTATTTTCTTTTTTTAATTTTTGGTTTTTGATATTTTTTTTTTATTTCTGTAAGACCTTCTCCCTTTGTCTTTGGAAGGAAAATTGTTACAGCTGTTTAGCTGATTTTCTATCTGCATATTTATGAATGAAAGCGTGTGTATATATATATATATATATATATATATATATATAAAATTAAACTGAAAAAAAAATTTTCTAATGATAAGTTACACCTATCCAGATAAAAAAAACCTCTACTCAATTAAGAGGAGCAAACAATAGAATAAGTTAAGACAAAGCGTAAAGTTACATATTAACTTTTTTACATTATAAGTTAATAAGAGTTGCAGAAAGAGGAAGAAGAGAGGAGCCTCTTCTTATTCCTCTTTCGGTAATCCATGTTGACTTGATAATGTAATAAAGCTCCTTAACTTCACTCTTTATCTTTATTTAACTATATATATAATGTGCAAAAAGTTCCTGGAAGCATCTGTCATAAATCTGAAATATTGAAATTACGGACACTGTGCCTTCGAAATCATATGCAAGTATTTTATAAAAAGGATTAGATTTTCTTTAATATTTTTTAAAATTAATTTTGGATAATAAAATCTATCATCAGAGAAAGAGCTAAAAAAAAATATATTAAAAAGTGTAAAAAGGCTATTGAAAGTAATATTGATGAATCACATAATAAAATCCAATTTTATTATGTGACTACATCTTCATTCATAAACATCACTTTCAATATCATTTATTTACACTTTTTGAGTATTACGGTTTTCAATTTTTTGTGCTGTCCAGCAATGATATAACAATTTTATTTTGCTGGTCTGTTTCCTCTGAAGGAAAAGGCTAAATTTTTTGAAAATCCATAGAATAAGGAAACAAGCGTTTGTATGGTATATTCTTTGTTTTTTTTAACAATAAATTTTGTAGCTGTTAATTTGCAGCCTTTAATTCCCCTCAATATATGTATATAAAATATATCAATAATGTCATTTGTCAAAAACGGAGCAGAGTTAAATCATCACAGCAGACTTTGCGCACATACAAAGAGCTTGATATCTTTTCTAATCTAGCTTAATTTAATCTAATTTACTCCCGATCTTAAATGGAACACATACATCAAATCTGTTGCCAAGGCTGCTGGAAAAATGGTGGGATCTTTCTATCAATCCGGTAAATATCTCACTGCTGATGCTATTCTCTATCTATATAAGAGCCAGGTACGTCCAAGGATGGAATATTGTTGCCACATCTTGGCAGGAGCTGCTAGAAAGGACTTGTCCTGTCTTGATAGAGTTCAAAATAGACTTCGTAGCCTCGTAGGAGATGTCCTTTTCTCTTCCTTGCAACCTCTATCTCACAGAAGAGATGTTGCGAGTTTGTCTCTGATGTATCATTATTTTCATGGAAGGTGTTCAACTGAGCTTCAATCTATGGTCCCCCCTCGCCAAACTTTCACAAGAAACGCTCGTCTAACTGTAAACACTATCAATAATTCCCCCCACTCTTTATCTGTGCCTAAACCTAAACGTAGATTCCATGAACAAAGCTTCTTTCTTAGAACTGCACGCCTGTGGAATTGTCTTCCGTTTTCCTGCTTTCCGGCTGACTACAATATGGGTGTGCTCAAGTCTAACGTAAATAAGTTCTTGATGAGCCGTTCTATATAAGTTATCAAATTTACCAAATTTTCATTACTAATGATTACTATATTGTCCAATGTCTACTGTACACTCTTTAACCCTTATCCTTGAGTGGCCTCTTGGCCTTGATAAGTGGTGATGCCTATGTAAAAAAACAAAAAAAACTTGATAACAATAATAAATGTGGCTTCACTTAACATTTTACTGTAGTTTCACAGGATTTCTGATCATCAGAAATGTATTAATAAATCGTTAATGTTTCTTCATTTGACTATAAATTCAAACAAACAAACAAAAAAAAAACTTTTCAAGTGCCATCACTGTACACTGTCACATTTCACATGTCAATGTTCATAGATTTTTTTTTTTATGAGAAATATTAAATATTTATCTCCAATATTAGGGATTATTATACTACCGTGATTAAGAAAGGAGAATGTGTACGATTCTGAAGAGGTTTGTTTTCATCTGTGATCTAATTCTATAAATATAAGTTCTTATCTGGAAACAACACCGTCACAAGTATCTTCTCCTTGTAATGCTACAGATCTGGCTGATGGATCAATTGGCTGAAGACAATAACATTTTTTTTTTTATTTCTTTGTTCTTAAAAAGAATGCAGATCTCCCATTCTGAGAAATGGTAGTCCATTGCAGCAGCTGCCAACTTGTCACTCAAAAAAACATCCAGATCTTTGACTGAACATTGCAAAAATAATGCCTCCTATTTATTTCCATGGAAACTAGGACAGATACGGAGAGCGGTGGCAGCAGAGGAGGAGGAAGTAGAATGTTTTCATCGAACGGTGATAAAATGTTATTTCTCTGCATACGCAGCGTCTTTGACTATGCAGTTGTTGGTAGCAGTGAATAAGAACTTGCATGATTGTAAATTATTGGAATTTCTTTTAATGAAAAAGTTGCGAGTCAGATTTGTTTTTGCTTCAATTTTCTCTTATGATTACATCACGTATTGTCACTGGATTGATTATGCAATTGAGAAAATAATCACTTTCGAGTTCATAATTCTTTGTTTGGATAAGTCTTAAAGCAGCTTCAAGTTTTTGAGAAGCTTCATCTAAAACTATTAAAAAAAAATGAAGTTGCATGTTTTACATTAAATTGATTCCAAATTTAAATAAAATGGAAAGGAATATATATTTTTTATCCAATGAGAAGTAAAAATATTTCTACTTAAATCACAATAAGAATTCTTTAAATATTTAGCATCTAGTCATAATGAAACTTCCTTGCATTATATAAGAAACTAAAAGAGTGAGTAAAAATTGATTCTCTAATTTGGTATCACATTTATGATTAAAATTAATAATGACGCTAAAAATTATGTCCAAAATACTTATTCCCATTTTGAGGAAGATCAATGACATGATTTTAATTCTAGAAAATGTCTAAAATTTAAGGCTTAAGCTTAAGAGATCTTCAGAACTTGAAATTCAGTGGTGTCTAATGAATGATTATGGATCAAATTTGATGCAAATTGGAAATATTAAAATTTTTCTAATGTAAGGTTGTGTCTGTTATTCCTCCTAAAATCTTTGAAATACTCCAAAGAAAATGAATGTCTAATGCCTATTGTAGAAATTTGAGAAAAACTGGAGATATCTGAATTTTCACAAAGGCTTTTCATTACTTCTACTCTTTTTGTACAAAACTAAATCAAACTAAATATAGCATACATTTAAATATAAGTTTAGCTACTGTTTTCCCAAATTCTATCTCTCTCTCTCTCTCTCGCTTTTGTTTCTTTCTCTCACTCTTTTGCACTCTTACTTTCTCTCATTTTCTCTATTTCTCCCTTACTTTTTCTGTCTCTTTCTCCATCTCCCTTACTTTCTTTGCCTCTCTCAACTAATTAACTCTTATCAAAATGTAGAAAATATTTTAAAAAATAAATAAAAGATAAAATTGGACAAAGCCCAATGGACATTATTACTTTATCTGAGTTTACAATTATTTTGATCTTTCATTTTTAATTATAAATAAACATTTATCAATTTATTTTTTTTTCTTTTCAAGCTCTCTATTTCCATTAATTCTACTTCCGGCTCTGTGTGTACTTTACACCTCCCATGGTGCAACTTCTCTGTTTTCACTTTCTTCTATTTTGTTTGCCTTCGATAATGTCATATTCATGCCTTCCTTTCCATTTTTTTATCTTGCCTCCTCCTCTCTCTATCCTTACTGCAATTTTCTCTTTCTCTTATCTTTTTGGGTAACTTTTTTCCTATCTCCTGCTTACACTCTCTATCTTGTTCACCCCCTCTTTGTTCCTCTCTCTCTCTTATCTCCTCTTAGTTTTCTCATTTGATGATGATAAGCCTCCTCAAGATTCCAGTACTCTTTCTACACTTCCACTTGAGATATGGAAAGGATCTATCACTTCATATTTTCAAACCGTTCACAGATGTTTTCCATAGTCCTAAATGATGATAATGCCACCATGATGGGATGGTGTGAGGTATTATAATATTGGTTTTATCTATTTACATAAGTGGTCACTAAAATTTTACATTTATGTCTACATTTTGATAATATTTCAGTTTTTTTGATTAGTAATTCATCAATACCAAGGTATTACAATATGGCAAGTTATTCTTTTATACATAACTTGCATATATTTTCTCCTTTTTGAAGTTATGCTTTCTTAACAATTTCCCATACTGTTTGAGGGAATTTTCCAGTTATATTTTTAATACTTCAGGGATGAAACTAGTGTGGTGGCATATTTATATACAATGTTTGAGAAGTATAAGTCGTAACATGTTTTCCATTTGGTGCTAATTACACTAAATAAACACTTCTCTTCTAGGTATTTCTTCTTTCAGCATAATGTTGTAAACTACATGTGTATAAGATTTTGCCGTTATGTGTAGCCACTCAGCTCAGTGAAAACATTAACTCAAAATTTACATATCTAAAATATCTTTTGACTAATCATATAACCAGGTCCCCCCCCCCAATTAAGACGAGCAGACTAATCATTGAGAAAAGGCACAAAAAGCGATTTTTTTTCTCAGTCGGAAAATCAGTCAGTCAAAATATCTCATTCAGCTCACTAGCTTGATTACTGACTCACACATTATTCTTTATGCCATAAATACACACCTCATGTACAAGAGAAACTACCGAACAACAGAAACTTCTACCATTGACTGGTTCATTACTGTTACAGACAGAACTCTCTGCATATAAGTATCCATGTATATTAGTGTGTTTGTCAAACAAACAGACCGGCTGTTGGATTTATACAAACATATAATAATTGTAACATTTTCAGCAACAAAATAAAAGTCTATACATACTTACATGGGTCTTGTATCGACTTGTATAACACTCCTTCTCTTCGTCGCATTTCATGAGTGGCTGTCTATTATCTTATCTCTTTAACTATAGCAAATAAGACTTTCATTAAGAACAACACAGGGAAACACTCACTGATTTTTCTTCAAGGTTTTATTTAGAGAGAATTGACTTGAGAGAAACTAGTGTTATCATAGCTAATTATTTACCTAATTTTTTAACCTATTGAAATGAGTGACTCACACAGACAGAGACTGGGGTAACATTTTGCTTAGATTATTTTTTTACATTTATTGGGGTGTCTTGTTTGCATAACTTTCTGAAGAGACTGATATGAAAACCTTAGTTTTCCCTCTGCTCAAAAACGTGATACAATTCTTCATTGTTTCTCTGTTTTGTTTGACATTTGGCCTATACCCGTTGTCTTAAGTTTATATTACTCATCTTGCATTCTATCCTGGGAATGGTTTTGTTTTATAGATCTGGGTTATCCTGCACTTAGCGTGATCCTTGACAAAACTAAATTAATCGCTACTGACATTAGGTCTCTAATATATTATACAATCTTGCATATGCAGTAAATGCTTCTCTTTTAGGAAAATACGTTGAATTTTATTCATTTGAAAAAACATTTGCATTCACTGAATTCATGATTGTCGTTGAATATATGTAAAGGATTGGAGGTCTCTGTGATTTTTGTCAAAATTCCGCTATTTTAAATCCAGAAAAAGTGGACTTCAGTTTAAGTCGCTGCAGCTTCCAATAGATGTGACTTTTTCACTCTTTGATAAAAATTTTTTTTTTTTTTTTTTTTTTTTTATATACCAACAGAGTTACCGGGTGTTTCCTGGAGTGGATTGTGACATATTCTGTTAAAAATGCTATCTTTTTACCTCTTTCTCTTTCTCTCTCTATCTTTGTCTCTTTTTCCCTCCTTTTCTTTCTCCTCTAAGATTATTTCTTTCTCTGGACATATGCGTAAACCTCAAAGAAGGGGATGGCATAAGAAAAGTAACTTTATAATAAAAATCAGTTACCTTCCTTTAGTACATAAAACTGTGCCAATTTAGAGCCAATGAATAAATGATTCTATTTAAATTTGTGATATTATTCATCCAGGGCAACACTGATTAAGAATGTACAAACTTTGTGGCTGATTGTTTTGTAGTTTTTTTTTAATTTTAGCTGGACATACATACACAGACAACTGCCCCTTCATATAATAGATTAAAAAAAAAGCCCCTGATTTCTACTAAATTGCTAGAACTTTATCTCCTTATTTTTTAATGTTTGACTGGATTCTCTTTCCCTTTCTTACACTCTTTCCCTTTCTTACACTCTTTTGTTTTATATTTCTTTCTCTTTTCCTGTTTTTTATCTTCCACTCTTATTGGTTTTACCTATGGCCGTTTTCTCTGCAAAAATTAATTATGATGTGAATGTTAAGACTTCAAACAATTCATGAAGTGGTTAGGGGAGTTAAATGGCTTTTATTTCATAAAAAAAATGTCTTCCTTTCTGGCCTTCCCCTCACACACACACGTTCATGTACACTTAATGTCTTCCTCTTAATTTTGATTTAGTTGAAACTGATTGGCATAGTTTAGAAAATTTTTGAAAATGATTGCTTCAAATTATTTTAAATGTTTTTACTATTTATTACTAGCACATAATCAAAGTTGTTTTTAGTTGCGTTTTGCACTGCCCCCCCCCCCTAAAAAAACAAAAAACAGGCCGTGTCTTCTCAGATTTTTAAAATATTTTTTTTTTTATAAATATTTTTATTCATCTACATTTCAGCTTTTTTTTTTATTACCATTGGTTACTCTTATCTCTGATAATTTTTGTGCTATGTTTAATTTTATTTAATTTTTTGCAATACTTCACTGATGACTGTTTGCTGAAAGAAAATCATCACAATTTTGATCCTGGGTATGACCTTAAGACATCCAGTGGTGAGGTCCCATTTGGGTGCTATGAGAAATGTAGAGTTGTTTCGTAGTTACAATTGCTTTCATGCACAATTTAGCTCTAAGTAGTAATACCTGTTAGAACATTTGCTGCTGCCAGATCAGGTTGCCTTTTTGACCAAAAATGGACCAAATATTCATGTTTTGTTCCTTTCCCTTTGCAAAACTCAATCATGTTCTGCAAAGTTAAAAACCAAAACAAGAATTTTCCTATACAAAAAAAAGTAAACCAAGCACCATGAAAAAATATTTGAAGATAAAAAGGACTTGAAGCATAAAACCTTTTTTTTTCTAGAATTGCTGAATTCGGCATAAGATAACCCGAAAAAGTTTAATATACCGTAAAACAAAACAACCAAACAAAACACCATTAATAGATATTTGAAAATATAAAGAACGTGATACATAAAAGCTTTTTGCAAAATTACTGGATTCGGCATTAAATAACACCAAAATAGTTTATATGCCATAAAATCAACGAATCACCGCAATTTACTAGGCTTGCTTTTATTAATTTTGAATAAATATGATATTCATAGCATTCAAAAGTCATATTGAAAATCACAGAATGGCCTTTTGTAAGATTTTTTTTTTAATCATATTTACCAGTTGTTGGTAATGAATGTGCAACCATGAAGTTTATCAAAGAAAAAATTAAATCGCTTGAATATCAAAGCAGCAGACATGACTTATAGAAAACCTGTTGGTTTGCAGATGTCATACTAGGAAGTGTTCATGGAATATCTTGGTAACAGATTTCAAATTATTTATAAACACATTTTTCCTCATCATGGTTGCTGCATTTTCTCAATGTCTCATCTGTTGTGGTACTCAAGCCTTCTTTGATTGCCTTTTGTTATAGTTAGTAATTTTTTGAAGCAAAATATATCTGTTCTGATAATCCACTTGATTTTTTCTATCTTCAGTTAGTGAAGGAGCGATTCTTCTAGACTGTGGCAATTTTCATTTTTGTCATAATCCAGTGCACCCATTTTGAGGGCCTAGGCCCCCCCCCATTAAAAGATGATCTTGTGTCCAACTCTGCCGTTGTGGGTGGAGGACAAGTAAATCGTGACTAGATTGTTTACACTAGTCGTTTCCAGTAATTTTGTGATGAAAACAACTGGTGGCTTTTCCTAGAAGTTTGAATAAAAGCAATTCTTCAGATATTTCAGTTCTCTCTTGGCTACATTCTCTTTAATTCTGACCACTTCACTCATTGTTACCAGTCCTCTCAAGATCAAGCTCATTGCCAACTGACAATCACTCTTATCCTTGAATGGCTTTTGGCATTGATAGAGCGGTGACAAATTCATATTAATTTTTTAAAATTTAAAACAAACAAAACAAATTGATATTCTGACAATGTTACCAGTGATTGCTCTCTGGTAGCATCCTGTGAGTTTCCCTTGAATCTAAGTGACAATAAATCTCTTCAGTATTCTAGTGCTTTTTTTTTTTTTTTTTTTTGTGAAGAAGTCACCACTTATTAAGGCCCGGAGGCCACTCGAGGATAAAGGTTAATGGGACAATATCATAGTAATTGTTAGTGGTGGAAATTTGGTAAATTGGATTACTTAAGGGGACGGCTTATCAAGAACTTGTTTACGTTGGACTTGAAGTCTTGAAGGCGTGCAGTTCTACTAAAGAAGCTTTGTTCATGAAATCTGTTTAGATGTAGGCACAGATAAAGAGTGGGGGAAATTATTGATAGTGGTTTCAGATAGACGAGTGTTTTTTGTGAAAGTTTGATGAGAGGGGACCATAGATTGGAGCTCAGACGAGCACTTGCCATGAAAATAACGATAAAACAGACTCACAATGTCTCTTCTGTGGGAAAGAGATTGCAGGGAAGATAAAAGGGCATTACCCACTAGGCTACGAAGTCTATTTTGAATTCTGTCAAGGCAGGATAAGGTCTTTGTAATAGCTCTTGCTCAAATGTGGCAACAGTACTCCATCATTGGACGTACTTGGCTCTTATACAGGTACAGAATTGCATCAGCAGTGAGATATCTACTTGAGCAATGGAATGATCCTGCCATTTTTCCAGTAACCTTGGCAACGGATTTTGATGTACATGTTCCATTTCAGATCAGGAGTAAAGCTCAGACCCAGAAACTTGTCATAACATTGAGCCTCCCCAAGATGAGAGCCATTCATTTCAATTGATGCCAGATCGGGATCAGATGATGTAAAGATAGAAGCTGGGTTTTAGATGCATTAAAATAAACTAGCTGCCTCTTTCCCCATTGTAACACATTCTCAAGATCAGAGGAGAGAAAATCAGAGAGAACTCAGTCTTTAAAGCCTTGCTAGAGATGGTAGTATCAGCAGCAGAAATGTCTACAAATGATCTTAGGATGTGATTTTGGAGATCATTGATGTAGATTAGGAAGAGTGTTGGGCCCAGGATGAACCCCTAGGGAACTCTGGCATTAATACTGTGAGCTTCTGATTTCTACCCATCAACCATTACTCTTATGAACCTATCAAAGAGAAATGATTTAATAATTGAGAAGACATTTCTAGCTATCCCGTAGCTGGAGATCTTGTGGAGTAGGCCTTTGATATGTCAAGAGCAATTGCCTTTCGCTAATCCTATGAGATATAACCATTATCATATCTGCTGTAGATCTTACAGAACGGAAATCATATTGCATGTCACTAAGGAGGTTATTTTTGCTGAGGTGGTTGATTGCTCCCCTATTTAACACAGATTCCAGCAACTTGACGCACAAAAGACCTATTGGTCTGTACTGAGAGGGAGATGAGCAATCATCTGAATTCTTAAATACAGGGCATACTACTGAGGTTTTCCAAAGTGTTGGGAAGCAATTTTCCTTAAGACAATGCTTAAACAGTTTTGTAAGTATGGGAGCTAGTTCTCGTTGAAGCTTTTTCAACACTATGATTGGAATACTGTCAGGGCCAATTGCTTTATTGGAATCAAGGTTTTTGATTAGCTTGACAACATCACACACAGATATTTGTATGTTGCATAGCATGTTTTCAGACACAGGAGGAAATACGGGGGGGGGCAGCCTTGGGTGCATAGAGTAGAATTAGCTGCAAAGAGTTTGGCTTTGCCCGATGCTGACGAAATTACCTCAGGTCCATTAATGATGGTTGGGATAGAGCACACACTTCTGTTTAGGACCCTGTTTGTTATTTGCCAAAACTGGTGGGAACCAAGCCACTGCACAGCTACTTTGAACTTAATGGACTGAGCATACAACTCCCTTGCACTCTTTACTTTATTACTCTTTTTCAGTGGGTGCTGGCAGTCCTGAAAGTGGCTTTAATCTCAGTACATTTATTACAGAAAATCAATGGAAAAAGTGATTTCTGTGCGCAATGGTAGCAGCATATTCTAGAGAGAACTACGGCTGGCTGTTAGGTTTTTGCTGGAATTTTTGAAATGGTATAAAGCGGTCTATACCTACAATTAACCATTCTATCAGGTCTGATACTAAAGAGGACACATTCTTTTTAAACATGGAATGCAGAGGTAGATCTGATATAAATGTACAGAACCTATCCCAATCAGCAATAGAGTATCGATATACTGTGCAATGATGGAGTATGTATGAGGACTTATTACATTTCATTTTTGTCTTAACTGATACAACAGAGTGGTCGGAAGATCCTAGTGGAGACAGAATGGAGGATGAACATAGTTCAGGGTAACTTGTGGGAAAAAGGTCAAGAAGCGTATAATAATCCACCGTCAATAACTGACCGTCGGTTATCCGACACACAGGTGGGTCTATGAAATATCTGAGTTAGGCCATAAGCAAAGGAGAAATTGTGACAGAACCTCCTATCTGTCTGGTCCTGGATATGACCTTAAACTATATCCAGTGGTGAGGCCCCAGCTTGCGGGCTTTGGGGAGTTTTTGTGGAGCCACCCTTTGTCATTGCTCCCAGGTCCACTCTGACCCGGAGTGGTAGTACCTGTTAGGGTCCTAACTATGGGTTAAATAGAAACTAATTTGAAAACAACAAATATATTGTATTAAAAAAATGTTCTTCAAAATCTTTGGATTCAGCATTAAATAACCTGAAAAGGGTTGATATGCTGTAAAACAAAAACAACCAACCAACCTATCTGTCATCTATCTTGTTTGAGTGGGCTAACCATTCCACATTGTGAACATTGAAGTCTCTACATATATGAATGTTAGCTGAAGGATGGGCAATTTGCTCAGATATGCTCTTAAAGATAGTAACTCTGCTGTTGTGGGGGCGATAGAGGGCAAATATAAACACTGGTTTGAGCAAGTGCAACCTGGAAGCACATATAGGGTAATTTATGGCCTTCTCTGGATATGTCCCTACCACATGGAAAGCCATCTCTAATGTAGGCACATATTTCATGTCCATGGTGATTTTGGGGGTCAGATTTTGATGTTAAATTAGAGTATCCTTTAATTACAAACTCATTGAGGGAAATAGTCAGTCCAATGCCAGTTCCACATTAGGTCTGGTTTGATCTCCTGTAATTGGGTTTCAACCTCTTGAAGGTGGGAACATAGACCCCTGAAGTTATGAAGGAAATCTGGTAGTGGGGGGTCTACATTGGGAGTTAGGGTTATGGGTTTAATCATGTATTTTTCAGGAGACTTTTCATGATGGAGTTTTGGGATTTGTGGAACAGGTCGACAGACTTTGTTAGAGCAGGGCAGAGAAGGAAAGTAAGGGAGAAAAAGCAATTAAATATTTTTTACTCCCTTTCAGTCAAAATTTGCATGATGCTATTCCTTTGTTTTCCCATCCTCTCTGATCTTCCACACATACTTTCTGTGGTATCAACTAATGTTAGTATAACTTAATTGTTTTTATTTTTTATTTTATTTAATATTTTTAACATTTTTTTTTTTTTTTTAAATTAAAAATAAGATGTTATTTATTTATGTTTTTTTTAATTATTCAATGTCTTTTTGTTTCAGTTCTTTGCATGGTATTATTCAAATAATGCTTTGATGCCTACTTTTTACAGAACTAGTTTACTAATTTACAATCAAATTGGTAGACCTCGGCCATATTCATGGAAAGTAACTGGATGGGATTACCATTTTCCCTTTTTAAAGGGTGGAAAGTTAATTCAGTTCTACTACTACATGTAGAGACATTTTTTCGTCAAGTGATTTAATCGGGTCTTTTGTTGAATACGATTCTGTCACTCATAATGCAGAGATTAAAAATGAATTTATTATTTTAAGATATTCAAACTATTATTTTCATCTTCGTATAGAATAGTAGTTCGGAACATTCATATTATTGTCATCTCAAAATTTCCAGAACTAGAAATAGTCTTCTCTTGCAGATTCATGTTTACTTTTTGTGGTAGTGTAGACTTCTGGAGTTGCTGACCTTTGTTCAATTCTATTTCTATAGTTAATTGATAATTGATGGAATTGCGTCGGTTTTGAGAGGTTCATGCTTTGATGAAGTGATTCTTGCAGTGTGTCTCAGTGACTGTGATGCAGGGTCTGCATACATTGTGGCTGGCAGGGGTTAGCCACCTACCCTAAACCTAAAATATCTCATCAAGAAACTATTCTGTTAATCTATTTTTTTTTTACATTATTATCATCATCAACATTACCATAATATTTTGTTTAACGGCTGTTTTACATCCTGACATGTGTTGGACAGCTTCTTAGAAATTAACTTCCAAACTAACTTCACTCAGGCTGTAACGGGATCCCAGGCAGTGCCAGGTATCCTATTCAGCTAGATTAAGATGGGAGAAGATGAGTTATGGTCAGGGGAGGCCATGCTGACACTTGGTCAAGGAAAAACAGATGTTTATGAGATTTCTGTCCACCAGAGAAGAAATAGTATCTTTTTCAATGAAAAGAAAATATAAAATCTGATAATAGGATTCGTGGAACAAGAGATTGTTTTTTTAGTTGGATTTGGTAAAAATGAATTTTAACTACTAATTGAGTGAGACAGGTACAATGACTTGGGTTCAAAAGGTCTGCTTTGGTGTTTGGGAGATGTTGTCATTTGGGTCCACCTGTTGTATTTAACTACCAGACCACCAAGCCACTGATAAGTTAGTTGGACAGATAAATAAATAAATTGAACCTAGGGAGAGATATAGTCATGAAAGAGGAAGAAGAGGGTCACAAGAAAATAGAAAATGAAAAGAAATAAGGGGATAGAGAAAGGAGTTCACGAGAGAAGAAAAAGAATAAGATAATGGGATAGAGAAAAAAAAAGAGGTTCAGAGAAAAAAAAGGAAAAGTAATCTTCAATATGAAAGAGGGGAGAAGAGGCCAGTTTTATAAAAACGATTGGCTTTTTAGAGTTAGGGTCCTTTTTACTGGCTGGCATCGAGGCTTCCACATCGCTCTCACCCGCCTGGGGGTGCAAAACCCTCACAAGAACTAAGTTGAAAAGCTCTTGTTCTTAGCTGGGAAATTAATTAGAGGAACTTAAGTTATACAACCTGCATCATGAAGCTCGGATTAAGAAACTCGACTTTTAAACAAGTGTAGAACGATTTCTGATTAATTATTTTGTTGGTTTTTACGAAAATGAACCAGAGTTTTTCTTTCTTTCTCGATTGCCGGCCTGAATGAAGATGCAGTTTATTTCAGGTATGCCCTGACGCCAGATGATGAAAGAGATAGACTGGATCCAGCACGAAGCCAGAGTGACAACCGAAATCGACAATGTTGCCACACAGACTTAGGGTCATGCACATTTCGCATGCCCTGAGCAGCAGAAAGATATTTTCCAGTGACCATTGAGAGTCTGGTCACCCTTGAGGGGTCTACCACTAGACAAGTAAGAATGTAGCCCTGCTGGGTTGCATCTATGGTCCTGTGAGCTGGGAGCAATGAACACGGCCAGAAGTACATCACAAGTATGCTCCAGTGAACCAGGATAGCGACGGATGCGGCCTGGCCCTTGGACGAGAGAGGGTGTTAGGGTTATAGGCTATTTATTCCTCTTTATCTCAAGTCATGCTTTTCTTGCATTTATCTCTGAACTGAAACTGTTACCTTAACTGTTCTACATCTACTGATCTGTTTTTTTTTTTTCAATGTGGATATACCATTAAATTTTCCTGTTCTGTAAACATCGCTCTATACTGTTCAGATTCAATTTTTTTTCTGAGCTCATCAGAACTAAGCCTGTCGTTAAGATTAACATTGCACATCCATCCTATCATTCTGATATCATTTTTCTCCATGCAACACGTGTCTTCAACCCTCACTGGCCATGTTTTATTTCCATACATCACACATGTCTAATAGACTTTTCCTTTAGTTAATAGTAATAACACTATGCTTGTTAATAAAGACAGAAGTTCCCTGAACTTATTTCATACATTCCTAACTCTTGCAGTTGCATTAGCATCTGTTTCACTTTGTTCTCCAATGGTATCACCAAGTTAAAACTTGTCAAAAACTTTAATAGCTTTGCCATCCAAATATACTTTGTTGGCATCTGACTTATCATCCATCTCCATGGTTTTACACTTCTTACACATAAACTGGTTATTCTCTCTCAACTTACCAGTAATTCCACTCCATTTTCAGTTGATAAAGCAATTGCAACAAACAAAACTTCTCCATTGAATAATGACCTTTGATCTTTTTTAAAGTCTCAGTATTTATTTTGTGTGTGCTTTTCAGAGATTTGCTTTTGGCCATGAAGAAGAAGAGGTTTATGACAACCTGGATCAGGTCGATGTCTTCCCCAAACAGCTTGGTGACAGATTTTTATTGAAAGTGGAAGACTTTAATCTCAAATTACAAGCCAACATATCAGAAGACGGAATGGTAGAAAATATGCAAAATGTAAGTCTTTTATTTTTTTTCTTTTCGTTTCAAGTTTGATTCTTGATTAACATCGAAGCAATGACTTACATGTCCTTTTGAGCGATTATGTTTATCCTTTGTTTGGCAATTTTTCAACTTTGAAATATTATTTTCATCACTAAAGGCACAGATTGAAATGATGCATCTTTTCAATAGTCTTAAATTTTCTCACCCACATTCCTCTATTTTGAATTCGTGGCCATAATCCAGCATCAATAAGACTGCTTCTCCTGCACTAAACTATCATAATTTTAAAAAATCATATAAAATGTTTTCCATGCCAAATTTTATAATTAAAATTTGCTAGAATAATTTTTTTTTTTTAAAGAATATTAAGCATCAAGTAAAAATGGATTTTTTATGATTAGTCAAAAAATAATTTGAAATAAAAATCAATTTTTTATAATTTAATTATTTTTAATGCGTAATCATTTATGCTGGTTTGAAGCCATCTAAATTACTTATAAGTGTTATTTATTATCGTTTGGTATAAGAGAAATGGTCCATGGCCACAAATTTAGGATTGGGATGTATGGGTGAAAAAAAATTCAATATCAGCATCTTTGTAACTGTCCATTCAGTGAAATAAACTAGTAGAAAACACTGGACTTTTAATCCAAATGATGACTTTATGCAAAACTGTTGTGGAATTCCAGTTATTTTTGTCAGTTATCAGTTTGGCAATTAGAAAGTGTAGGAAGGAATAGGATAATGCTTTCCAAAGTGCATCGAAAGAAAATATTTAAAGTCATAGACAAAACGTGGCAAATTTAATGTATTCATCTTTTACCTGTGTTTTATGCATGCAAATGAACATGTGAAAATCAATTCTGAACTCTAACTTGAGTATCCGAAACACAGCTAAAAAGATCAAGTCCACCAAGAAAATACTGATACTTATATGTATTTACTCATTTTGATCCCAAACAAAGAATAACGCCACTTGGATGTAAGTGGGATCATGTCTAACAGGGGACTGAGATGAGTTGAGCAACAAGATGTTTATTCATATTACATTTAAACTTCTACAGGTTAAGCAAGAAACAAGGAGAGAATTCCAAAGTTCAGCAGTTTAAGAAAGAAACTATTAGAGTGGAAGGCATTTTGCCATCTAGAGACCTCACCAGTATAGGGATGAGATTTTGATGCTTGTTGGGTAAGTCGGGAGTATGTCAGGGAGAGGGATGCACAAGTGTTATGAGTTCATCAGAACACATTCCATTAAAGCACTTGTAAAACAGGCACATTTATTTAAAAGAAGTAACTTGTTAGTCTCTTGATCAAAACATAATTTTTGAAAGTGTAGTTATCTGCCCCTGCAGTTGGGCTAGATTATAATCAGAAACATACAATTGATGTCTGCTCAGGAACACAATTGAATCAGTTCAAAATAATTTCGTTTTAGTTGTATTTGTTGTTTGTATTTAATTATTATTGTTGATATGCACAGAATTGTTTTTAAATTATTTCTTCATATTTGTGTCTTACAACTCATAAAATACCACTTTATACATAAATGTGTTATTTACAAAAATAATTGTTTTACAAAAAATAACATAAAAAGTGCACCTTAGAGAAACTGTTATATGCTGAAGATTATAAATAAAAATTAAAAATAATTTCTTTGAATATAATTTCACATAAAATCTTTGGACACATGTAAACAAAAAAAAAACTTAATGTCTGTGTCGCTTATAGATAAAGATGAATGAAAAGTTGTAATGTAAAAGTTATCTGCTGTTCAGTTGTTTATGGAAATTATGTTTTTATCAAGAAAAAATTTAAAAGAGCTGAAGACTATCTGAATCTTTAAATTATTACAACACCTATAATTTAAATGGTTTGTAGTTTTCTATAAAATTACTTATATTAATTTATTAATTCCATATCCCTTCCATTTAGCACGTGCACACACGCACACATATACATACAGGGTGGAATGATAAATTTGTCACGCTAAAGAAAACTACACTACAGGTTTATTTTAAAACTTTTATTGACAGCATCAATTCAGGTAACTTGATTATGTAGTAGAGCTGATATCTATTCAATGTATCTATGTTCAGTTTCAATCACCACCTCGATACGGGTCCGGAACTGGGAACATGGCTTTTCCACAAGTGCCGGCGGGAGCGCAGCAAATACTCAACTGATGGCAGCGATCAGGCTGGCTTTCGTGTAGGAGGTCATGATACATTATTCTCATAGATCTTCATATCTTTCTAACTTGCACTGGTGTGCCCAGTCCAAATTTTTCTCAAATGGGACCATTAATTTAACATTTTTTTCAAAATGACGATATTCAGACATTGATCCCTTAATGTTATTTCAGTTGGAAATATGAGGTAATGTTGTAAGTCGAATAGTATATAGTGTACATTTAGACAGCATTTTATTATTTCTGCAAATATCGTTAATCTGATTGAAACACCATTATGTATACATGTATTCAATTAGTCATATTGATTCCGGCAGTTTCAGAAGGTATCAGGAATATACAAGTCATCACGATCATATTTGCTTTAACCTCCATTTTACATATTACCATGTTATTAATGACGTTTAGAAATTGATTTCCAAACTAATTATCTCTGGCTAGGTCTTTATTCCTCTTTCTCTCAAATCTCTCTATCATTTATTCACATGTTTTCCTTGGCTTGCTTACCCTGCCAACTGACTCTGATGACTGACCTGGCCAATGTAAATTTACTGATGAACTACAAGAAAAACTAAAGATATAAGATGTGATGATGAAGTGGTGATATGGTAAATCAGATATGAATGTACGGAAGCTATCCCAGTCAGCCATAGAGTATCGGTATACAGTACGGTAGAGGGGTCCGTCTGGGGGCTTCTTACATTTCGTTTTTATCTTAACTGATACGACGGAGTGGTCGGAGGATCCTAGAGGAGAATGAACAGAACATGAACATAGCTCAGGGGAAGTTGAGAGAAAAAGGTCTAAGAGGCTTGCATATTGACCGGGTGTATCGGACACACGGGTGAGTTCGCGAACAATCTGAGTGAGGTCATAAGCAATGGCAAAATCATGACAAAACCTCCCCTCATCATCTGTCTTATTTGAATGGGTCAGCCATTCCACGTTATGTACGTTGACAATGTTAACAAATTCCTAATGAACCGCCCCCTTAAGTAAACACTTCATCAAATCTCCACACTAACGTAATGTACTTGCAATAACCCTTATCCCTGAGTGGCTTCCGGGCCTTGATAAGTGGTGATCACTGTGTAAAAAAACAAAACAAAAAAGAATAAGAACTATGTAAGGGAGCATCAATGCAAGACTAGTTAAATTAAAAGGAATGTGCCACCATCTTGTCCACTATTCTAATCACTCTTTTATATTTCTTATCTGACCATCTTTTATTCTCCGATTATTCCTAAATACTAACACTCACTAAAATTACAGTTACTGGATTTAATTTAACTTATTTTTTTCATTTTTTTTTTTTCTTATACTCTGACTTTAATTTTTAATCTCCATAATTTTTACTTAACCTTTAAGTTTTTTATTTATTTATTTAACTCTGATTTTTACTATTTAAATTTTCTTATGTATGGCCATTTACTTAAACTATTATTTTTGCTTTTCTGAGTCCATGATTAGTCCTTATCCAATCCCCATACTTTTGTTTACTTAATAGCATGCAATGCATTGTATTTGACCATGAAAATACACCCCAATAGAGTTATGTATTAAAGCAAACAGTGTTTAAAAAGAAAGTTTTATGTCTCTTTTATATTTCTCTCTCTCTTTCTCATAATATATATATATATATATATATATATATATATATATATATTATATAGTAAGTAGTAAATTATGAAAATATACATGGCAATTAAGCTATGTAGAACATGTCATCCCTAAAGGACTTATTCGGACTAAAATGCATGGAATTCATGTTATTGGGTATTTTTTTTATATGCATGTAGCCTTAAGTTTAGCTTGCTAACCAATCAGATTCATTTGTATTCCTGCTCATGGGTTAATGTTTTCATTAGCCAATTGTGGGGGTTTTCTCAAACAAAGATTTGATTGATTACTATTTCTTCCTCCTTTGTTTAGTTTTAAAGAGAGGTGACTCATCCTTTTTGTGAATTAAAAATGATGTTGTTTTCACATGTGCATGTTTAGAGCAAATATTTATAAATTCAAGGCTAAAAATCTGAAATGATTATATGTAGTAAAATTATAAAAGGATTTTAGATGTTATATTAGTTTAGTTTTTGATTTAATTGTTATTGTAATTTTTTTACATATTATCTTAAGGTAAAGTTTATATTGTTGTTTAATATCTCGATTCTGCAGTTTGACAGGTTTTGAGGATCTTTAAAATTTAGTATTTCGAATTTCTCATTGAAACATAATCTACATGGCTTGTCTAAATGTCTTCATGTACTGGCTTGTTGTATAATTTTCCACTTAACTATTTTCGAGTATCCACTTTCATTGAGCTCTCCATAATGGTTTTGTTACAAGACTATAAAATACAGTGTGTAAAAAAAATAAAAAATGGTCATACATATGTTAATTAATAAACACATTTATGCATTTTTTTTTTTTATAATAGCAATATATTACACTAGCTGTACCCGCCCAGCCATGCGTTGTTGTGGCTGAGTCTGGTTGACGCAAGTATTAGATTAATTTGTATCACACACACACATGCACAACCACACACATTCGCAATCACACGTACACGCAAAAACACAAGCACACACAAAAAACACATGAACACACGCACACATACTATGTAAATAGTCAGGAATAGACAGTTTAAAGCTTCAAAATCACACAAAAAAATGACAAAATCCAAGTCTCTACTATATCATTCGCGTAATCCGTTTTATTTTTATTTTTTTTTTTAGTATATAAAGAATTTTAGTCAATCGTACTTTGGTCCTGGATATGACCTTAAACTATATCCGATAGTGAGGCCCCAGCTTGCAGGCTTTGGGGAGTGTGGAGTCACCCCGTAATTGCCATTGCTCCCAGGTCCACTCTGACCCGGAGTACCTGTTAGGCTCCCAACTATGGGTTGAATAGAAACTGACTTAAAAACAAATATATACATATTCTATTAAAAACCTTTTCTTCACAATCACTGGATTCGGCATTAAATGACCTAAAAAGGGTTGATATGCCGTAAAGCAAAAACAACCAACCAACCAATCAATCGTACTTTAAAAAAAGAAAGATTTATCTAGCTTAAAAGAAAATGAAATAATAGCCGATCAGTATATAACACAATCATCCGGTTACTGGCTTATGACCGACCTCACGTGTTACACTGTCTTAAAAACGATCCCATGAAGATGGGCCAGTCATTAGGGTCTGTGTATCGAGAAGAAAATCATACCTGAGATGTTGGATGTGGGTGTGTGGCATCTTCATTCTCTCTGGTGACCTCTTCACCCTGGTGGCATTCTGGTTGGAATCTTCCTTCATCGTCTTCAGGACCGCTTTGTTGTTTAATGGAGACATTTATGACAGACAGAAGAAAACACAACACTACACAATCGCCATATGTGAGAATTACAATAAACTATTTATTCTACAAAATGTATACGATATATACATTAAGACAATCTACAATTGATAACCTTCAAAATTAAACTACCTAACCTAACTAATGATGAGAGGAGGGAGGGAGACTCCCCTTTCTCTCATTTACAGAGGGACAGAAAATACGTGCTCACCTCATGCTGTCCGGACGAGAAAAGAGGCGGATAGAGGAAAAGGAATTCTGGGGTTGCATTTCTGTGTATACTTCCGCCTATGGCCAAATTACCACCTGGCCATGCAGGAGGAGGGTGCATAAGCAACTGCCAACCGTGGCACTGAGATATGGTGCCACAGCATGTGCTGATGTGTTGAAAAACAGTATTTAATAATAACATGTACGATCTATGTAAGCACAAAAGATTTAGTATGGTAGCATGAACGTCTACGGTATATTTAATGTAAAAAATAAAAGGATTTTTGGCTTATGAACACGTTTCAATGTGTCACAGTTGGTTATTATACTTGTATTTAGTTTATTTTATTTAAAACGATTGCCTCTTGTAGAAAGTGACGCTGTATTTGAAAATTTCTGGAGCGTTTTTTTTTGTTTTTTTTTTTTTTTGTAATAAGATTTAGATTCTGGAATGGACAAATTCTTAGCTCTCAGCCAATTAAATTGGGAAATGGAAAGATCATAGTATGTCTATGAATATATGATCCAGTTAATAAGAGTGAAATCCCGTATATATCGAAAGTGCAGAAATCCTCCGGTGGAAGAGTGGGAGCAGTAGAAAACTTGTTATTTAGAGGGAAAAATAGGAACTACTTCATCTAAAGATGGTGCGATTGTGATGTTGCTCCTAGGATGAAATGTAGGATTTTAGTATAATGACTAAATGTGTCTATAATGCCGTTTTAAAGTTACATAAGATAGTGGCTAATAGTCTAGACATAATAAATTTGTATGTGGCATCTGTTGTTGCAAACCTACAGTACTTTGGTCCAGAAGGGAATTTCTGCAATCAAAATATTATATACATTAAAGGAACTTCTATTTCACATATGTTATATATTTTCTTTGTGCTGAAATTTTTTTTAAAGAGATTTTTTTTAAAGAGATTTTTTTTAAAGAGATTTTTTTTAAAAAAAAAGAAAATTTTCGTCTATGAAAAAAAAAGTGGTCAATTCAATGTTTGAATCCAAAATCTAAGAAATAAAAAGGTATTTTCAGACAACTATATATCATGGCAAAGCATTATTCTGATCAAGTTAAAGGTTAAATAATAGTTATGAAAAAGGCTGGAAAATCACTAAGAAGTATTTCAAGGTTTCTAAACCTTCCATTCTTTATTATTCAAAAAATTATAAGAAAACATGAAAAAAAAAAAAAAAATTTTTTTTTATTTATTTTTTTTTTATTATTGGCCACAAGTTCTTTATGGGATTACAATCCAGTGATTGTGCCGGGCAGACTTTGATGATCATAGAATTTTCTCTAAAAATATTAATTTGTAAGATTGCTAGTTGGTTTTGGGTTGTTGTCCTAGATTAAAATGTACTCAAAAAGAGCCAATATACCAATTTTTTTTTTTTTTTACAGAATTAAACAAGAAAGAACTTAGTATGTTTCAGTAATAATCTGCATCCATTTTAACATCTATGAAAGCTGATTCTCAAATGCCATAATATCAAAAACACATCCAAACCATAACAAGCCCTCCTCCAAATTTTACATTTCTACAAACATTTTTTGATTTATTTCATAAGCTATTTTTTGACATATTTTCTTGTTTTCATCAGCGTTATAGAAATTAAATTCAGATTGATCATTGAATATCATGGTTTTAATTTTATACTCTGACATTTTTTTATCCATACCTTGCTCGCTTCAAACCGATCATTTACATGTGATTTTAGTAACGCTTTTTAGAAAAGGTGTCAGATATAAACCTATATCATTTAAATAGTTTCTAATAGTTTAATGGAAACACTTAACGTTCTTTTCTAGTTCTTTTGCTAATTTTCTACATGATGAAATAATTATCAGCAAAGATTTCCTTATTTAGAAATTTTACATTACTTGTCAGTTTTTTTTTTTTTTGCTTTCCTAAGTGACTGGTTTGTCATATTTTTCATGTTTTCTTATAATTTTTTGAACAGTAGAGAATGAAACTTCCAGCCATTTTCATACATATTATTTCACCTTTAACTTGATTAAAATGTTTTACCATGATGCATTGTTGATTATTTGAAAATACCTTGTATTTTTCGGATTACAAAAATTGAATTGACCCCCCCCCCCCACTTTTTTTTTTTGACAATTGAAAATGTTCTTTTCAAAAAATAAATTTTATCAAATAAAATATATATAACACGTGGGAAATGGAACTTTCTTTAATATATATGTATACTATTGTAAAAAGTTTACAGAAATTTGTTATTTAATAAAAATGTGTGACCCCCCCTTTTTTTTTTCCACACACTATATATCCTTACAAAATTGTACATGGATATAAAATCTCCCTCTATAAATGTTATAATTCAGTAGAATACAAAATTTATGACTAGTCAATATTTTGTAATCATGCTGTGAAAAATTTGAAATCCTCGGCACAAAAATTCTACACAAACTTGTTACATATAAGAATGGAATTGTTTAATAATCAAATGCATAAAACAAAAATAACCAATTTTTTAAAAAATACACTTTCACCCCAAACAAGGCACAGTGCCACTTTGATGTAGGGGACTACTACCAGGGACATAATTTGCAGGGATACTATGGCGGGAGTTGAGCACCAAGATGTCTGTTCACATTACACTTCAACTTCTGCATGTCAGTACAGTTGGGGAAACAGGAACCCAGAAGGAAATTCCAGAGTCCAGCAGTTCTAGGAAAGAAACTATTAGAGTAGAAGGCTTTCTTACATCTAGGGATCTCTACTGTGTAGGGGTGGGACTTTGCTGCTTGTCGGGTTGTCTGAGGAAATTACGTCGAGGGGGTATGAGGGCTAGTAGTTCGTCAGAGCATCCACCATTAAGATATTTGTAAAATAGGCAGAGGGATACAACATTTTGTCGATGGGACAGAGGTTGAAGCTTACATTCAGGACCTATCAGGTTGGCAACTCTTTTGAATCCTGTCCAGGAGTTTTTTATTTTTAAATAAACAAATTTTATGAACATCCGAGAAATGACTGTCTCTCTCACCATTTAAAAAAATATATCTTAAAAAAAACCCCCCAAAAATCAAAGGGAGATAACTGAACAATAAATTCATACTAGATTTATGTGGTCATGCTTACGAATTTCCATTAATTATTTAAAATGGTTTTCTTTATAAAAATAAAATTACTTGATCAATTAAGGTGAATTTTAGAATGGTATTTTCATTTTGTCATGAATAGGTATATTGTAAAAAAATTTTTATGTTTTATGGGGTAATTCTGGACAAAAACTGAAAATATTTTCGTTGTAGTTCTCAACATTTTATAATTTAAAAGTATTTCTTTTGTAAGATGTATTTTTTGATATTTGTTAAAAAATATATTTGTAAGGAATGTTTTTTTTAATATTTGTAAAAAAAAAAAAATATAAATATTTTTTTTTTTTACAAATATTAAAAACATTTCTTACAAATATTTTTTTTACACAAATATTAAAAAACATTTCTTACAAATATTTTTTTACAAATATTGAAAAACATTTCTTATAAATAAATGTTTTTCAATATTTGTAAAAAAAAATATTTGTAAGAAATGTTTTTTAATATTTGTGTAAAAAAAATATTTGTAAGAAATGTTTTTTAATATTTGTGTAAAAAAAATATTTGTAAGAAATGTTTTTAATATTTGTAAAAAAAAAAAAATATTTGTAAGAAATGTTTTGTAATATCTGTAAAACAGAAAATCGCTAAATAACATACATTGCAATTTTGACTACTGGTGATTGTATTGACTGTATTTTATGGTTTTTGCACAAACAGTATTGATTTTTCGATGTAGGTTTGTAAGGACACAATGTGGAATGGTTTTTATCTTTTGTATCAATGTTTTAACCTTTATATCTAGCACTATTTTTATCTTCAAAAAAATAATAATTATGTTATTATTTGATGGATCTCTTTAGGTTTAAGATCAATAGGTCATCCGGAGATCTGTGGAATTAATGTTGGAATTTCCCCTAAGAAATCATGATTAAAGCGGTTATGATGACATGAACAATAAAGTTGTATACTTACTGTAGTTCAGCATCATATTCAATTTAATGCCCATTTTTATATGTGGGCATGTGTTGAATGGCTTTGCGAAATTGACTTCAAAATAAATTTATCTCTGAGCAGGTTTTTATTCATCTATTTCTCTCAAGTCTATTTTTACCAATTTTCTCTTCTTTTCCTTGGTCTACCCTCTCCTACCTCAACTCTTCCACATTTGATCTACATACTTTCATCAGTGAACATACTACTGAAGTCTCTTGTTCTACACACATCTATCTAAATACTTTAATAAGAATAGAGATTTAGTATACGTCTGTAACACCAGAATTTTATCACCTCTTGAGAAGGCATTCCATATTTTTAACAATTTTTCAGATGTACACATGCATTTCTTTAGGGAGCTTTAATAATCAAAGTTTCAGTTTTAAATTGCGTTTCCGTTACTATACATACAGATTGAATAGGCATATCATACGATACATCCAAACATACATTTAAGAACCTTTGTTCGTCTTGGTCTGTCATGCTTAGGTTTGAAATAACATTTGCGTCAAATCTAAATTGACCTGTATTAGAATAAGGATTCTAGATGGTTTAGTATCATTATATTTTGATTTTAATTTTTGTAAAGAAAACGTAAAAATGATGTGAAACAGTTTTGTTAGCAGAATTAATCTTGATCATCCTGGAACAGGTATTCTTATTATATATATAGTGATGGGCTGACTCTGATACAATTATTGATTCCTATTCTTTATAAATATTTAAATATAGAGTTATTTTTTTCTGATTAACATGAAAACACGTTAAATGTGCAGATATTTTCTCAAGTGTAAAAATGCATTTGTGGGGAGTGATCTAGAGGTTTTAGTTTTACTGGTTGTTTAAAATCAATAAATATTTATCATTTTAACATTACTACCAACAATCGGAGATTCTGTTTTAAACCAAATCAAATAAAAGAAAAGAATCATTATTGGCATCAGAAAATCGGCACATCTTTTCTGATACCAATTCCAATACCCCCCCCCCCCCCGTTTTGATTTATAAAAATAAAAAATTAAAATTCTCTCTTAAGATATTGCAGACTGTATTGTTTTGTGCAGGTGAATCATAGTGATTTATTGTACATACAAAATCTGGATAAAGGTGGTCACAGATCTGGAAGGAATAATTTAAGTAGTTGCTTTGAAACAGGTTTTCTTAGCATTTAGTGCGTGTGTAAAGTGAAGATGCTGCTGATTTCAATTAAAAATTTAATGAAACGTTTTGCTGTAATTCCCTTTTTCATTGAATTCTTTTTTCTTTTGAATTTTTTCAGCCGGAGCCTTTCTTCATTTCTTTTGCTCTCTACGATGCGAAAGTGGGTAAAAAGATAACGGAAGACTACCACGTAGATCCTAATCAGTTGTCCGTTCGTTCTATGATCCCACCTGAGTTACTCCAAGCCTCTGACAGATTGCATACAGTCGATGGTGTGAAAAATACGGCACCAGAATTGTACAATTTTGACAGAGAATGGTTCTATTCAAGGGATAGAATAGTAAGTAAACAAAATGGTACCAATCAGTAAATGTACCAAACTTTATGATGCCATTTTGTTTTTGTTTTTCTGAATTTTGAACTTAATTTTTCAGAGATTAATTTAGGTGTTATGTTTAACAAATTGATTGGATGACTACACAATTGAATGATTATATTATAGGAATCCTAAATTAATTATAGTGGTGATTATTTAAATCATATACCTTTTTTTTTGTTTCTGTTATCGTGAAATACTCCAATATAAAAAAACCCCAGTAACCAAAATATTTTAAATCCTAAAATAAAATTGCTATCTGTGAATTTCTCAAATTTACTGTTTTGTATTAAAAAAACAAAACAAAAAAAACACTGTAAATCCTGTTATTTATTGATGTGAAATTATTTAATTGCATTCCAAAACATGTACAACATCATGTGGACATGCTGGTTCTTGTTAAATCAAAAAATAGTTTGTATTACGATTAATTGGACAATTGTTCTCATCTTGAGTGTTATTCTGTACGTTTTTTTGGTCAATGTAATCTCTGACCTTTGTCAGCTGTTAAAGTCGCCATCCCCCCCCCCCATCCCCCGGAAAAATAAAAAGGGTAGCTCTGCACAATTTGAAACCTTAGTTTCAAATTTTTGGATCTAGTTAGAAGTAAGTTTACATAAATCGTAAAGATAATTTAACTATCAAGGAACCCTATGGGTTTTAATTCTTTAACTTATTATGATTAAATTTTTAATTAAATCCACCAACCAATTGCAAGTTCTTAGAAACATATTTACGAAATTAAGAGGCTGCTGGTTTCAGTATGGTTAATTGCAGGTTATCCATTTTTTTTTTTAACCGGATGTATTTTTTAATTTTTGGTGTGTTATTATAACTGATAGGAGATAGGGGGGGGTAAAGCAAGAAAAAAGGGGAGGGTCCTTGTGCAAATAACATTTAAGATGAGAACAATTGTGCGATTAGTCTGAATAATACAAACATTCATACCTAATCTCAAAAATTCAGAATTGTAAAATAGTCTTTAGTCCGAAATGCTTCTTTTTCAAAATGGGTTTTATCTTTAATAAAATCTTATAACCAAAAATATTAGTCTTTACTTTGAAAATTTTTTTTAAAGAATGGTTTTATATGATAAAAATGTATTTCAAAAGTTTTCATAGTATTCACGTTTAAATGTTTCTTTTTTCAGGTTAGTTTTGTATTATAAAAAATGTATGTTAAAAGATAGTCTTAAAAATAGCTTTTCCTTGGAAATTTTTTTTTTTTTTTATTACACATTAAAATAAAATGTATCCAATAAAGAACATTTCTGAAAAAATTTACTTTAATTTGTCAACGCAAATGAAACCCTTGTAAATGACTATAAAAGTTTACTTCGCTTGTCCCTACCAATTAAACTCGCATTATTCTGGAATTCTGAATCCTGATTCAATAAAGCATTTGTAATATAAAATAACATCTAAAATAGTTCACCTGTGAAGTATTTTATTTTATCAGAAAATCTGAAGAAAAAGATCAATTAACATTGTTATAATGTCAATTATAAGGAAACTGGAAACCATTATGTAAACATTAATCAAAAGGGACTTTTCTTTGTTATATGCCAGCATGACTTTCACTAAATAGAAAGAGGAAATCAAAATGAAATAAGTTTATTGAATTTAATTGGAAATCCTTCTGGATTGAATTAGTCACGGCTTTATATTCCAACAAAGCAATGTCTCCAAGAATACTACAAAACTGTAAACTATCTATGTGACTAAGGAAAAGAAATTTAGAGCAACAGAACTTATGGCCATGGCCAATTCAAAGTTCAGATCTAATTCTTCTTGTACGACTTTGATGCTTAGTAGATTCAAAGATTGATCACAGTAAGTTTAATCTAAACCAAGTTTATAAGAACAGTTTGAAATTATTTTGAACTGCAAAAAAAAAAAACAACAAAAAACAGTTAAATAATACATAAAAATCGATGCTAACAAGAATCCAAGCTGTTATCAAGACCAAAGGAGGCTCAACTTTGAAATCTGGTGGAGAATGTCTTTTTTTTCTCTGCAACCTCTTTCTCACAGAAGAAATGTGACTAGTCTTTCTCTACTCTATCATTATTTCATAGTCGACTGAGCTCCAATCTCTAATTCTCTCTCCTGTGAAACATTCACAGCAAAAACTTGTCTAGTTACAACCATTGTAAATAGTTTTCCTTTCTTCCTGTATGTACCTGGAGCTAAATGGAATTTCTATGAGCAGATTGTTTTTTTTTTTTAAAAGAACTGTCTGTGGAACATAATACCATGGAGTTGCTTTCCAGGTAACTGCAACATAATTGTTTTCAAATTCAATGTTAACAGATTTTTGTTGAGCTGTCCTTTCAGATAATCAAATACTAAGTTGCAACCATTATCTCAAATCTTCGTGTCTCTTGCATTCCACCTGACAAACCTATTAAGTCTTAGCCTTGAGTGACCTTTAAGTCTTAAGAAATCGCCACTCATTAGTATAAAAAAAAAATATAAAATATTTTTGGGCATCTGTGTGTGAAAAGAAAATGTTTTTGCAAAATAACATTTTAGTTTGAAACAAGCTTTTAAAACTTTCTATAATATTGGTTTTCTTGTTTCTGTAACAGGTGGTCTAATAAAATTAGTCATTGAAAAAAAACAAAAATGACATGAAAATTAAAAATATATATTTTTTCTATTTATTTTAGGGTATTTTTTCAGTAAGAGATCGCCAGCCCAATATCTATCTGTTTGCCAAAATAGAGAAAGTGCTTCAAGGCAGTGTGTCACACTGCACGGAGCCATATGTTAGAGCGACAGACCCTAAAGTTGGGACAAAAGTGCATCGACAAATGAAGCTCTTCTGCTCTCGAATTGGACATCATCGAATGCCTTTTGCGTGGGCAGCAAAGTAATTATTTTATTTTTTAATTTGGTTTATTTTTTTGTGACAATTAGAATATCTCATTACATTTTAATATTTTAATTTAGAAAAAAATGCTAAATATTTTTTGGTATCTATGCATGAAGAGGGAATGTTTACTGATTTCAGCAATGTCTATTTTTCATTTTTTTTATTTTCTTGCTACAATGTATTGTAACAAAATAAGTATGTCCAGTAGGATCTAGTTAATTGATGAGATTAGCCTGAATTAAAGAAAAAAAGAAAAAAAAAGTGAGGTAGGGAATCATGACAAAGTCCTGTTAAATCTTGCCTCATCTTCTGACAGTTGGACATGGATGGATCAAAATTCCATTGATTAATCTGTCAAGTGATCAATTTTAATTATAAATGAGAAATAATTTTCATGGAAAATTTAAAATGTTGAGATATAGACATTGAATGAAAAAGGTTGAAATGATTGTCTTCCGGGCCTTTTTATCAGTTTTAAGACTAGAGATTTTGTGTGTTTGTATTTTTGAGGATCTCAAATATATTGTCCAGGATTTGATATCCTTCCGATTGAAAGGCAAGTCAACATCTTTCTTCTAGCATTGTCATTCATATGTTCTCAAAACAAAAATCTGTAGTGTGGATAGCTGAGTTAGGATTAATAGCTCTTGTCATGAAACAAGTACTTGTGGTCTCAACTAAACTTTGCTGAAAACGACTGAAAATTTCACAAACAATTGCACTATTTTTGTGTTTATTTAGAATGTAACCTATTTTCAAAGCAAAAATGCAGAACACTTTTTAAAAACTTAATGATGTACATACCTGTTATGGAACGAAGATATCACATTCCGAAAATTACATGAATTGATCAAGTAGGTTTATTTTTAATTAAGAAAATTAAATTTTATGACTTAGCAAGGCATTGATTTGATCTGCTAGGTTTTATAAATATGAAGGAGACAACTCAATTCGAACTATCAAGATCAAAATCGGCATTGTAATGTATATAAATTCCTATTAAAATCTAAAAATTCTAAAAACAAAAAAAAAATTCCATATAAAAAAACTACTTGATCAATTTATATGATTTTTGAAATGTGACATCCTCATTTTGTGACAGGTGTTTACATCAAACAGATTTTTCTGCAAGTTAATTTTTAGAATAGGTTTAATTCTAAAGAAGCACCCATTTTAATGCACTATTGAGTTTTTTTCCTCCCAAATCCAACAAAATAGTGATTAATGCTTCTTCCCATGATCCCAATGTTTCAAAGGGAAACAACTCATATTTTACTAATCATAGATCCTCACTTATAAATTTTACTCCTGATACAATATCATTGAATTTTTGAAAACCATTTTAATCTATCATATTAGGAAAAAAGGAAAATAATGTTTTTCGTTCCTTTTCAGATCTGTCTCACTTCAGCCTGCCAGTGAGGCCACAATGGTTCTTTATCGACAGGAGAGTTCCAAGCTGTCTGAAGAAGAGATTATAAAACGATTACAGGAAATGCGGAGGTAATTGAACCTTTTCTTAGAATGAATTTAAAAGAAAACGATAAACTTAATTAGAATTTACATGTATTTATTTATCTTTGCTATTCTTACAACCTGAACTTTATCTTGCATATATTGGTAGACGTAGAATCCCCAAGGAGTTCTTTGCGAGTAGAGTAATATTGACGATTTAAGTAATTTCATTTTAACCAACTTAAACGGTTTCTCCAGTTTATAATAAACTTTACCTAAAATCTACCTGTTTTTTTTTTTTTTTTAGTTTTTTTCATATAATCTCTCTCATATACAGTGCTGCCAAAAAGAAAGTTCACACTTGTCATTTTTTCAAAAACTGCAAATTTAAGCTAAATTGAATGTAACTGTTAAAACAACCTATACTTCATCTGATTAGCCTTTTATTCCTTTGTAATTTTACCTGTTAATATTTGACTTTTAATTGAAGTATCTTAGTGTTCATGTCAGTTTAAAAAACATATAAAAAGTATAGGTTGTTGAAACAGTTACATTCAATTTAGCTTAAATTAGGAGTATCTGAAAAAATGACAAGTGCAAACTTTCTTTTTGGTGGCACTGTGTGTGTGTGTGTGTATGTATATATATATATATATATATATATATATAAAAAATGTGTTAGTTTTAGGATAATTAATTGGAATTAGAAAAGATAGAATGTTTTGAGGTATTAATATTAATACATGACTATATTTTTAAAAATACAAATTTATGGTGGTGGTTAATTTGTATAGATTTTAGTTTTACTGGTAGTTTAATATCAATAAATATTTAGTATTAGGTTTTTACAGTGACGAAAACCCCCCCGCTCTATAGCTAAATATTTAGAGATTTTAACAGGATCGGAATTGGAAAACTATTAAAATCATCCCATCACTAATATATATATATATATATATATATATATATATATATATATATATATATAGGTACAAATAATACCTATCTCCCAATGCCTGAAAATTTTAATACTTTTATTTATTTATTGGTCCCTCGACAAAGCAGGTATTGGACTTGGTAATTCACTCGTTCACACTTTTCTCAATAACCACGCCTTGGATTTTTTTTTTTTTTTTAAATTTTGCACGAACATTAGTCATGGTGAAAGTAAATTTTTGCCAGAACAGATTTTCCAGGATAACTTTGGTTGCATTATGGGGGCAAAATTGCCCAATTATCCAAGGAGTGGTTATTGCAAAAGGTGTGAACAAACAGAAGGATAAACGTTTATCCTGTTTTTTCACACCTTTCTCTTAACCACTCCTTGGATAAATGGGCAATTTTGCACAAACATTAGTCATAATGAAAGTAAATTTTGACTCATGGAGGGGATCCCTGCATGCTCGGCTTCTTTATTTTATTTTACTTTTTAACTGGTTTTCTTTCTTATTAGGATTTTGTAATTTCAATTTATTACATTATCGTTTCATCATTAAATTAGGGACTTCTCCATAGTTACACTTATATTAAATATGAATGTCATTAAAAATAAGAAACTTTAATAATGTACTTATCATGGAAAATACAACCATTCGCCAAAATTCATGTAAGTTCATCCAGTAGTTTTATTTAAAAAAAAAATGAATTAAAGTTTTAGCTGTATAAGGAATATCGCTGTCATTATCGTGATACTCAAGGAGCATAACTGTTTTTTTCTTTGCATTTGACCTCTGACTTCCATTCCAAATTTATTTCGTCTGCACAATTTGAATTATAACCTTTGACTTTTACAATTATGCTGATCATGATGGGGTGATATTCCTCATATGACTAAAACTAGAATTTGTTTCATAAAAACACAACTAGTAAATGAATTTACACAAATTTTAGTGAACGCTTTTTATTTTACCTTACATTACAACATAATGGTTTCCTATTTTTTATTCTTTTCATGGCATTTGTATTCAATCTAAGTGTAATCATGGAGAAACACTTTAAATCATTAATTGAACCAAATTGTTATAAAACTAGAACTAATTTTGTTATGGTAAACATCGTTATAATTGCTATAAAATTAGGTTTAAATAGCTTCCTAAGTTTTCTACCCTTTATATATATATATGAAGATTTACTAAAAATTCTAAAGCTAAAAATGACTTTCTATTCGATAGTTTAAGTGCTTATAAATTCCTTTATAATTTCGATGGGTTTTGAAATAATTCATTTTTCGTTTTTATCTATTAACTGAAGATTAAAATGGCTGACTTCTTCATAAATAAAGCTAAATGCATTTCATTCTGTAATTGTTTTTAAATAAGATATTTTAAATTACGTTTTATGTGATTGAACTTTTGATTTCAATAATTGATTAAATAAAAAAAAATATGCATGAATCACACAAAGACAAGAAACAGAATCACAAGAAGTGATCACATAATTTTATTAATATAGAAATTGTTAAATACTTAGTTTTAATGCTGCAGGTTAGTGAGTAGTTATTTACTTGTTTGCAAATGAGATGTAGAGCAAAATTTAGTTTTATATGGCTTTGTTAGCTTTGATAGTATAGTTACAAATATACCTCCTTTCTCTGTAAAAAATATTAGAAAATAATCCTATCAACAAGGCAAAAACCTATAAAGGGAGCTAACTCGTGCGTTTCTATTTACTTTTGTTATTTATTTCTAAAGACCAGAGAAGCAGAGTAAATGGCAAGTTATTCCAGGTCACCTCAAGATCCGCCTTGAACCCATTGATAAAGATATTCCAAGTAAGTCCGTATGATACATTTTTTTTTTATCTCAATCATCTCTTCCTCTCATTTAATAGTCTACGTACCATCCCCTCTCGCTATCGTTCTTACCTGATACTAGCACTTCTTTATCCAAACCACTCCTACAACCCCCATCATGAATTAAAAATGGCAACCGTATGGTCCTCTCTTTGTGTCCTGCTTATTTCATACTCTACCTACTACTCCCTCATAACGAGTCACTTCTATCACAGCCTATTAAAAAAATATATAAAAAGTATAGGTTGTTGAAACAGTTACATTCAATTTAGCTTAAATTAGGAGTATCTGAAAAGATGACAAGTGCAAACTTTCTTTTTGGTGGCACTGTGTGTGTGTGTGCATATATATATAATATATATATATATTATATATTATATATATATATATATATATATATAAAATGTGTTAGTTTTAGGATAATTAATTGGAATTAGAAAAGTTAGAATGTTTTGAGGTATTAATATTAATACATGACTATATTTTTAAAAATACAAAATTATGTTATGTGATCTTATCTCACATCCCCTCTCCATTTCTACCTATTTTATCCCTTTACCTTTTTTCTCTGAACTTAATACTATGTATTTCATACTCTTTCTGTGAATCTTCAAGTTTTTCTGCATAAAAAGGGATTATTTTTTAATAAGCCCTATTTATCACATATTAAGATCAGATTGTCTTATTATAACTAGTCTGTTCTGGTGGTACCAGACCAGGCTGTCTGAAGATACTGGTGTCCTGATCTGAAATGCATCAAACATTGATGTTATTTTTGTTTTCTTTTCCCTTTGCAAAATTCAATTATGTTCTATAAAGTAAGAACAACAATTTTCTTCTACAACCCCCCCCTCCACTAAGATGAACTAGTTTGGTTACTTAGCTATTCCATATATTAACCATAGTTCCTAATTACTTGCCTCCCCATGGGGGTAAAACTACCAAAAAATTGGTTTTTAATGTCGCGGAAAAGAAGAACGCTCTGGATTGGGACAAAAATAAGAATTGTCTTAGTCTAGAATAACTTCATTGACCGAGGACAGAAAAGTGCAACAGATGCTACAATTTTTTTTTTTTTTTCCAAATTGCAAAATTCCATATTTGCCCCCCCCCATCCCCTACAAAGGAGGGATTGGATCCAGTAATTCACTCCTGTTTGTTTGTTCACACTTTTCTCAATAACCACTGTGAAAAATTTCCCCCACTCTTTATCTGTGCCTAAATCAAAACGTGGATTCCATGAACAAAGCTTCTTTCTTAGAACTGCACGCCTGTGGAACTCTGTTCCGTCTGCCTGCTTCCCACCGGACTACAACTTGGATGTCTTCAAGTCCAACGTTAATAAATTCCTAATGAACCGCCCCCTTAAGTAAACACTTCATCAAATCTCCACACTAACGTAATGTACTTGCAATAAACCTTATCCCTGAGTGGCTTCCGGGCCTTGATAAGTGGTGATCACTGTGTAAAAAAAAACAAAAAAAAAAACACGACCTTTTATTTTTTTTAACTTTACACAAACATTAATAATGATGAAAGTAAATTTTTGTCAGAACAGATTTTCTGAGATAATTCTAGTTATCCCCCTCGGGGGTGGGGGGGTCATTATAGGGATAAAATTGCCCCTAAATCATTCATCCATTCATTTGTTCATACTTTTCTCAATAAGCAATCCTTGAATTTTTTAAAAATTTTGCTATAAACATTAATGATGAAAGTAAATTTTTCACTTGTACATGGGAATCCCGTATGCTTGGCTTGTTTCTATTTTATGTAATTTCTTTTTATTTTTTTCTTATTGCAGATTGTTTAACTCCCTCGTTGCTGCCTGTGCACCCGTTCCCTGAACCTCCTGTGGGTCCACTTCATATTGAAGTGGAAGAATTTCTGGAGGACAAAGGAGATTTAAGTTCTCCGTTTTGTTCCTACCAGAATCATCTCTACATCTATCCAATCAGCCTTAAATACGATTGCCAAAAAAGTTTTGCAAAGGTCAGGCTTTTTTTTTTTGTCTTTTTCAATGCTAATCTTTAATTTTAGACTTTTTAAAACTATTTTCTTGGTTCTTAAAAATAAATAAAAATCTTTATGATGTACATATTCATGACAAAACGAAAATATCATATTCCAAAAAACACTTGAAGTAGTTTTATTTTTATATAAGAAAATAAAATTTGAAGTATCTGAAGAGTAACTCTCACTTACCATTTAGAAAAAAAAATCTAGGAAAACGAGATATTCCGACAATAATTCATACTTACTAAATTTATGTTGTAATGCCTATGAATTCTCATTAATTGATTAGAAAATTTTTATTAATTGATTAAAAATTATTTTTTTAAAATACTGGATCAATTTATGTGATTTAAAAAAAAAATTCTTTTTGTCACAGATGATATAGATTTTTCTTTGTTTTTTAATGTAAAGGTAATTTTAGACACAAACCATTTCCTTTATATCAAATTCACCATCAGAGTTGTTCCAGGTATTATTTTAAAGTGCATCTGGTGATGAGACTCTCATTGAAGAACTTTAAGAAATGTGGAGTTATTAGTTGTCATTACTTCAAGGTCCACTTTGACATTATGGTAATACTTGTTAAGGTCCCTACAAAACGAGTAATCGACAAACCAATCTTATACAAGACATGTACAGTTTTGACATAAAGTGACTCGATGACTATTGACGTGCTATAAAACCCAACAGTTTTTGTCCAGAATAGACGAAAATATATGCCAAAAATCATTGAAGTAGTTTTATTTTTATAAAGAAAATCATTTTTAAGTGATTAATGGGAATTTGTAGACGTTACAACAAAAATCTCAAGTTTGAATTATTGTTGAGGTATCTCCCTTGTTTCTTGAGTTTATTTTCAAGATGGTGACACAAGACAGTTGTTTTTCTCTTACTCATAAATTTTTATTTTTTATTTTTTTTCCTAAAATATAACTACTTGATCAATTTGTTATGTGATCTTTCGAAAGATGAAATTTTCTTTCTCTCACACGTACATGCATCATATTGAGTTTTCTTTATTTTTGTCTTATAATATAAGAGGAATTCTTGATAAGAACCACTAAAAAAAACAATCAACAGTAAATGTATATGAAAATATTTTTAAAAAATTAAAAATATTCATAAATAGTTTTTTTTTACCGGAAAACATTTCAAAGAAATTAATTAGAAAAATTGATAAAAAAAATAATTAAAGAAAAATATATAAAAATAAATGGGAAAATAAAAATGACGTTGAAGAGCTTACCTTTTTTTTAAGAGTGTGTGTGTGTATATGGTGGTGGGGGGGTGATTGGGCTAATAATGTATCTGGTTACAGAGTATAAGATCAGTTAAGCTGAGTTCGAATTCTATTTTATCTCTGATGTTCAATTATGCACTTATACTGTTGAAGAAATGTATGGATCCCCTATTTCCTTCTCATCCATCTTCTCTTAAAACGTATAAAATGAAGTGTGTAAATTGTGGTTTGAAAGGCCTGCTTGAGGTTATGCTAATAATGTAAGGGAGATAAATCTTGATTTTATGCTTCTGATTTGCAGCAGTATTTTGAACAGTATTACACTTTTAAGAAATTTTTTTAAATTTTCTAAAAGAAAAAAAAAAAAAAGATTTCAGCAATATTAAAGTTTACAAAAAAAACAAAAAACAAAAAAAGAACGTTAATTGGATAATAAAACCCGAGACAAGGTATATTAAAAATGTAATTAACGAACAAAACCGAGCCGAAGCCATTGTTTTGTTTTCATTTGATGGAATTCGTGTGGCGGTGACAAGAGAAGAGACAAGTGTCGTTATCTGTATTCAAGAACAGTATCGATGTTATATCTCGTGTTTTCGTTCGGTAACATTGATTTTTAACATTGTTTCGTTTACGAAGTTTTGTTTTGTTCATTCACATTTATTTATTACTTTTGTAAAATTATTTGCTTTTGTTAAATATTTGTTACAAAATACACATCGAGATTTACATCATTGACAGGATTTCAAGGACCACCCTTTTTGCAATAATTAATTTATAAAAGGGTATGTATCCTAAGCAAAAAAATAAAATAAAATAAAATAAAAAAATTGCCAAATAAATGAAGTTGCTACTTTTGATAGTAAGACTCAAGTTTTAGTGCGGGAATTGCTATTTTAAAATTACGTATGATGGATAGACAAAGTTTGATGTAGAGATACTTGGATACATTTAAAATGTCTATAATCTCATAATTCTCATTTGTATTTAACTCATCAATTGTGGCAGGAGCAGTTCAGTCACCGTTTTATAAATCCTTTGGTAAGTTTAATTGAGTTATCTCCCATGCACTTGTAAAAGTAGTGCTAAGTTACCTCCCTTAGAAATATGATTTCCTGAAATTAGTTTTAGTGATGTCAGCACTTTTCACCGTCATCTGCAGTCTCGTTACTCAACGAGTATACACGGGCCGTCGAAAATTACGAGAAAAAAATTATCCTTCGCCACTATCCGCACGAATATTCATGTTTATATAAAATAACTTCTGAATCGATTACGTTAATAAGAATTAAAAAAAAAAAAAAAAACAGCAAAAAAAAAAAAAAAACGGGGGGGGGGGCATAAATTGCAAAGCAGAAAGAAAAAAATGAAAATAGATATGCACTTTCAATTTCCCTAATGCTTGAAATGGATTCGACCAATTGTTTTCTTGCTAACTTGTCTGATAAGTGTGTGTGTGTGTGTGTGTGTTAACTGGCTTGGATTCTCTAATTACACAGACGGAGCTGGTAGCACAACACATAGCTTCGCTATATCCGATTCCCTATCTCAGTTTTGCAGGTTACATTCATGACACGTTTCCCAGACCAGCAAGACCAACATGCCTCACTTCTAGATCTATTTCTGACAAAAGTTCCCGATGATTGTACAACAAATGCCCACAGCCCACATGGGAATGCTGATCACGCTGTGATGATGGTAGAAATCACCCTAAATTCTCGCCCTAAAACTGAAGACCCACTACTCAAAACAACGAGGTATTACAAAAAAACCGACTGGGAAGCCATCAGAATTCATCAGAGATGCCCCATGGCAAAATATCTTTTCTCTCCCAGCTGAACAGTGTGCAAATGAGACCACTGAATGGTTAAAAACTGCAATTGAGGCACATGTTCCCACACGGAAATTCTATAGAAAATCCCACTATCCTCAATGGTTTACCTCTGCTTATGCAGCTGCGATTCTGTTAAAGCAGCATGCGTTCCACAGATTCAACCGACATAAGTCCAGTTCAAACAGACAGAAGTACATAGAAGCTAGAAATAATTGTAAGAGAGTAATAGAGACAGCTAAGACAGGTTACACTGAAGCCACCAGGAAACGCATTGAAGCACGGAAATTAGGGACCCATGATTTTTGGAAAATCTACAACAGTGTAGTAAATAATGGGCAGTCAACAATTCTCCCATTATCAAACAATCATGAGGTTGCTTGCACGGCAACTGACAAGGCAAATCTGCTTGCTAGTCGGTTTGCCTCAAACTCCACACTGGACCTGGCACACCACTCCCTCCCCGACTTTCCTTTGCGGACAGACGCCACACTAGACGATTTGAAAATCACCCCTTCTTAGGTGCATGGTATCATAAAAAAGCTAGACACCTCAAAAGCATGTGGACCAGACCTCAGCCCGGCTGTGCTAATAAAAAAATGCTCTGCTGAGATTGCTCCAGTTCTCTCCAAACTTTACAATAAATGCCTTAACGAATCTTGCTTTCCTGACTGCTGGAAAACTGCTTCTGTGGTACCAGTCTTCAAAAATTCTGGTGAAAGAACTGACCGACTAAATTATCATCCCATTAGCCTTCTCCCACTTTTCCCCAAAATATTTGCGTCCTTAGTTAATCAAGCCCTAGTCCAACACCTAACAGCTACTAAACTCCTGACCGACAAACAATATGGATTCAGGCAAGCCCGTTCAACAGCAGATATCTTAACTGTAGTCTCTGAACATATATACCGTTCACTGGACAAAACAGGGGAGGGTAGAGCGGTAGCCCTTGATATATCTAAGGCTTTTGACAGGGTATGGCACGATGGTCTTCTAAGGAAAATTTTATTATATGGAATCACTGGAAGAATACACAATGTAAGTAATAGAAAAATCCAAGTTGTCTTCGACGGTCGTACATCTAAACAATATGATATAAATGCGGGAGTACCCCAGGGGTCTATCCTTGAACCTTTATTGTTCCTGGTATTCATAAATGACCTCCCTGATAAAATTGTTTCGGAGATGGGTATATTTGCCGATGACACCACTCTCTAGAACAGGCATGAGGGGAAAACAAATGAACACATATCTAAGGAAATGGCAAAATCACTAGAGGATGACCTCCAATGTGTAGTGGAATGGGGACAAAAATGGATGGTCACATTCAATGCTGTCAAGACTAAACTTGTTTCCTTCAATAACTACAAGAAACCTTTCCTACCACCAATAACAATGGCTAAAAATACACTGCCTGAAAGTACTTCCTTTAAACTCCTTGGCCTAACATTTACAAGGTACGTGAACTGGAATATATACATTGAGAGCATTGCCAAGGCTGCTGCAAAAAAGGTGGGCTCTCTTTCTGCCATGCTAGAAAATTACTTATGCCTGAAAATATCCTGTACCTCTATAAGGCCACCATTCGCCCATGTATGGAGTATTGTTGTTGCATTTGGGCTGGTGCATCTGCTGCTTGTTTCTCACTCCTGGATAGGGTTCAAAAGAGAGTCGCCAACCTGATAGGTCCTGAACTGTCATCTAAGCTTCAGCCTCTGTCCCATCGACGAAATGTTGCATCCCTCTGCCTGTTCTATAAGTATTTTAATGGTGAGTGCTCTGACGAACTGCAATCACTTGTGCCTCCTCGATGTGACTACTCCCGACAAACCCGACAAGCAACTAACTCCCACCCCTTTACAGTAGAGATTCCTAGGTATAAGAAAGCCTTTTACTCCAATAGTTTCTTCCCCAGAACTGCAAGTCTTTGGAACTCCTTTCCGGGATATTGCTTTCCCAACTGTACTGATATGCAGAAGTTCAAGTGTAATGTGAACAAACATATTTCTACTCATCTCCCTTCATAATGCCCCCACAAATTATGTCCCCGATAGTAGCCCCCTACTTCAAAGTGGCACTTGCCTTATTTGGGATGAAGATTAAATAAAAAACTGAAAATAAAAATAATAAACTGACAAATTCATTTCAAGCATTTAAGGAAATCGAGAACGAAAAGGTATCAAGTTATTATTTAAAAAAATTTATTTATTGTTTAATATTTTTCTTGTTTTTTTAACAAATAAAATTTTAAAAAATGACTGATGGTAACTTCAGTTGTTATATATATATATATATATATATATATATATATATATATATATATATATTGTAGATAATTAATTTTGTCTAAATACAGGCACTGAACAGTTTTACTGAGATAAATTTGTTTTTTTTTTAATCAACAAACATCAAGTCTCTGGTATGTAGTTCAAAGCTGCAATTTAAATTAAGTTCAATGATCAATAGCTTATATCAATCTGAGCTTTCATATATTAATCTATATTTATAAAGCTCACTATGTCTGTGTGTCTGTCTGTTAGTCTTCAGTTTTTCAAAGTGCATCTCCTCCAAGATGCAAGATCAGAAAGTAGCACAGGACGTTTTTTGTGGACCGTTGTTTTCTATGTATAAAATTGACCTTGTCTGAGGAGTAATCTGTGTAAATATACATTTGTACGCTGGTCGATTTATTTTTACTATTTCTTATCTAGCTGATGATAGCTCAAACGGTAACAACTAAGGCTATATGTTTTGGTTTCGATTCTACCTGATGGCACTAAAGTCATATTTTTATTATTACTTTTGAAATCACTGCTATATATTGGGTATAATATCATAATCAATAGCCAATAATGCTTTCAACAGTAAAAGGTCAATCCACATAACTGAAACCGTGGTATGTTTCCAAAATATGTAGCATAGTTTTGAATACTTTGTGTGTATGTATGTATGTATGTATGTATGTATGTATGTATACACGCACACACACAGTATTTAAAACTATGTTACATATTTTGGAAACATACCACGGTTTCAGTTATGTGGATTGACCTTTTATTGTTTGAAGCATTTACCTTCAAAATGCCATGGCATAAAGAGTTTTTTTTCATTTTTCTTTAACGTTTCCTTATTGTTCTGATCATATAATAAAGTTATAACTTTTATTCCTCATCTTTCATTTAATCTTATAAATGTGTGTATCTGAAAAACTCATTTTTTTAAAAGTTAGCTAGTACACACACATACAAATAAATACACATTTCTCTATTTTAGGAGTGGAGTATTTTGCATCCATGAAAAAGTCTTGTTTTATCATTTTGAGAAATGATAAAATAGTTTTATGAATTTGAAGAAACTGTCTTCTACTTTGTTCACCTATTTTGTGCCATAAAAAAAAGAAAGAACTGCAAATGTTGATTGCATTGAGGATATTAGTAAGACAGGATGTTACCTATTTTATAACATGTGATCACATATGAGAGCTGTAACTAAACCAGGATGCCACCCGGATAAGTGGAAGGATTGCACCTGGTGGCTGCAGTAAGACAAAACAAAAAAACACTGACATAAAGTAGAAACCAAATAACTGTTTGCTAAATAAACAATACACAACTGAAGGGAGGTGTGACTACAGGAAATTGTATAGGTGACATGCTGGAAAAAAAAGCATGGCTATTTGCGGAGATATGGGTGTCCAAAAATGTTCTTTAACCGGTTTGATTCTTGTTCTGATAGCAAACAATTGGTCAGAGAATCTGCGGTTTCAGGTTTTGTTAATTTTTTTTTTTTTTTTTGTGCACTCTAATCCTCTATGACTTGCTCACTCTTTTCATTGCTTGATTGAGAATCATTTTGGCCTATGATCTCCGCAATGGTCATTCTGATATACCTCAGGTCTTTTTATTCACTTCAGCACCAGAAAGATGTCTACGCAGACACCACATGAAATTACACAGACATGACAGAAAAGAACAGACATCCACAGAAACAGTTTATTTCCATAAACATATAATTTATGGAACAAAATCAAAAATAAATCGTCACAAATTTAATATCAATACTTGTTTGACCTTCCCTTTGCTGTTTTTAATGCTAGGACCCTTCTAGGTATGGTATTAGTCAGTTGACGAATATCATCTTGAGGAATTTCTTGCCATGTCTGACGCAATGATGCTAAAAGTTCAGGCTTAGGAGATGACTTCCGTTTCTTTTTGCGAAGGTTCCCGTCTAACATGCCCCAAAGGTTTTCAGTTGGGTTCATATCCGGGGACTGATTTGGCCATGGAATTAATCCCATTTTGGCTCATCCAATGTCGTGTCGCCCTAGCAGAGTTAAAAGAAGCTCAGTCTTTCATAAATAGTTAACTTGGTTCATTTGACCACTTGAGAATATTGATAAGAGTCCTTTATGTAATATTGAAACATGTTTAACAGAATTGATGTTTCCTTTGCGTTCCACCAGGTCTGAGCGACCATCACTCCAAATTGCACTCTATACTATGACCGAGAAATCTTAGTTCCAGTGTTAGCTGCAGTTTAAGTCAAACTCTTGGTGAGGGAGCCTCCATACCCATACCTTTCCATTGTCGAGAAATAATGCAAATCGTGACTCGGATATAATGAGATTGGTCCAAAAGGTTATGGGTCTCTCTACCATTTCACGAGCCCCAATCTTTTCTGCGCTTGATATTGGCAAGACGAAAAAGAGGTTTCCTTTTTGCAGCTGTACCATAGTAGCCCAGCTTGTGAAAATTCCGGACAGCTGTTCTGGAACTGACATCAGCTTGTGTTGCAATGTCAGAAGCTTTGCACCGAGGATCCTTTTACATATTGCTTTTCACAAGATGCAAGGTTCTTTCGGAGAGCCCAGGGCAACCTGGATGAGGTTTTGTGCATTCTTTGTCCTCTCTTGTGAATTATACGATCATTCTATTAACAGTAGAAAAGGGATATTGAAAAATTTCCTGCTATTTTTGTTGACTATGACCACCTTCATGTTGACCCACGATTGATCTTCACAGAAATTCTAATAGTTCTGATGCTTAACCATCTAATATCAATAACAAAAATTTGTCTTCATTTCGTGATTGCTATTTCATCTAGTAGTTGCTATAGAAATACACTTGTTTTTTATGCAGAAAGTCATATATCAGGAGACATTTGCTGAGTTTTCGTCAAGGTTTTATTTGGAGAGAATGCACTTAGGAGAGAGAGACTAATATTGTCTTGGCTAGTTATTTACTTAAACTTTCTGAGTTAAGGAAGTGAGTGATGCACATGGACAGACACAAGGTAATGTTTATCTTAGATTATTTCTACATTATTGGCAGTGTCTCATTCACACAGCTTCCATTGAAAGGCTAATCTTAAAAAAATCTTGGTTTCTGTCTTGACTGTTTTGTCTACCATTTGACTTGCTGCCCTCTGCTTTAACTTTACGTCACTCATATCGGGGGACGATTCTGTTGTACCAATCTGCATTATGACATGCACTTAATGACCCTTGTCAAAATTCACACTAGCTAATTTAATCATCACTGGCCCCTAATATGTAACATATAAATGCTATTTGTGTACATATCTATGCTTGTAAAAATGTTAGTTATATCATATTGAACATAAACTGTACCATTTTTTTTTTTTTTAAGCTGAAATGGTAATATTTGATTAAAAGGAGGAAAACAAATGTAACAAAAAGATCTTAATCTGCATTGTAATTGTCTTTCTAACTTAAAAATTTTAATTCACACTACACTTACATAAAAGGAGGAAAAAATTTGTAATTCATTTTATGCAAACCACACACAGTCCTCCTGATTGAAACATTTGAAACAAAAATAGTGGGCTTAGATTTTCTAGTGACACCATGTCATAAGTAGAAAAAAATCAAATTGTTTCTATGCACGATGAAGATGCTAATGCCAGAACTGAGTTACTATTAATTTTTAAATAAATTAATGTTTATCTAAAAAAAAAAAATTTTAAATGTACATTGTATTGGCTTACAAATTCTAATTTAAAAAGTTTTTCATTTCAAGACCATTTTTAAGAATCAAAATTTGCTTAATGATGTGTTATTGTGGATTTACTGTGGATGTTTGTACTATGTTATACATGGATTAAACTTACAATGATTCAGCGAAACCACATTCGTTTTTATTTTAATCACATGATTTATGAAATATAAAATTATTTTCTGTTTGATAATACAGTAAATATTTAAAAAAACATTTTTCTGTTTCAGGCACGCAATATTGCCTGTTGCGTAGAATTTAGAGATTCGGATGATGATGGAGCCATCCCACTGCGGGTAAGTGTTATACACTTGATATTTTTAGCATGCGCTAAAAAAAAAACACTTTTACACTATTCATGTGCTACCATTTAGCCATCTTAAATTAATTTCTCGGAGCTGAATAATGTTTGTTCACAAAATTACTCTGGTAATCTTCAGTTTAACGTCCAATTTACATGCTGTCATGCATTGGGTAGCTTTTAGATATTGACTTCCAAACTAACTTATCGCTTTAGGCCCTTTTTTGGTCCCCTGATTTATCGGAGATGGACCTATGTTTTCAGTGGCGTCTGCGTCCGAATGATTGCCAGATAACCGTCCATTAGTTTTTCCTGAAATTTTGCCACAAATTGTATTTCATTAAATAGATGTGCAAAGTGAAAAAAAAATTTTTTTTTTTTTTTGCGAAAATTCTGTTTGCATCCCGAGCGGCTCAAAAGAGGTAAAAAAAAATGCCCCAAAGTTACACGTTTTGCCCCATAACTTTTGATCCATCCATTAGATTTTCCTGAAACTTGGCCGAAATGTGGAGCCCATTGTTAAGATAAATCCAGTATGAGTGACTCTGGCAAAATTCTGGTTCGCAGCCCCAGAGACTTTTAACACTAAAAATGCCCCCTTTTGTGGCTCTTTTTTCATATTTCTCAAAAACTTGATATGTGTGACTATATAGTGGTTTTTACATGGTGATCAACTCAAATATGCATGTGTTAAGGCCTGAACCTTCACCGTTATCCATTTACATTGGGATTTGGTATCCCCAGGGGCTCAAAAGAGGTAAAAAATGGCCCAAAATGACACTTTTTGCTCCATAGTGTTTGATCTATCCATTAGATTTTCCTGAAACTTAGCAAAAATGTAGAAACCATTATTAATATAAATCCAGTATGGGTGACCCTGGCACAATTCTTGTTCGCATCCCTCTGGGACTTTTAGTATTAAAACGCGTCTTTTTGAAGCTCTTTTTTCATATAACTCAAAAACTTGATACGTATGTCTATAGTGGTTTTCCATGGTATTGAATTCAAATATACATGTCTTAAGGCATGGAACTGTATGGTTTGTCCATATTCACTGTGATTCGGCATTCCAAGAAGCTCAAAAGGGGTCACAAAAGTTTTGCATCATGGAATTGGAGAAACAGGTGTTCCCAATGTTGATGAGTTTGACAATGGGAAATGTGTTGCTTGGGATGATTGAATTGCAATCGTGAGAAGTGGTTGAGGTAGTACCCTGAGAGCACTGTAATTTCTTCGAACTTTCAGGCACCATGATTGGGCCAAAAAAAGCAAAAAAAAGTGATAAGTTCAAATCAAATTACTCAATTTTTAACTATGACGGAAGTAATATTTGTTTTTAAGACTAACTCAACCTTCACACTTCTCAAATTCATCATTTCTTCACTATTTTTTGTGGCATCATCTCACATGCAGCACAAAAGGGGGACCACGCACGCATGGCTTGTTTTCTCTAGTCCTAACATGCAGAAATTTAAGTGTAATGTGAACAGATATCTTGCTGGCAGAATTTGATTAAGAAGGCAGCATATATGGACATATAGGCATGAATCGGTTCTTTTAAATGGTAACTAAGTATTTTATATGGATTTGGATTTTTTGATTTGATATATTTCATTCTTTTTTTTGCAGTGCTTCTACGGTCGACCTGGAATGTCTGTTTTTACTACCGTCGCCAGTGCCACAGTTTTGCATCATAATACTTCTCCAGAATTCTCAGAAGAAGTAAGTATATATGTAGACTTTCACAAAGTAAACATCATTTAAAAACTTTCATATGTTTTGTGGTTGATTTCAAGGAATGAGATCATCATCATCATCACCATACTAATGGGTAAACATAGATGTGCAAGACAACAGGTGGACACCTCGACTGACAGAATGGACCCTAAGGAAATGGAAAAGATCAAAAGGAAGACCAAAAATTCAATGAAGAGATAAGCTTGAAATTGGGTCCTATGTGACCATTTAACCAAAAAACAAAAAGTGGAGGGAAACCAGAAAGAGATTCCTCCTCCAAAAGTGTTTAAAAAACTTGAAGATTATGAAAGGATTGAACAAAAAAAAGAAAGATATAAATAAAAAAATATATATATTTAAAAAGTTAAAAGTAATTTTTTTTTTTAGGGGGGGTTATTCTTCAGAATAGCTAACAAAGCAAAAAGGAGTGAAAAAATAAATACACAACAAGTAAATATTACTAAAGGCAAGGTAAATTATGACTCAAATTTGACCATTTTGTTTTCTGACAGGCTTTACACAATCTTTATTTTTAATTAAAACAAAAAAAAAAACATTTTAAAATAAGTTAAAACACAAAAACTGATCCAGGTCTGTAGAAGATTAACTTCACTTGCCTTTGGTAACATTTATTTGTTGTGTATTTATTTTTTTCACCATTTTATTTTTTTTTTATTTGTTAGCTATTCTGGAAAATCACCCTTTTTTTTTTCTTATGACTAATGGCAATTTATCAAAGCTAAAAGCTACTCGAGAATAAGGGTTAACATAAAAACTTAGAATAACAAAATACAAAAAAGGAAGTGAACGTCAATTTGAAAAAAAAAAAAAAGAAACACGTGGAACAGACAGCAAATTTGAGTGAATGTTTTGTGGGGAGGTGATTTGAGTGAATGACATCATCACCATACTAATGATTAAACATAGATGTGCAAGACAACAGGTGGACACTTCAACCGACAGAATGGACCCTGAGGCAATGGAAAAAAAAACAAAAACAAGACGAAGGCTAAAAATCCAATGAAGAGATAAGCTGGAAACTGGGTCCTATGTGACCACACTTAGCCAAAAACAAAAAGTGGAGGGAAACCAGAAAGAGATTCCTCCTCCAAAAGTGATCAAAAACCCTGACGAAGAAGATTATGAAAGTATTCAACAAAATTTGGATACTTAAGAGCAGATTATGACAAATATTTATTAACATCTGATTTGGATATAACTGTGTTATAGTCTGCAGTGAAGCAGTTCTATTATAATGGAAAGTTCTTTAGTGTTTGTCATAACTCTAGTTTTATAATTTGTTTTTTTTTACACAGTCATACCTAAATCTATATCATGATAATCTAAAACGGAACTCTTTAAAGTATAAATTACGACTGATTGTAGATTGGGTCTATTTGTGCTTTTTTAAGCATTTTGTATTTTGCGTTCTTGCTTTATACATTGGTACTTACATTGTTAGTACATCTAAGAACATACTAGCTGGGCCTGTCGAAATTTCATAATTATAAAAACAAATAAGTTAATCATTTGAGCTACTAAGTATAATCTAGCTGTATCAGCACAGTGTTGCCGGGGGTGCTTTTTGCTTTCATTTTGTTTTGATTATTGGTCCCCCGATAAAGGAGAGATTGGACTTAATAATTCACTCCTCTCTGTTCGCACTTTTCTCAATAACCACACCTTGGATTTTTAAAAATTTTGCACAAACATTAGTCATGGTGAAAGTAAATTTTTGATAGAATGAATTTTCTGGAATAACTCTGGTTGCCCCTATAGAGGGCATTATAGGGGTAAAATTTCCCCCAAATTGTACATTTGTTCATACTTTTATCAATAATTATGCCTTAGATTTTTAAAAAAACTGTTACAGAAACATTAGTCATGGTGAAAGTAAATTATTCACTTGTGGAAGGGGACCTCACATGCTCAGTTTGTTTTGTTAAGAAACGGACTTCTTTTTAAATATTTTTTAATAGAATATTTAAGTTACATTTATTTATTATGGCATCATTTTGTTAAATTATTAATCCAAATACCGTATATTTTGGCATATAAGACGACCCTTAAAGTTAAAAAATCATCTTTAAACATGAATATTTCATCAGATACTGGCTGTTGAAATCTCTAGCATAGACTAAACAAACATGGCTTCATGATTTAGCAGCCATCTTATATAACCGATATATGATAAATTTATTAAAATTTGCTCCAATTTTGTTCCTCATCATATCTGAAGGTTGCCTTACATGCCAAAATGTATGGTAGTTGTAAAAACCCCCCGAAAAACTGGTTTTGTTAAGTTGATGTTTTAATCTTGATTTATAAAATGATTGGGTGTAAATAGCTTCCAAAATTTTCAATCCTTTAATAGAGATTTTGAAACCACTTCAAATAATTTTTATGACAGTTTAAATGAAAAATATTATAAAACAAAAAATAAAGACCCTCAAAAATGGTTGAATTGTTTTAAAAAGTATTTTATTGTATTGTAAATTTAGTGCCTCATTTTACTTTGATTTTTAATTTGAATATGCCTTTTATACTAAAGTTGTTTTCCATGAAATTTTGAAATTTAAATTGAATTATAGTATAGAGTAATCTTGTTTTAATCTGTTTTTTTATAAAATGATTGGATGTCTTTGTACTACATAAAGATTTGCTAAGAATTTAGCAGTTTAAATGCTTCAAAATTCCTTTTCAATTTTGAACAGTCATTCATTTTTGTTTTCCAGTCATTAAGTAGATTAAAATTGTACATTATTATATTCCTCCATATCAAATTGTCTTAGGTTTCCATGTTATATGGTCAGTCTTGGGTATGACCTGAAAGTGCATCTTCTTGTGACATCCAAAATTGAGATGGGTTACTCCCAGATACACTCTAACTTGAAGTAGTAGTATCTGTCATGATCCAGTCTATGTGTTATAGAGAGAGGAGAGGTGCGAATGTACTCGAAATCCGGGCCATCAAAAATGGAACCTGGAATTGGATGACCTGGTCCTATGACGCAAGTCGGTTTATGGGTCAGACCGTTGAATGGAGCAAAGTTCGAATGAACTTAAACCCTGACCGACAAAAATGAAACCTGGGAATAAGATGACATAATTCAGCCGCAAGTAAGACCAAAAGCAAACACAGAGGGTCAGAATGTGGGTCAATGACGTAAATTGGTTAACGGATTACGAGGTCGAAAATTCATAAAAGTCAAATGATAAACAAAAGGAGTCAGTCAGAGAGTAACAGCAGAGAGGGGAGGCCAGACGACGCTCAACTGCCTGTCACAGTCGCAACCACACCCTCTCCACCTACACTATCTCCACCACCACCTCCACTGCCGTATTATGTGTATATGAATGTTTATTAAATAAACCAAATTGTTTTCTAACAAAGCGTCTCGTTATTCATTGATAAATGAACAGCGGTCATTCCATTCACTAGACGACTTACAACAAACATATATGCATAAATGTCAAATGAACTATCTCTCTATCTATCGAGATATTCAAAAATCTCGGATAGTTAAAATACAGACTTGGTGCTAATAAAATACAATGTACCCTGGCTAGATGAAACACTAAGACTCTTCATAAGACAAACAACAACAAAACAGAATAGACGTCACCGCCATACCACCCAGTATATAACATATGGATAAAATATAATTTGTCATTGTCACAATGCTAAATTGCCTTGGAAACCCATTATCCCACCCAGCATGTGAGCATGCCATGGGTTGTACTAGGCATCATCATGAGTCACATCTTAGTGTGGATTGTGAACCCACACAACATTTTTTTGCCATTCCTCCCGATCCAGGGCAAATTGGTTGATGGATGCCCAATTGTTCAGAGACACCCAATCAAAAACATTTTCTCTCCACCTTCTCCTTGGCTTTCCTCTGCCTCTTTTGCCTTCTAACATACCCTCAAAGCATAAATTTCATAGGCCAGTAATCGATCGTTTGACATGGCCAAAAAGTTTCAGGCTTTTACTTTTGATTTTATCAAATAGAGGCGGTAGGGAAGTATTTTGATGGGGATTTGATAGATTTTTTTTTCATCAGCCAATGTCCCGTAATAAACGTATTATGCGATTTTACCTCACTGCGATTGGCTAGTTGTTAAGTCCATGTGATACAACAAAGGTCATATAAAACTACTGGGAGGACATAAATTAAATAAACTTTTACTTTAACAGTTATCAGCACACTTTTTGATTTTAAAATGGTGCTGTGATTTTGGAAAGCCACCCAAGCTAGCCTGATTCTGTGTTTCAGTGTCGTCTGGGGATCACTGGTGACAGTCAATTTATACCCTAAATAAATGAATTGAGTGACCTGTTTGATGGGTTTAATGTGAATAGTTATGTTTAGATTAAACAGTGATTTAGCTGTAGACATACTTCTGTTTTCTCTAGGTTTATTTCTAATCCTATATCAAGGCAGTTGGTCAATAATATAGAAAACTTGGTAATCTAAGGTTAAATGTTATTTCGATGTATCTGTCTGTGTGTCACTCATTTTTGTGTCAGTAAGTTAACAGATAATTAAATAATTAGTTAACAGAAAATTAGTCTCTTTCTCCTAAGTCTATTCTTTCCAAAATAAAACCTTTAATAAAACGCAGCAAACATCTTTGTATTATTTTCTGCATAAAAAGTAAGAATAAAATAACCCATGTATGTATATTGTTCTTATTGAAAATATTACAAATATACAAACCATTCATATATAAAACATTTATACAATTTCAACAAAAACTTACAAATTACAGTTGACATGCTATAAAAAAAACTAACAACCAAGCAACTATCCATTTTATACTGTGCATTTAAGCAAATGTATCTATCAAAAAACTTTAATTATAATTACTATGACTACCCCCCCTCACAAATTTTTCATGCATTAATTTCCTAGATTATATTTTTTTAAATTTTTCAAATGCTTTTATGTTTTTGTTTTGTTTTACTAAACAATGATTTTTACTTTTTTCTTTTGCTTCAAGGTAAAATTGAACCTGCCAACCCAGCTCCACGATAAGCACCACCTCCTCTTCCGCTTTTATCATGTCAGTTGTGAATCCTCGAAAACCAGTCCCCGAAATTCATCATCATCATCAAAGAAAAAAGATAATATTGAAATTCCTATTGGCTGTGCTTGGTTGCCCCTTTTAAGGGGAGGAAAGTAAGTCGTGATAATATCCTTTGTTTGTTGTTTTGTGAGTCAGATTTATGCATACCTTAAAGAGAAATTTTACAGTTCTAAAATCTTTTAGATGAGGGCTGATTGTGTATATAACTTGTTTTGATCAAACTATTTTTCTCATCTTGATTGTTATTTGTGCAATGTTTTGGTCGGTGTAGCCTTTGACCTTTGTCAGGCATGTTGGTCATTATCTTGGAAAAGAAAAAAAGTTATTGGCTTCGTAGATGGTTTCATCTAGGGAGCCAGTAACTTCTTTCTTTTTCAAGATGGCGACGAAGATGCCTGACGAAGGCCAAAGGCTACACAAATGGAAACTTTGCACAAATAACAATCAAGATGAAAACAATAGTCCGATCAAAACAAGTAATATAAATATATTTTAATCAACCCTTTTCAATGCAGTTGTTGACAATGGCAAAAAAAAAAGAAAAAAATCTGTAAATAAAAAGGAGCGCACCAACAATTTGAAACTCATGAGTGTAGGTTAAAAATGTCTTTTTCCTGTTTTTAATGTTTTGCCATTTTTACTGTTACTATTTATTTGAAAAAAAATTTTAACCAAATCCTATAGAGTGTCTCATAAATGTTGTCATCATCAAATAAAAAAGATAATATTGAAATTCTTGTTGGGGAGGAAATTAAGTAAATAGACTTTTTTCTTCGTTTTATTGCTGTTCTATTGAATTGCTCACTCGGTATAATCCGGTTGTTTCTGTTGTTTGCCAGGCATTGGCAAATAAAACTCGCAGAAAATACCGAGATGTATTAAAAAAAAAAAAAAATAATGCAATTAAAGAGTTTTTAAAACACCTTTTAAGTCTTCAAAGTAATTCCTGGTAACCTTGTTAGTCTCTTGTGTGACTTGTTCTGGGTACAACACATTCAATGATGAAAGTGCAGGTGAAATATGGATATTGATGGGAATTATTGCTTTGGCTAAATTGAATTCAAATCTAGTTGGATCATGTGCGCACGTTCACACTATAATTTTATTGGAGAAAGGTATGCACCTTCCCACTTCCACAAAAAAAATATATATAGTTACCTTGCATGCAACTTATTTCAGTTGCTTAGATAAGCAAATAAGAAAGTAGTAATATTATCATGAATGTTATATTCAAATCCTGTCAGATTGATTGCAGTTATTTGCATATTAATATTCTTGCGAAATGTAGGAAACTGTAACATGTGTTCAATTAATTGTATAAAAATATTCGGTTACACTAAGTATTGCCTTTCAGTATCGAATATCTCTAAAAGGGGCTGGATTTTCCATAAAACGGACAAATCAAACAAATATTTGAAGTTGAAATATATAGAAATTTGTTAAATTAATACTGTCAATATATAAAAATAAAAAAAAATAATTTTTTTGTTGTAGATTGGTGTCTGAGTTTCCGGATCCATTACCTGTAGCAGCGAATCTTCCTGCTGGCTATTTGTCACATGATTTAGCAGGAACCGGAAAGGTAGGAATGAACAACTTTGTTTCCTTATCAAAATTTACTGCTAAATGAAAAAGATTTTCATCTAGAGAACACATTACAAGGGAAGTAACTTTAGTGTGATCTCGATTGTCTTAATGGGATTTGAAAATTAGAGTTACGTCCCTTTCACATTTCGGAACGAGACAATCTTTGATTAATACGTGTTATAAACCCCTCTCTCCAAGTAAGATGTTTTTTTTGTTTTTGTTTTTTGTTTTTGTTTTTTTACCAAGAAGTAATGCTTTTCTTCACTTGTAATGGAGATTAAATGTTAATAGTTAATTTATACGGGAGTTTTATTTTATTTTATTTTTTTTAAATATTTATAGTATTTTTCACAAAATCTACCAAAAAAGTGTAATATTACTCGATACCAACATGAAAACACTGCACCAATTAAATGATTAAGATCTATCTTCTGTTGTACTAACATGCAATCTTTTGCTAAGTTGCAAATCATTGCAATGCTGTGAACGTGTACCTTTTCGACACTTCTTCCCAGACTTATTTGGTACCTTTTAATAACAATTCCTGGGAAGACATCGTCTACAACAAAGCTATGAATCTCATGTTTCTCACAATAGTGTTAGGGCATAAGATAGCACTCCAGAGCTCAATTCTTTTTCTATAGTCACTGCCTGTCATTCAATTCAACCTGTCGTATTTCTTGATGATTCCTTCTAATTCTTATTCTGCCTGACAAAATTGTCGAATAAAGTTGATGTATTTGTGCAAAAGATGATTATCTTTTTATAAGGAATCTGGTGACTCTTCATCTCAAGCAAATACAGTTAGATGAATGCAGAAAAAATAGTTATCTCCATCAAGCATCTTATCCTCTCCTCCCAACCTCTACAAAATGGTGACCCTTGACGTAATTGCAAATACACAAACTTTGGATTTTCACAAGAATTTGTATTTGTTTTATCCTTCTCTGTCGACATGTTGATTAATCTGTCTTACTAGTTTCTAAAATATAATCTTTGGGGTGGATATTCTGATAATCTTACACTCCTTGAATCTCTATGCATTCTGATAACAGATGAGTGATTTTCTGGAGTTTTCTCAGTATAATGGGATTTCAAAACAAATGCATTCCAAGTAAAACATTATTACGTACTTGCGTGTCATGTCGAAATCAGTATAAATTAAAAAAAAAAAATGAGAAAAAAAATGATCCAATAGAAGATGTATTTGATCTACTTTTTACAAAAAAATCATAGCTACTACCAGTCTGACATTTTCTGTTTTGGAATGGTGGGTTTTAATTGAAAGCAAGGAAGATAAGTCAGTTTGTCATACAGAATTGGTTGCAAAGAACTGTTCCACATTAAAACATGATAAAAACGCATTAATTCGATAAATTTTATTTTTTACTTGTGATTATTTTTTCTGCTGCATCATTATTCATAATTTTTGGAATTTATACTAATTTCAACATATGTAAGTATGTAAAAGTGTTTTTACCTGAAAATGTAGTTGTTTGAAATCCCATGATACTGCAGAAGCACGGATGTTTCCTTGTTACATAATATGATCATGAATTTTCAGACGAAGTGTTGTGTCCACATTCTGCTCCTTAACATGCTTTTAAAATACTTGAAAGAATATAAAGTTTTGAAAAAATGTATTAATTGATGTCTAATTCTTACGATTAAAACCTCATCAAATTTGTAGATATCTGAATTTTCATGACCACCTTTCAGCTCCCCACCCCATCAAACTAGATTAAAGAAAATAAAGCCTATATTATCAATCCTTATATCTAACAGCTGTATTCTAAAATTAATAGTCACTTGGTAAGTTTACTCCACACAAATGACACAGTTTAGATATAAACAACATTTTCAAGTGATAAATGGGAATTCCTATGAATTCATTCCAACATGAATTTAATAAGTATGAATTATTGTTGAGTTGTTGCTTTATTTTTTCAAAATGGCAGACAAGATAGTCACTCTTACTTGTAAAATTTATTTTTATTTATTTTTTTTTTTTGTAATCTATGTACATAAAAGGCAAAACAGGTATAAGAGTGTTTGTATGACCAAGAAAGACTTTTTTTGTGGGGGTTCTCACGTCCGTTACTATTTTGAAGAACTTATACTTCCTAGATTATAATATCTACGATCTGAAAACTGACGTCATCTCTATCTTTATTTTGATTGAGTTTTAAAAAATTGCCTCCTTCCCATCCTTTCGAGTGTTTGTCTTTCTCGTATAAATAAAGTGAAACTAATCAAAGCAAAGGCATTCTCGTGACCTTCCCGGCCGAGACGTCCAGAAAGGCGATTAGCTTTGATCAATGTGGGGAAAACCCTTCATATCAGACAATTGCTATTCATTTGGACTGCCAGACTTCCCCCTTTTTAGGGGGAGCTGGGTTTCCTCAACATCGTGGAGAAACAAATAAAATGGACAGAAAGCGGGAAGTTAAACTGGCCTTCAGCCAGCTATAAAAGCAACGTTCATTTCTGCGCCTGTGTGATTCTTAACTTAAAACTCATTCACATAACTATCCATTTCTACAAGTCAACTTTTTGATTGACATCGCTAAATTTGTACGCCTTTCACTTCCTGTCGCATCATAGCGTAGCGGTAAGATGTCACGTTTTCTTTCACTTTCTTTTCCGCCTTCGCGTCACGGGTTCAAGCCTTCCTGCCTTCTAACACTTTTTTTTTTGTGCTCAACACACACCTCAAACATCAGAGCAAGGCCAGGCACCCACGCTAATTTCAATATAAAAATGACACTACCTGATCAATTTAGGTGATTTTTGGAATATGATATTGTTTTGTTGCAGGTACATACATCATGCAGATTTTTTAAATTTTTTTTTTTTATGTAAGAGGAATTCTGGACCAGAACTGCAAATTGCTGTAAAGTTTTATTTGTTGCCTTTTATTTCTTCTAGATTTTAAATTCATTAAATTCTACTCTCAGATGAAAAGATCTTGATTTTCTACTCGGATCTTTGAATTGGTTGGTTTATTGGTTGCCATATGATTAAAAGATTAGTGTAAAAACAAATTCGATTTAACTGTATCGTTTGTCTTTTGTAGGTGGCATGTCCTGAAATCAAATGGGTTGATAGTAAAAAAGAATTATTTAAAGTACATTTGAGATTGAAATCTACAATATACACTAAGGTAAGTACAAGATTTATAACACTGTATGATAATCTGCTTTATATATCTTTAGTAATAATATATATATAAAAAAGGAATTCATTTTAATGCCCTTTTATTTATCAATATAATATTCTGCTTCCTTAGTTAATCCATACGTTATGCTTTAAAAAATGCCAAATATAATTTTTGAAGGCTAAACTGCTTTTTTTAAAAAAAAGCCAAATTTTAAAAATTTAGCTTTAAAAAGGTCAATTTGGCAACTCTGGAACAATATAAGTATGACCTCCATTTGATGTAGCCTCATTTTCGAATATTTCATATATGATTCTTCTTGTAATGGTGTGGAAAAGAAACTCATAATTTCGACGTGCAGTAAATTAACGATTTTTCTGTTTTAAGCACATCCACAAAATTTGAAGAAGGGGAAGGGAGGATAAATATGTGATTTTGCACAATTGAATTTTTTTTTTCAGTAATAAATCATCAGTTTTATTGATAATTAACACTTCAAAATATTAAGGATTAAAAAATTTTTTTTCTTTTTTTCTTTCAGGATCAACATTTGTACAATTTTTTTGTCCACTGCCAAAAATTGGAGAACAATTTCTCTCCAATGGTGGAAGCTGACACGATCAACAAACTCAAGGTAATTTCAAAATTTTGTTAAATAGTTGCATGTAAGCAAGAAAATGAATTATGTTGTGGGGAAATGAAAGTTGGTTATCTTCATTTGAACAATGGAAAAATGTTTTTAAGACACAAAAAAAATTGTTTTAGGGAAGAAGGATATAATTTTAGTTCATTAGTACAGACAGTGTTTATATATGTACATCCAAAATGATGGTTAAAAGTTGATAACTGAATTATTTCTTGAGAAGACAAAATTTATTGGTTCTTGTTCAAAATTCACCCTATCTTGAAAAACAAAAAAAAAAGAAAAATGTGTACGATGTGCATATCCATGACGAAACAAAAATATCATATTCCAAAAGTCACATTAATTGATCAAATAGTTTGTATTTTATATAAGAAAATCTAAGTTTAGGAATAACAAGAGTCTGTCTTGTCTAACATTTTTAAAACAAAAAGCAAAACCAGGGGGAGATAACCCAATAATTCAAACTTTCAAGATTTATAATGTAAAATCTTGCAATTTTGAATTATTGAGTTATCTCCTGTGTTTGTTGAAATTATTTTCAATATGGTGACATGAGATAGTCATTTTTCTTTTACTCATAAATTTGGTTTTCTTAGTTAAAAATAAAACTACCTGATCAATTTAGAAGATTTTTGGAATATGATATTTTCATTCCATCATGGGTACATACATTTTTCTTTCCTTTATTTTTGATACGGATGAAATTATCTTTATAGCATTATTGATTTTTTTTTTTTCTTAATTTTCAGAGTTCATCAAATTTATTTCAATAAACAATTGATCAATAGTAAAAAATTAAAATAATACAAACTTGTAAATTACTTAAAATTGAGAAATACAAGTGAGAATTCTTAGATATGATATGCCATTATAATAGACATTGCCTTGGATGATAGCTTAAGGAGATATGCTGGAATATCCAAACACTCTATCAGAGTTTGATCTTACACGTAGCTATCATCCACCCAATGTATGAAACTCTAAATATCTGGACAAAAAAAGCCTAATATAATAAGCTGTACAATTAAAGCATTTACACATAAATCTTAGTTTTATTTTTATTCTTCAAAGACAAGGTTTTTGGTTCTTGTTCAGTATTCCTCCTATATTAAAAAAAAAAATCCAAGATGTACATACCTGGGATGGAAAGAAAATATATTATGAAATTCACATAAATTTATCCAGTAGTTTTATTTTTAAATAAAAAAATAAAATAAAAAAAATCAAATTTTATGAATAGCTAACGAGGGTCTACTTTTCCCACTATTAAAAAAAAAAAAATATATATATATATATATATATATATATATATATATATATATATATATAAAAAAAATAAACAATAATTTATACTTGTGAGATTTATGTTGTAATGCCTATGAATTCCTATTAATCGCCTAAAAATGATTTTCTTTGTAAAAAAATAAAAAACTACTTGATCAAAATAAATAAATAAATAAAAAGTCTCTCAGGCATATGTATGCAGTGTGAAGATTTATTGAAATGACCCCTGGCCAGTGAGGGTGGAATGAAATATGAGCAGGATGGATGTCTAATGCGAGTCTGTAACTTGAGAGGAAGATTAAATTCGAACAGTAAAGGAAGATGTGTGCAATACAAGCGACTTAAATAGTATGACCAGATTTAAATAATGGGTCAATTCTTGAGTTAGTAGATGCAGAACAGTTGAACTAGCAGGTTCAGTCCACAGGGGAAGGCCAAGAGAAACATAGGAGGAAGTGATAAAAATAGACCTGAGGAATAAATAAAGACCTATCCAGAGATAGGTTACATAGGAAGTTAATTTTTTGATCCATTATTGCAATTCGGTAACAGTTCTCGCTAGCATCCCTATAAACTTATGCTTAAGCTTCGTCCTTCTCTTTTTTTGATTCCCAATCCGGGTAGAGCAGGTTGTATGTCTAAATTATAAAAGTCAAATAAAAATATGAAAAATATTTATAGTCTCCCAATTTGTTTACTTTCTTTGCAGGAGGTTAGACACAAAGTCGAATGAGGTTTTGAAAAGCCAGCACACACTAGAAGTGCATTATGACTTACAAAACAATGCTAAAGTAGCCTTGTCAGAATTCCCTAGCCACAAGCGATTAGCAATAAACTACCCCCTTCTCAAAGACAGAACGGAAAAATTGGAAGGTGAATCTCCCAGGACTTACATAGAACCATACCCCAGCTTTACAACTACGAATCTACTGTCAGGCCGATTGTTGAGGATGCACAAGTTTTTATTCAAGGGAGATAATCTCCAACAAGGGAGGTTACTTTACTCCCTTTTCACTCTTCACCGTGATTGTCCAATTTATCAGCGGTGGGAAAAATAATCAATATTATCTTGCCTGTTTCCAGGACAAACCTTCATTATTCATGATAAAAAATTTGTCTATTTACTTCATGTCTGTGTATTGTGTGTGTGTGTGTGTGTGTGTGTGTGTGTGTGTGTGTGTGTGTGTGTGTGTGATTAGTTCACATATGCTTTTGTGTTAATTTATAATGTGTTTTTCAGCTAATAATTAAAAAAAATTAAAAGTATTTTTTCTTGAAAACATAAAAGCATGTAAATTATAGATATTATTATAATCTATATATCTATAAAAGTGAAAATGTCTGTGTGTGTACATTTCCCTACCAAATAACTCTGTCAATTTTCGGTCTAGAGACTCGAGATTTGGGGAAACCTTGTTAATTGGTTTTTGGTTAGAAATTTGGCTGTTAAGGGGTCAAAGTTCAACGATTTGACCTTTAAGAACTCTACCAAACTCCTCCGCCAATTTTGTGTCTAAACACTTGAAATTTTATATATAGATTCTTTGGACATGGATCTAACTTTATAATTTCATTTGAGCCCAAAACAATAAATGCTAAGGGGTCATTATTGGGGTCAAAGTTTTTTTTAAAAAATTGACCTCTGCGGTCTCTAGCCAATTTTTAGTCTAAACATTTGAAATTTTACATAAAGGGCATTCAGACATGCAGCAAGCTTTTTAATTAGTTTTTGGGCAAAAATGTCACTGCCAAGAGGTAAAAGTTGACAGTTAACTTTTGCAGACTCTACCAAACTCTTCCACCAATCTTGGGTCTAAATACTTGGAATTTTAGATGTAGGTTACTTGGACATGAGTCCAACATGTTAATTTAATTTGAGCCCAAAACAAATGTTATGGGGTCAAAATTGGGGTCAAAGTTTTAAAAAAATTGACCTCTGCAGTCTCTACCCACTTTTCTCGATGGTAGTTAAGGAAAGGCATTACTATACATATTTACACTTTTTAGTATATACATATGCACATAAAGTTATGAACAGTACATAGGGCCCGAGCAAAGCCGGGTGCAACTGCTAGTTTTTAATATTTCTGACAGCCTTCCATCTTTTTCAAGAAATATATTTTTTAGGAAAAACTCAACGAATAGCAAACATTTGTGAAAAATTAGGACATGTTGTTCATGTAAATATGAGCGCATCATCAAAAGGACCGTTAATATTTAATTAATTTTTAATGTTTAAAGTTAAAAAAAAATTATTTTCTATTAATCGATTATTTATTGAAATAAAGAATGATGTAGCATAAAATAAAACAAAATTTTATTAATGATTACAAAATTAAATGCATTTCAGTTTCTTTAGAAACAAGCCAGCCATTTTAATCTTTTGCTAATAGTTAAAAAAAAAAAAAAAAAAAAAAAAAAAAAACTGAATGAATTATTTTGTGACCCTTTATATTTATTTTTCTTCCATCAAACAAAAATGAATTTTACTCTTGATTACCATTTATTTATTTATTTTTTCTATGAAACTTGCATTTTGTTCTTTATATTTTGATTTGGAATAATTTTAATTTATCATTTCGCTTTTTTTATTTTCCTTATTTTGTTAGACAATTTTTCTGTTGTATATTTGTTTAGTTTATATTTTTCAAACCCAATTTAGTCGACATTTTTATGCTTTATCTGTTTGCATCCTTGTAGATTTCTATCTTCCTTTTCCATTTTTTATTTCTGTTCATTTTCGGCTTATTTTTTTTTATTTTATCTCCTGCCTTTTTAAGAGTTTATTTTTCTCTCTTCTACTTATTGAATCTTGGTAACTTGAGCAATATCTTTCTTTTTCATGAAAAACCTACCCATCCCTTATCCCCTGGTTTTATTTCTTTGATAAAAAAATAAATTTTATTACTAAAGTTATAAAAAAAAAATGAGTGCAGAACACTTTACAATTTGAAAACTTTATTTCAATCATAATAGCTCAAACATTTATAATTTTATTTACACATCTGCACATTATTTATTCCAAACTTATGTTAGTAAGCAGTGCTAAATACTTGTGTGTGTGTATATATATATATCATATTACAGGTGTTTTATTAATAAAGGTTAGGTAAACTCATGAATCTTACTGTTTATGTAATATAAAATAAAAACGAGAACCATATTTGCATTTAGAAGAAAATTTTTTTCTTGATTTCTTAAACCGTAGATTCTATAAAGATAAAAACAAATGTAAGATTTTAGTGAATTTTTTTTTTTTTTTTACATGGAGTTCACCACTTATCAAGGCCCAATGGCCACTCAGGGATAAGGGTTATTGTGTGTACAGTAATCAAAGGGATAGTGTAGCAATAGTATTAGAGAATTGGTAAGGTGTCATTACTTAAGGGGGGCGGTTCATCAGGAATTTGTTTGTGTTGAACTTGAAGACATCCAGGTTGAAGTCAGGAGGGAAACAGGCAAGCAGAACAGAGTTCCACAGTTGTGCAGTTCTAAGAAAGAAGCCTTGTTCATGCAATCTGTGTTTTGATTTAGGCACAGATAGGGAGTGGGGAAAATTATTGACGGTAGTTTCAGCTAGTCGGGTGTTTTTTGAGAAAGATTGGCGAGGGGGGACCAGAGAATGGAGCTCAGACGAGCGCCTGCCATGGAAGTAACGATAGAACAATGACAGGCTCGCTACGTCTCTTCTGTGGGAAAGAGGTTGCAGGGTAGAGAAAAAGGCATCCCCCACCAAGCCACGGAGTCTATTTTGTACTCCGTCAAGGCAGGATAGGCTGTTTTTTGCAGCCCCCGTCCAGATGTGGCAGCAGTACTCCATCTTTGGACATACTTGGCTCTTATATAGATAGAGAATTGCATCATTAGTGAGATATCTTCTGGAGCAGTAGAAGGATCCCACCATTTTCCCAGCGACCTTGGCCACAGACTTGATGTATGTGTTCCATTTAAGATCAGGTGTAAAGGTCAAACCCAGGAGCTTATCAAATCCTGGGGCCTCCCTTAGACGATTTGTAAGTTTGAAGATATGAAAGAATAAAAATAAGTGATTAAGTTGGATGGTCTACTAAATGCTGATAATGTGATGTCTGTTTTTTGGGAAATATGATTTCTTGGTTTTCTTACCATTGTATTTCAATACTTAGCCTGATGAGACTGATATTTTTAGCTTTATTATATACATATTTCGATTTCTTTAGCAAGATATGCTTGTATAAATAAAGAATGATCTTAAATATATACATAAACATACAAGTCTGACCTTTGGACAAGTGAAAAAGTGATTCTAAATGGAGAGAAAGATTAAATTTGACAGTTTAAAAAATTAAAAAGTCCTGGATATGACCTTAAACTATATCCAGTGCTGACGCCCCAGCTTGCGAGCTTAGGGGAGTGTGGAGCCACCCTTCAATTGCCATTGCTCCCAGGTCCACTGACCCGGAGTGGTAGTACCTGTTAGGATCCCAACTTTGGGTTAAATAGAAACCGATTTGAAAACAACAAATATATTCTATTAAAAAATTTTTCTTAAATCTTTGGATTCGGCATTAAATAACCTGAAAAACATGCCGTAAAACAAAGAAAAACAAAATATTGAAAATATTAACTTTATGAATAAGTGAAAAAAATATCTTATTAAAAAATTATTTTTAAAGGAAAGTTTTTTCATATTTTTTTTAAGTTCAATTAGTTATACATGAAATCTCTTTAGTTCTTAAATGAAAAAATGTGAAAAACGTTTTCTTCTTCACTTTATTATTATGTATTATTATTATTATTATTATTATTATTAAGAAAAAGTATTAATTTGTCTCGCATTATTCAACATACTGTCTCAAAGGAAGATCTCAGTGACTGGAATGTTAGCTATACGACTCGAGCTAAGGTTAGGCTATTCATACAAATTGATCTGATGCTACTACATCAGGCTGTCTGAAGCTATTGGCTTCTTGACCTACAATACATCGAACATTCATGTTATTCTTTTTCCTTTCCTTTTGTTTTGCAAAGTCAAAATAAAAAAAAAAACAAGTTTCTCCTACAAAACAACCAAACAAAACACGATGAATGGGTGTTTGAAGATGTAAGGATCTTGAAGTGTAGAAAATTGTTCCAAAATTGGTGGATTTGACACTGCGTGGCCTGAGAAGGGTTGATGTGCCATAAAGCAAAACATCCAAATCAAACTCCATTAATAAATATTTGAAGATATAAAGAGCTTTAAGCATAAAACCTTTTTTTTCTCCCAAAAAATTACTGGGTTTGGCAAAAACCAAAAAGGGTTGATATGCCATAAAACAAAATGATAAAAAAAAAAAAATCATCATACCAATTGAGGATACATTTGTGCCATTTTAAAGTTCAACAACCTTTTTTTTTTGTCATGATGAGGTATGGTTCTGTGGAGTTCTTAGAGGCCACCCTCCCAGGTTTTAACTTCTTGCATTTTAAGAAAGGATTAGTTTATTTCTAATCGCTTACTGGGAAATAGTACTGGAACTGCTCAGGAATTTTTGTTGTTCAGAGTGCACTTTTTCTTGTGCATTAGCTTTTCCATCCCCATTTTTTGACCTTGTGTCACATCTACCTGGGCTGGAGGTAAATACCAGCTATATGATTCAATAAAGATGGTTTAACATATTGAAATGATATCAATAATATCTGAAAAGTCTTTCTTTCTCTTGGCTTGTGTATATTTGAGGGAGGTATAAATACTGCCGATAGACCATATGAATTAAATAAAACCTATTTTGCATAACATCATTTTCCTGATAATTATATCATACTTGCTTCCCCTCATTTTTCTACTTAGTAGAAATATGTTAATCATTGTCCATGTGCAAGGTGAGACTACTAGGAGTGATTGACGTCTAGTTTTTTATTAGAGCATCTATTTAGGTGGATATCCGTAAGTCAAGGAAAATCAGTGATGAGGCATTTGAACCTATTCTTTTTATTTATCAATTTATAGTTTTTGATGGTCTATCAATCATTCTCTGACCAAATTATGTATATGGCACCATTCAAGACTTAATCACCAGAAATCTGATGCATAAATGTTATTTTTGCTTTTTATTTCTTGTAGAGTCATGATCTATGATCAGTGACTACCATCTAAATATATAAAATTATAAAACTAATATGTCTGTGTTTTTCTTGAGTTAACTTGATTTTTTCTTAAAAAAATTTAAAAAAAAAAAGCTTTATTCTCTACTCCAGAAATCAAATATTATTTTGTAATTTTTAATAAATTACTTTACGCCTTGCCTATCAATTTAAAAAAAAATTGCTATAAAAAGTGTAAAAAAAAAAAAAAATTCCTACAAAATGTCTGTGTGAGTATGCGTGTTATAAATATATTCTTGTCTGTAAGCATGTGGTTGCCATGAATGATATACTTATAAAATACTTCTGCTTTTGAACATACTTCAACTCTATAATTTGGTTAGCCTGAAAATGGGCGTATTTCAGATGACCCAGCACACCACTTAAATGCTGTCAAGGTAAGTACCAACGGACAACTGCCTGTCCCCCCCTACTCCACCCCAGAATCCTCAGCCCCCAACTGCCACTGCCCAATACTCTTTTTCTAAATATATTGTCCTTTTGTTTTTTATTGAATGCATTTTATAACCAAAGCAACAAAAACAACTTTTTTTTCCCCCAATGAAAGTAAAAGTGAAAAGAAACTTGAAGAAATTATATTTATTGGATTATTATGCATCTGTGAGAAAATTAGTCGAGGAGCCAAACTTCTTCATCCCTATCCCTTCCAAACATGAAGGATTTTCTGAATAGCCTGTCTTTTGTTACTTTGGAAAATTTTAAACTTTGTTAAATACATTATTTTATGGTTGTTATTCTTTTTAATTTTTAAACAACTTTTTGCTGACTCGTTGGCTTTTTCCAATCTGCGATATTTTTTTTTAATAATTATTCTTTTGATAATAATAATAGCATATTGTGGAAAGAACTTTTTTTTTGTACTTGCTGTATGAATAATTCACAATTCAGTTTCACTGACCATTAAAGCAGAATGAAATTTGGTCCTTGTTAAGTATATGATTCCATAAGATTTTTGTCACCCCATTCACTCAAATCAGAACAAATACTGGATAGGAAGTAAAGAGATAAGTTTAAATTCATTAAATTTTAGTTTTTTGTACTTTTTACCGCCATTGCCATGCTATGTAGGTGTGAAAAAGGTGAGGAAATAGATTTCAGACTGCATGGAAAAATTTTAGCATTTGAAAGATCTTAGGATTTAAAGAAGAGTTAGCCCAGCAATGTAATCCCATTTGGAATGTGACATGTGATTCACAAAATAGGTACAAACAATAGTTATAAATATATGTATTACAGAAGATCAGGACAACATTGGTACTGACAGTTTCAAATTCAAACAGAGGGGATCTATAGTTAATCTATGTCAGACCCATTAGCCTCTTTTGAGTCTAGCATAGGAGACTAACTATAGGTCTTTGTTTGGATTTGAAATCAATGATACTAATATTTTTCTGATCTTCTGTATTACATATATATGAGAAATTAATATTTTATTTTCGAATTTTATTTAATAATTGAGTTTTCTGCTGGGGTTCTCTCCGACTAGCTGATATATAAACAAAAGCATTTAATCAGCTTAGTTTATAGTATGATCATAAGCATAGAACACAAAGTGGGGATCAAATTTTGTATGCTAGTAATGATTTGCGAAATTAGCACCTCCTGTTTTAGAATTTTTAAGATGAAGATACTTTGTATTATTCTAGCTATTATTCTCATTCTGTCAGCCAGTGACTGCATGGAAATATTCACTCATTTTGTTCTTTGTTATTATCGCTTGTAGTAAAGACTGAACCTTCAACCTCCAGAATACTATGAGTAAGAACTGGATCTGGGTTAGGTTGAGTCAGATCCAATTTTATGGCATCAAATTCCTTTCAGTGTTGTGGGATGTCAACAAAAATAAATTCATAAGCATACAGCACTTGATATTCCTAAATGGCCACTCATCTAGTACTGACCAGGCTCAAAATTGTTTAACTTTGACAATCTAATAGGAACTAGTGTGTCAATTTGATTGTAACTATAATACTGAGACTTGATTGTTAACTGATGCCATCGGGAGAATAACTAAGAATAACATGCAAATATTTTTTATAAAAATCTCACTCCAGGCAATGCATAAAGCCACTTGATTTAAAGAGCTAAAAAAGTTACTTCATCAAGGTCAAAAAAACAGCCATTGGCAAGTGTAAGTTGGATAGATTTTGATTTCTAAAACAGCAATTCTTCTCCTTTTGTCAAAAACATAACTTATGTAATGTGAGCTCTAAGAAAAAAATTAATAGAAAGGGGAAGTTATGAGGCTGTCAAAAGTAAAGCCAATGTGCACTTTTTACTTTTCTAAAATGGCATTGTGTGCAAGAGTGAAGTCCTGCTGGAAGGCATAGGGGCATCCAGTAGTGATCTCATCCATCCAGGAAGTCACCATGCTCCTCAGCACCTCCTGACATTAACACTTATATTCGTGGCTTATGAACTGAAAATATTCTACTCTTGTGGGTTAAATAAAGGTTTGCTTTAAAATTCCTCAGAGGTTCTTTAGTTTGAAAAGATCCCAAGTTCTGAAGAAGGTTGGAGGTTAGACTGCCTGTAACATCATGAATATGACAAAATGAGAATAGTCATTTGAATATGCCAAATGAAAAAAAATTAGTATTTTGTTTCTATTTAAATTTTATTGTGTGATTATTAAATATCTTTTATACAATACTAATTGAATAATAATAATTGCTCAAAAAGAAAGTCTTTTCACAATATGACACATCTAGAAACATGACCATTTTTTTTTTCCGTGCATGCGTTTGCTCTTGAGCCCATTTGCAAACACTTTGATGGGAGGTTGATTTGATCTTGTCTGCCCTCATTGTACCAATAATCGTATTTCATTCACCTGTTTTCTTCAGTTGCCTTTCTTCAAAGTTCACTGACCTTTGTCAACCTGATTTGCAATAGTCTTTTTTGCATTTTACATAACACTTGATTGTTAGTAGCTCTAGCAGTAGAAAAATCTAGTACTGACTTTAGACCTGACATGTGACCTGTTTTTTTTTGTGTTTGTTTATTAATATTTGTTAATCATTACCTTTTCCTTTCATTTTCAACAAATTTTCTTTTTTTTTACTTTTAAATTCTACATTTATTTTGATGTTTTATTCAATTAAAATGCATAAATGTTTTTAACATTTTTTATTTTTTTATTACATTGTATTACTTTTTCTTTTAAGATTTTATAATTTTTGTATGTTTTAATTTGACAGCCAAACGAGATTTATGCCATGAGATTTGATATTTTTGTATTAATGTTTAATGCCCATAGATATTAGTGTTGCGAATCTGAAAAATCAGCACTGTTTGGGATCTCTATATCGGAACTGGAAAATTGTGTGCCAAAACGATTCTTTTAATTATTTCACTTTTGTCTTTGTTTAAAACTTACTTTTCCATTGTTGATATCAATGATAAATATTTATTGATTTTTAATTATCAGGTAAACTAAAATACATAGTTCACTTCTACGGGTGTATTTTCATATTTTTGAAAATATATGCACAGACATTTAAGGTAATCCACCACCCTCCAAAATAAAAACAAACTCTATCGCTAAATATTTAGAGATTTAAAAAGAGTCGAAATTGGTAATTGTATTAGAATCGAGGAAAAATATTGGAATCATCTCATCAGTAATAAATACTTGTGAGGTCTAAAAGAAACAGGCATCCAAATCTATGAATACTAAAAGAATAACCGTCTTTGGGTAAAAATACTTATCTGATCAGAACAATTTTGCATCACTTTTATGTCTCTTTACAATAACAAGATTTAATTCTTGTAAACGTCATGTCTAGAATATTTATTACAATTTTAATCAAAATCTATTTCATGATTTTGATTCTAAGAAATATTAAGAATTTAAGGCTTGAGGTTTAAAAAAATTGAAATTCAAGACATCTTGTTTAATTGATGCCTGAATAAAATTTAAAGAAAATCTTAAATGTTTAAATTTTAAAATAACTGGTTGTGCTGATATTATGTCTCCTAAAACCCTTTGAAATACTCCAAAGAAACTGAAATTTGAGAATATGTATTACTTGATGTCTTTTACCTATTAATATTTCACAAAAATCAGACAATTTTCATGAAGGGCTTCCATCACCTTTTTATCCCCTTTGCCTAAAAGTAAATTAAACTAAATACAGCCCACATTGTGACTTAAGCCTAATAGCTGTGTTCCAGAATTCATAATGATCAGTTAATTAGTTTAGGAATGAATCCTATACATACAAACCCTCAATGGGGCTGCCTGTTGGCCGTAGGTGGCAATCCGTGATGCCTAGGAAAAGGATCTTGGTGGCTGAGCAACTGATGCTTAGGGAAAATAAAGGTATCAGTTGCAACACTCCACTTTGGCCTTGTACTAGGCTAGATGGACGGTCGGAGAGGCCCGATCCGATCAATCGGCTAGTCATGTCAAGCCCTAACACTTACACTGAAAATGTCAATTATAACTTTAAAAAAGAAGAAAACAAAATGAATAAATAAACAAATTTAATCTAAAGATAACACAAATTATTACTACAAACATAGATAAACCAGGTAAGTGTTAGGCGATGGCAAGGGTTAATCAATTGATGAGACAAAACCACACAACTGCTCCCTAACCAATGTTTCTATCAAACTGAGAAAGAAGAAACTAAAGGAGGAAACAGGAAATGATGGAACAAACTCAACCAATTGAGTGTATCTTTTTTGTATCCCTGGGATGAAAGTCGAATGGGTTTCCCCCCTAACATCTCCCAGTTTCGGGCTCCAAGGAGGGTGGGGAGCAAAAGAGATGAAAATCTAAACAAACTTCCATGGATATAATAAACCCAAACAAAAAAATAAAACAAAATCGAAAAGAACCCACTCTGATGTAACCAGCTCAGACAATGAGCAAGAATATAACTATGAAATAATTGATAAATAAAAATACCCAAGATTCATAGTAATCAAAACCTTAGAAGGAAAAAAGATCAGCGATCTGTCTCCATTCTTAATTGAAAAAATACTGCCTCAAAACAGCAACCCAAAAACAGAAAAAAAAAAAAAAAAAAATGAAAAATGGCAATCTACTTGTCATAGTAGACAACTATAAAGATGCAAAAAACATCTTAGAGATGGAAAACTTCCATATCTACAAATGCAAAAGTTTTGCCCATGAAAGATTAAACCCATCAAAAGGTGTTATAAAAAACCATGAATTAACCTTGGCTACAGCAGAAGAAATAGAAAATGCCTTAAGAAAACAGGGAGTAATCGAAAACCTACGTACTAACGTTCAATACACCAAAAATTCCCCCAAAAATAAAAATCGGATATATAATAGAAAAAAATAGAACAATATATACTAGCCCCTCTGAGATGTTATAAGTGTCATAAATATGGACATGATAGAGAAACATGCAAAGGACAGAAAATATGTGGAAAATGTGGCATAAAAGAACCTAACCACACTGAAAGTGAATGCTTCAATGAAACAAAATGCCCAAATTGCCAAGAAAAACACCCAGCATACTCTAAAATATGCAAAATCTTCAAAAAAGAAAAAGAAATAGCTGAAACAAAATACAAACAAAACGTATCCTTTTCTGAAGCAAGGAAAATAGCAAGCTCTTGAGAAAAAATAAACACTTATGCAGAAATCACAAAAATTTCAAACCAAACAAACCAAACCCACTACCAACACCTACTTAAGCTAATCTCCAAACTCAAAAATCTAATTGAAACTTTAAAAACTAACCAAAACGAAAACAACAAGAAACAAATACCAGTATCTTCTAAAACTCGGTCAAATGATCTAAAACAAGTCCCAAAGAACAAAAAAGAAGCCGAACAACAAAAACCACAAATAAACTGTGAAAGATCCAAATCACGAACAAGGACAAAAGCAGAAGATAAACACACAATATCTGGAAAGATGGAAACAGAACGGGAAAAAACAAATTCTCTTTCCAAAAACCAAAATAAACAAAAAAACAGCAATAATATTAATCGAAAATGAAAACAAATTTGAATTGATTGAAATCGAGTCAGAGGAAAAAATCTAGCTCCAAAAACAGAACTGACCAGGAGGAGAAAATGGAGACTGAGGAACCAAGCAGTTCAAGTAAACACAGAACAAAAACCACTCAAAACACAAGTCAATAGAATACTAGATATAAAAACCTAAACAAAAACCAAACAGATAAAAATTTTAAAAAATTAAAAAAATTAACGAACTTATTTATGCAAATGAATAAAAACATCATACAGTGGAACTGAAGAGGCATAAAACCAAATTACGAAGAAATCAAACATATAATAGCACAATATAACCTCAGCATAATTGGCCTAGAGGAAACTCTTCTAAAAGAAACGGACACCATCAACTTCAAAGGATACCACATTTACAACCAAACAAATAGATCACAAACAGATAACCGACCAATAGGTGGCACCTCAATTATAATAAAAAACATATATCACACACAAAATTACAACTCCAAACAAACCTTCAAGCAATAAAAATCAAAGCTACACTCCACAGACCAACAGCTATTTGTTCAATCTACATTCCACCTAAATATAAACTAAATAAAACCGAAATTGAAGATCTGATAACACAACTCCCCACACCTTTTATATTAAGGGGGACTTCAACGCCCATAACAAAATATGGGAATGTGAGAATATTAACCAAACTGGGAAAATCATTGAATCATTATTGGAATCACCCGAGATAGCTATATTTAACGACAAAACACACACATACCTTCACCCAGGCACAGGAACGACATCAGCTATTGACCTAACACTATGTTCCCCCACAATATTTATGGACTTCCAATGGGAGGTACATAACGACCAGTGTGGCAGTGATCACTTCCCAATTTTTCTCCAAACCCAAGAACCTACAACAGAAGAAACAAAACCAAAATGGCAAATCTATAAAGCTAACTGGACTGAATTTAGCAAACTTTGTACAAACTTAATTAACCAAAAAATAGTTAACAAACCAGATCCTATGTTAGCTTTCACCAATATGCTAAACGAAATAGCAACCAAGACAATCCCAAAATCTTCCACCAAACCACACCCAAAATCAACGCCATGGTTTACAATAGAATGTAAAGAAGCAATAACCAACAGGAAAAAAATGCTAAAACACTTCAAACAACATCCTTCAAAACCCAACCTTCAAAAATACCTACGAGCACGAGCAAAAGTGCGCTATATTATAAAAAAAAAAGCAAAAAAGAAACCTGGCAAAACTATATTTCCAAATTGAACAACAACACGCCATCAAAAAAGACATGGGAAATAATAAGAAAAATAACTGGAAAAAAACTTGGAACACCAATAAATAATATAAGTACACCAAATGGTAGACAAATTATAGACAAAAAAGAAATAGCAAACATAATCGCAAATGAATTCAGCCAAAAGTCATCATCCAACCACTACTCTCCCAAATTCCAAAAATATAAAAACAACGCAGAAAAAAGAAAAACTCAACTTCACATCCAATAACAAAGAATACTATAACATCTCTTTCACTATAACAGAACTAAAAAATGCAATTCATAAAAGTAAAGATACAGCTACCGGTCCAGATGACATCCACTATCAATTTCTAAAACACATGCCAGACACATCTCTCAACATTCTCTCACAGATAATTAACAACATATGGTGGACTAACAATTTCCCAAAATACTGGCTCGAATCCAATATCATTCTAATTCCTAAAACAGGAAAAGATCACTCCAACCCTACCAATTATCGTCCCATCGTCCTAACAAGCTGTATATGCAAAACAACAGAAAGGATGGTCAATACAAGACTAATGCAGCATTTAGAAAAATATAACCTCATCTCTACATACCAAAGCGGATTTAGACAAAATAAAGGTACTAACGACCAACTTATTCGACTAGAAATATATTCGTAACGGTCTAATTAGAAACCATCACATGGTCTCAATCTTTTTTATATCGAAAAAGCGTATGACACCACGTGGAGGTACGGAATCTTGAAAGATATTCATAATATGGGAATCAGAGGAAACCTAGCAAAATTTATCCAAGAATTCCTATCCCACAGAACATTTTAAGTATGCTTAGAAAATATAACATCAGATCAATACATACAAAACACAGGGGTACCACAGGGTAGTGTTCTATCTGCCACCCTCTTTCTAATTAAAATCAACGGTATAATCGAAAATGTTAACATGGGATTCGAAAAAACATTATTTATTGATGACTTTTCAATAACTTGCTCATCACCAAATATGCCAACTATTGAAAAACAAATGCAACATTGCCTTAACAAAATAGATCTTTGGTTTAACCAAAATGGATTCAAAATGTCCAAAAGCAAAACCACATGTATCCACTTTTGTAGGAAACGAAAATACCACCTTGACCCACAGCACAAACTAGAATGGGCAACAAATACCAGTAGTACAACATATCAAATTTCTAGGGATCATTTTTGATAATAAACTAAACTTCAAGGAGCACATTAACAAATTAAAACAAAAATGCTTAAAAGCAATAAATATTTTAAAAATAGTATCAAAACTAGAATGGGGAGAAAATCAAGCTACAATGCTCAAAATATATCGCTCACATATCAGATCCAAACTGGACTATGATTGTGCCATATACAGCTCTACTTACAAATCCTACAAAAACAAACTATTAACAATACAGAATCAAAGTTTAAATCAATGAAAACCTCGACAATATAATTACTCAAAAAATAAACGACAGACCACTATGGACATTACACAAACCAAAAACTGACCTAACACTTACTGCTTACAAGAAAAACATTACAAATAATATAACAAACAGAAGCCACTTCGGAGAACTAAGAAAAAAATACGCAGAATACATAGAAATATACACTGATGAGTCTAAAACTATAAACGGAACAAGTGCAGCATGCACAGATGGACAAAATCAATATCAAATACGACTGCCCAACAAGGCTTCAATATATACAGCCGAGCTGCAAGCCATCAAAATAACTCTCAAACACATCAAAGACATCAACGAACAAAAATTCATAATATATACAGACTCTCTATCCTGTATCATGGCCCTTGAAGAAAAATCTAAACACCCTTTTATCACAGAAATTATACAAGAATACAATGAAATAACCGAAAAAAAAAAACAATTAAAAAATTATGATAGCCTGGATACCAAGCCATGTCAGCATCCCAGGAAATGAAAAGGCAGACAAACTGGCTAAAGAAGCCTCAAACCACCAAATGAAAAAAAATTAAAATACCACACACAGACCTAAAAAGAAAAATCAACGGATATATAGAAAACAAGTTGCAAGAGAAATGGAACGAATGCATTGCAAACAAATTGCACGAATACCAACCAATAATTAAAAACAAAAAATTTTTTAAGGGAAGAGAAGAAATTGTACTAAACCGAATACGAATTGGACATACAAAATTAACTCATTCCTACCTAATCAAAGTGGAGGAAACACCAAATTGCATATTCTGCAACCAACAACTAACAAACATCTACTGACGGAATGTAGAAAACACAGATACACTCAAAAGAAATATTTTAAAACAACAAACATTAGAAAAGTGTTCCAAGAGGTGGAGCCCCAACAAATCATAAACTATTTAAAAGAAACAAATGTATTCAAATTCCTATAAAGTAAACAAGTAAAATTCATTTTAGAAAAACAAACCTCTTACAACTAAAACAATTTTTCGGAAAACCTAAAGCATCTTGCTTCAAAAGATAAACTTTTCAAGAAACTTAAAATATTTTTACAAGAAACTGAAAACCTATTACATCAACAAAACTCTTTTGGCATTAAATGACCCTTAGAAGTTGAAATGCCGTTAAACAAACACACTCACTCTTTCACTCACTCACTATATCTATATCTATCTATCTATCTATCTATCTATATATATACATATATGAATACCTAACTTTTTTTATATATATATATTTTGATTGTGTAATCAAACTCAAGTGTTTGAGCTCAGTGGATATTGGAAGTTGCTGAAGTTCTAAAATGTAATTCCAGAGCAATTATAAATTCATACAGTTGCTTCTTCACCACTAAACAATCAAAGCATTCATAAGTACAAAGCCTGAATTTTATAAACATGATCATTCTTCAGAAATGTAAAAAAAAAAAAAATCCGACTTACTGTTGTACATTTGCAACAAAAATATCTGTATCCTTAAGTATACGTGTTAAAAAAAAAAACAAGCAAACAAACATAATAGTTTGCCATCTTTACTTTTTATTATGTGGAGATAATTTAGTTTGGGATTGAATGCTAATGAAAAACAACTCGCACAGAATTCTTTCAAAAAGTAATCCTAGGTATGACCTTAAAAGACATTTAGTGGTAAGGCACCACTTGGGGGCTGTGAGAATGTGGCATTGCTTCTTAGTTACTATTGTTCCCAGGCTCACTTTGGCCATAAGTTATGGCATCTGGTGCTTACCAGATCAAGCTGTCTGAAGATATTGGCTTCTTGATCAAAAATGCTTGATGTTATTGTTTTTTTTCTTTTCTCTTTCTAAAACTCAATCAGGTTCTATAAAGTCAAAAACAAAAATACTTCTTCTACAAAACAAACTAAACGCCATAAAAAAAATATTTGAAGATATAAAAAAACTTGAGGTAGAATTTTTTTTTTTACAAATTTATTGGATTTGGTATTAAATAACCCCAAAAAGGTTGATATACCATTAAAAAATCGACCAAATTTTCAAAAATCACTCATTCACACATAAAATCCCAAACTCACCATTGGTAATAAAAAAACAAAACAAAAAAAAACATTTATTAAAGTTAAGTTTGATTCTTCGTCTTTTTTCCCGATATTCTTTAATAAACACAAAAAATATATTAAATTATTCTTTAGTACTGGGGTTGAGTTATGTTTGAAAAACATTCTATTTTAATTCTAATTAACTATAATTTGCTATTAGTTTATCAAGTGGCCCATCCCTTCCTCAATTTTTATTTCATTCTCACCTTCTGTCACAATATTATTTGATCACATCCACTCTTATCTTACATGTGTCCATCGCTCCTGCTTCAATAATTCTTTGTTAATAGTCAAAAGTAATAAGACTAACTATAAAACTGAAAATAGGAATCATCTATTTATATTAACAAAAGGAAATATTACCACATCTAGTAATACTATTGAACCTATGTCTGAAGGGAGGAAGAATAAACTTTATATTTTGTCGTTTTAGTTAAAAACTAAAGAAATAGAAAACTGGTTTTGCATAATCATTTTTACTGATTCAGATAATTTAATTTGAGCTCTTGCGGAGAATCTTAGTGATGTGGATGAAGAACATGGTGAGAGATTCCATTAGGATATTTCGGTAATGGAGAAACGTCTTAAAGAAAAATAGGAATCTTGGCATGTTGGCAGACTAGTGCTAGAATATAAAAAGAGAAGATAATGCTTAATAAAAGAGGGTTAAGAGGAGAAATGTTGTTTAAACTGACAATTCTGTGTTTCTCATTCAGAACTAATAATAATAAAGTATGAGTTATAGTACATGAAAACGTTGCCTCATCTAAAGAAATAAAAGTGAGATTTAGTGTCAGGATAATTTTCTTACACCAAAACAGGTCTTTTGGGGCATGCACTTTTTTAAAATTTGTTCCTGAGTGACATCATATATATATATATATATATATATATATTAATTGACATTTTATTGTGCTTCAGATATAAATATCTATCATATATAACACCATTTAAGCATAACACAGTCAAAAGAAGTCGAAGAATTCTGTTTCAGAGTAGCCATATTATAGGTTAATATGAGCATTAATTTGAGTTATATATTTTTTATTTTCCTGAAGTGTACAAAAACAAAACATTAGGCCACTCAAAAATTGTAGAGAAGGGGGCGGGGAGAGGTCTATGGTCATCCTCATCACTGCACCTTTTGTTGGTCTTTGCTAATTTTAGCTCAAGTTCTCATTCACCATATTACCGCAAACACACTGGGGGTCATCCTACTTAAGATTCCCAAATCAAACATACTTTTTTTTTTCCTCCTGAATTGCTACAAACTTTAAGATTGCATTTTCCACTATTTAGAATGTTTGTCCGATTCCTCATAGGGGAAAAATATTATCTTGCCTAGGTTCCAGATCCTTTGACAGCAGGAAAATCGTTTCTTGGCCTTCGGGACAAGATCAAAGTGTAGTATCTGTTCCGGCAGATACTGCACTTAAGATAATTTGTACCAGTCAATGGAGGGGAAACCCTCTATACTGGGACAATTATTATTTTTGGTAACCAGAGTGACCCCTTTTTGCCTACTTTTAGGGGAGCTGGTTTTTACCTCACATTAAAAACGGCCTTGTGCCTAATTTGCTCAGTGGGGGAGCAAATAAACACCATCTGTTCCGACAGATACTGCAAGCTATGACTAGCTATGACTAGCAAGGACCAGATGTGGGGGCAACCCCACATGCCTGACCTTTAACCAGCTCCCATTTCCCACCTCTCGGGAGCTGGTCCCCTTTTTCCCTACCCCTCCCTTCACTCCTCACATTAAAAATCGGCCTTGTGCCTAATTTGCTCGGTGGGGGAGCAAATAAATACCATCTGTTCTTCAGATGCTGCAAGCTATGACTAGCAAAGACCAGATGTGGGGGCAACCCAACATGCCTGACCATTAACCAGCTCCCATTCCCCACCTCTCGGGAGCTGGTCCCCTTTTTCCCTTCCCCCTCCCTTCACTCCTCACATTAAAAATCGGCCTTGTGCCTAATTTGCTCGGTGGGGGAGCAAATAAATACCATCTGTTCTTCAGATGCTGCACTTCTATTTCTTGTTCTCTTTCGCTGGAGGAGAAATCCTTCACGACTGAGACAATTTTTATTTTTGTACCTTTTCTCCACATTAAAAAACGACCCTGGTGTCTAACTCTGTCCCGTGGGGAGGCATAGTAAATAGGTATAATAATGATGTCTATTTACTTTGTGTGTCAATGTATATAGATGTGTGCCTGTGCGTTTTCTTGGCTAAAACTAATGAAAAAAAAAATAGCCTTGTGAAAAATATAAACTCATTTGAATTATGTGTTAGTAGTTTTTAAATTTTAATATTTTGGACGTTCATTTGTATTCTATCAAAAAATATTTTTTGATGAAAATTGCTTGAATGTGAGATGTTTATATAAAACTGAACATTTTCAACTTTGAACAAGTTTCATTTCAAATCTCCTTAGTTACTTTGTCTTATATATATTTGTATCGTTTCACATTTCTGTTTTTGTATCCTTGTTTGCATGCCTGTATACACAGATGTTTGTATATACAAAATTGTATAAAAATGTGTCATTTGTTTAAATGTCAGGTTTCTTGTATATGATACATATTTTTTCCGTGTCTGTCTTGTATCATGTTTAACTTTTGAATCAATTTTAATTCACTTGGGAAATACTTTGGAGTTGTCACGTCTCTACTATATGCAAGTAATTCCATTATTTGATTAAATCATTTTTTTTTGCTACTTGTTCAAAGTTTCGCAATCTATTTTAATTTTTATATTAAAAAGATTATGAGGTAGATTCTTGTGTATGTGTGTTTTTCGTCTATATGTGATAACATTTTTTTTTTATATTCATTGTTAATCGATTATTTATTGAAATCAAAAAAAATCCAATGTCTAGAACTTTGTATTAAATTCTTTGGATTGACCAATTCAAACTACTGTTCTCACCTTGAATGTTAGTCTCACATTTTGATCAATGACCTTCTTCAAGTGTATTTTGTCAGAACTCAGGAATTTTTGCCGAATTTTGGGTCCATGGCATAATGGATATAGGAGTATATAATTCTCTCCCACTACAAAAACTGTGACAACAGCGTTGGAAAGTAGGATTGAAAAAGACAGTGCTCAAGAGAAAGAGTCTTCTAACTTTCCAGCTGACTACAATATGTCTGTCTTCAAGTCCAACGTAAACAAGTTCTTGATAAGCCGTTCCCCTTAAGTGATCCAATTTACACTTCTAACGATTACTATGATATTGTCCTTTTGACCATTGTACACTCTTTAACCCTTATCCTCGAGTGGGCTCTGGGCCTGGATAAGTGGTGATTCCCTTGTAAAAAAAAAAAAAGAAACTGTTGCAACGCTTGCTAAATATAGCTAGTTTGTATATATAATTAAATAGGACAATATATGAAAAATACAGGGTGTACTCGCACTTCGAATGACGAGAAAATCTTTATTTATGAACATACAGTGAAATGGAATAACTTCGAATACAGAAGAAAAATGTAAGTGAAGAATCATGTGTGCAAATATTTAAATTGATGACCATTATTGTCCAGACAACACTGTTAAACGTTAAAGTGAGTACATTTTTTTGAGACAGCCTCTAGCTTGCACACAGTTTTGAGGATTGATGGTTGTCTTAGGAGAATTAAAAAAAAAAACAACACAAGAACACATTCAATCTTTACATATATTAATGAAAATATTATTTCAAATTTAACTGTGACAAACTCACTGATGGATGCATCTATTGTGGAATCCCGGTTCCAGCAATTGTACTAACAACAAAAATTGTGTAAAATATTTTAAGCAAACAAATGATCTCTGTAAAATTATTAAGTACACCTTAAAAAATTTATTTCTTGGACTTAAGTAGGCAGACTGATCGTGGTTGAGTAGAGCAGAGTTCATTATAACAGTTTGGAAGGTAAACAAAACACATCTCAATCGTAGATTTAATCATTATGAATCTTTTACATTACTATTTAATCTGTAAGTTTGTGAAATTCAACATGTTAAAGGTCAAACTTCGTCCAATGATAATTTTTGAGTGGTTATTAAACTGATGACCCATATCATCAAACAACAAAAATATTCAATCTTTATGATTTAAAATACTTAATACTAATTGAGCAATTCTTCTATAGAATTAACCAATCGAAAAGATTTGTCTCAGAAGCCATGCATTTGTTGGTGTTTGCTACATGAACAATAACCGAAACACAGCCGCTAGTGAGAGACTCACCTTGTCACACAAATTTGTGTCAATCTCAACGTATTGTTAAATTGTAACACACTCTTCGTAGGCGAACTAAATCCTGCCATGCCCACTTGGTTACAGTAACGCACTCACTAACACACAAATCCACACACACAAATATATATGGACAAAACAACACTTTTTACTGTTAATGTTGTTTTATCAAGATATAAATAAAGTTCATATATTGTCTGAATAAACTTTGATAATACTTTAATAATGTCTTTTCCTGCTACAAAAAATAAAATAAATTATTTACTTTTACCTGACTCCCATTGATTTGATTCGATCTGCATATTTAATGATGAAAATACGGTTTCAAACTTAAGTAGTGTGACTGATGTACAGACTGTCCTATCAAAGGATTGCTTTTGTAGAAATGTGTAGATGCAGATAAATATTATGTTTGCTCAGCTTTTTACTGTAAAGTTTTAACCTCTTTAAGGATACTTAAGGATGAGTACTGCCTGCGGAATTATGACTAAGGCAGTCAAATAGCGTCTATGCAATGTTTACAACTTCCACTCATGCAAATACTCTAGATCGCCTTTCTAAATAATGTTATTATTTCAACGCGGATCAATAAGTGCACTAGTACCAAATATTTATTAATTGATATCTACTACATATTTTTTTAATGCTTCACAAAATGCAGAGGCTTCTGAATTCTATCAAAGGTCTTCTGCCCCCTTTTCACTCTTTTACCATAAAACTAAAAGTCCATATTTATCACCTCTATGCCTGGCATGTGTTCTAAAAGTTATAATGATTGAGGAGTGAATCATATACAGGATGGGACAGAGCAACTTTTTTTGCTTTATTTTATATTCCAAATAAGCAAGTTGCTCTGCTCCACCTTGTACATAGGAATATATAAATGTATACACATACTTTATATACTGAGAAAGATCTTTTTAAATAACTGGTTCCATTTGAAATTGCATACAGATTTCGAAATTCAACTAGACACATCTGAAGACGGTCGCAAATTATATTGGTCAAAACATGAGAATAGCATCCAAGATGAGAATAAATGCAAAGTATCAGTTTTCTTCTAAAACAAATAAAAATAAAATTCTGGAACATAATTTGTTACTTGTTTCTCTGTTTTTAAATGTTTAATCCATATTATGTTGATTTTTGTTTCTGTGATTTTTTTTAAAATTTCATAGCCAAATAAATGTAAAATGTTCATTTTGTACTTACATTATCCAATTAATTAGTTAATTAGTTTTACAAGAAACTAGTAGAATTTCCGGAAAGAATCAATTAATAAAAAAATTTTTTTTTTAAATTCTTCTCTCTAGTCCATCAACAAAATCAACGATGTACCAGGCAATAATATGCACAATATTACTGAACAAATGCAAGACCTGCTCTCTGCACAAAGAACATCCTCACAAACTTATGTTATAAACAATCAATATTAAATACAGAACAGCAACAAAGTAGTTTCTTTCAGTGTACAATTAACAATTAATATATGAAACTGAAGTAAATGCATAAAAAAATTTGCTGATCGAATAAAAAAAAAAAACAACAAAAAACTAATTAAAAATGTTAAAAATATATAAATGAATAAACATAGATAACTTTTGTCTTCTCCGCTGTCAGCCATCTTTTTTTTTTTTACATCAGAATATATGATGCTTCACTTTTGATTGGATTAAATGTTAAATTTAAGTGTATTTTATTACTCATATATAAAGAACTCCTTGCATTGTAGGTGGTTCATATAATATAAAAGTATAGCTTTAGTCCTCCACTACTGAGCTATTTGAAGAAAAAAATAATTAAATCTAATATATAAAAGCCACTATGTCTGTCTGTCTCCATATTTTCAAACTCTATCTCTTCCGAAACTAAAAGTCACAGAGTGGCGCTAAGGACCTCAAATGATTGGATTTTTTATGGACCGTTCTTTTATGGGTCTTTAGCAAGTTAAAATAGTTTTTAAGTTGTCAAAAAGGGGTAAAAATTGAAAAAGATCGTTTTACATTTCATACACTCATCTTTATTTTTAAATCAGTTCATATGCGTGTCACATTGATACAGTAGTAACGTCACCAGCTTTGAATGCTATAGTTTTGTTTTCGGTTTCGATTCTAGCTGATGGCATCCAAATACTTTTTTTACTTTTGAAATCACGATTATAATAATATGTATACAGAATCTGGACAAATTAAAATGTATTTCAGCATATTTTATGACCGGGCAAAGCCGGGCGATCCCCCCTTCCCTCCCTCCAGTTTGGTATATAAACAAGTTGAAAATGTGTCGGCCAGTAGAAGCATCTTGACAGAAATGAAAAATATACAATAAATAGAAATTATTTTAAAACGCACTTAGATAGAAAAAAAAATCTTCTTTTTTATTTAAGTTGAAATACTTAAAGTGTGTTTAAAAAGTGTTTGTTGTATATTTTTCACATGTATAAACATTTAAAATGGCCTACATAAATACAATTATACTTTAATCATGTTTGTATCTCATTGAGCCAAAGTTTGTAATGAAAATATATACATGTAGTAATAGTACTAAAAAATAATTGTTTATGTACACTATTTAAAATGTTTATGTAAAGTATATTTATAATGCTTTACTTTGTGTTGAGCACTTTTGAAAAAACAAATTGGTTTTAAGTTCTTTTCATTAATATGAATTTGCTCTATTAAATTATTATATAAAATATGGTCAGTGATTACACAAGGGTTAATTATCAGTGTTAAATTAAATATTCTTGGACATATGCAGAGAGGTGGAGGTGATTGACCTAATAAATATCATCACAATGTATGGAATTGGCCATGAGAAGTCCAAATCCTGTAAATCTATGGTGTTTAATTGCACACTGATGCTTTTTTTTTTTTTTTTCTTTTTTAAAGTATGCAGTGATGATTCCCCATCTCAAGTTACTGGTAATATAATGAGTGAAAAAAATTTTTTTTTTTAATTTTACAAATTATATACATTGAATAGTTTCAAATAGTGTTGTATTATTAAGGCTTGACATGTCATAAAACACAAACCAAATATCACATGTAATATCTTCCAATAATATCTTTTAAGGTTATCGAAGTTGAATCTAAATAGAAATCAAGCTAACATATGAAACTTTGATTCTAACTAGCCAATTTTCATTTATGTTGCTGATTTGTTATTTGCATTATAATGTTTTTCGCTACAGTTTTTTTTAAGTATACTACAATACAATCATTTTCAAATCGAATATAAACAAGTTCTTGTCGAGCCGTTCTCTTAAATAATTAAATTCTCCCCAATTTTCACCATTATCAATCATTGTGCTATTGTCTCACCGACAATCTTACACTCATTAACCTTGATAAGTGCTAACTTTGTATTAAAAGTAAAATACAATCCTGTCCAGACAACTGGTAAAATGGAAGTATTCTTGCAATTATGACCGAAAAATCAAACAAGGGGGGAAACAATTTCATATTTTTGATTTAGCAATATAAAAAGTTGTCTCCCCTTACAATTTTTTTTTTTCTTAGTTTAAAAAAGTGCAAATAAATGAAAATTAAATACTAAAACGACTTGTGTATCCAAGAGGGTACCGAGTAGATACAAGTTAGAAGTACATAAAATAATTCTATTTAATGATAGAAATCAATTATTATAGAAAGAGTATTATATGCTTGCTAAATAAGATAACTTCAAAATGGACATTAAAGAAATAATAGCCACTTTAGTAAGAATTTCAACAAAATAGTGTGAATTGACCTTGGACTTTTTATTAACCTAGTATGTGCATGGAGGGCGGGGTCTAATTTGTGCCTCATATGATATGGGGTTCATTACTTGTGTAAAAAGTGGCCACAAAAAGGTATGGGGTTTATTATGGTATTATAATGGAGAAAATTGGCTCCAAAATCACTTTTTTTAAAAATTGTTTTATTTTTATTTTTTTAATCATTCGAATACTAGTTTATAATAAAATACCTCTGTTTTTTTTGGTTTTTTTTAACTATTAAAACAGTTCAAGCTACAAGATATTAGATTTATTTAATTGTTAAACTAAATTACTATTTTTTCTTTTCTTTCTTCTTTTTAATCAAAACTATAATTTCTTCAATATGCTTATTTATTTTTGATATGTCATTTATCAGAAAAGTTCTCAATTTTTTCATATTCTATTTTTTATTTTACTTTTTCTTTGTTGTCTTTTCTCTTTTTTCATTATCCACTCTTTTCTCCTCCCCCATTTATTTTCTTTTTCTTTATACTTGATTCATTTTCTCATTTATTTCTACCTTTTCTTCTATTTTCGTTGACCCCCCCCCCGTTTTTATTTTCCTTCTCCTTCATTTTTAAAGAAGTTTTTTTCTTTCCACTTTTACATTGGTTTTATTTTTTCTTTTCTAATAAGCCACTATTCATAAAGAGCACACATGGAATTTCTATACAGGCAATTAAAAGAAAAACATTTTTGTATTCATTTTAATTATGTTTAACTCAAAATGTATCCCAGCACATGACCTAATGAGTTTTGTCCATAAACTGGTGGTGGTGCTCAATACACCCACTGGTTGGAGGAAGCATTGAGGTGGTCAATTCAAGGTGTGGCTTGCAACCAGACATGGAACTCATATCCGGTTGCATTTTTGGTTTCTGATTCTGTAATCGTGAATGACTAGATAATGCCATTGACTGTGCTGTTGATCAACGAGTGTGGACTATCTTGAAGTGCAAAGTAGCTAACACCATTGGGGCTAGCTCAACCCACCCTGGGTGAATGCCGCTACACGTACAATCTGTAGTAAAATGTATTAATCATATGGCTACTTATGTCAACATTGAAATGGTTACTTCATTTATTCCCCTCCTCCCCAATATACATGACTGCTTCTTGTCAAACAATACTTTGTCTATTTTTCTTTGTCATTAGTTTCATTTGTAATGACTTTCAATTTTCTAAAGCAACTTTTTTGCTGCTTGCCTTTTTCGTTTTTGCTTTCTTCGTAATGGAGATTGCTTCAATCTCTTCCTAAATTGGTGCTTACAATATTTCTAGATGTTTTGGCTTCTTTTTTATTACACAAAGCTGCAATTTCTTCACTGTCTGTTTTGTAGTAAAATCATTTTACATAATGTTTCTACAGATTTCTCTATTGTATTTTTTCTTTTTTTGTATTTTGATTTAAAAAAAAATCATTGGAGGAACTCATATCATTTTATAAATTAAATCTTTTTCTTTTTTTTTTTTTTTAGCTCTTATCTATTATTATATTTATCAAAATGTAATTAATTTGTTTGTAAACATGTTTTCCTATCAAAGATGTTTGTACACATGTTTTCCTATCAAAGATAATTACAAATGAATAAGGAACGATTATTGACAGAGGAAAGGAAAAGAAAAAGAAAAGTGTGTAACTAAAGAGAAAATTTTTTTCTTTGAACTTTCTAGATCTCTTCATCTTTTTAGATTAGATATCTTTATTCATTCATAATCCTGTCTCGAGTGTGAAAACATTTGACTTTTGCATAACTGCAGAAGGTATATATGTATAATATAACAAAACATCAAATGAACTTAATGGAAAAAACAAAAAAAATTCTAGTACTCCAAAGGATTGAATTGCGTCTGACTCCCTTTCCACAAACTGAACTTCCTTTTTTGGGAGTTTTCCAACACTACAACCACTGATCATTACATATAACATCCATTCTAAAACCTTTACTTTCCAAAGCATTAAAAAACGAGACTTACTTCTCTCTAAAGAAATAACAATAAAAATCCTATTAAAACAATAATTTCATTATGAAATTAGATTCCACCATATTGCATTACGATTCATTCATAAACTTGTCAACTATTTGTTGAATTGTAAAGTAAAAACAGCCCTCAACACAGTAACTTGCACACACCTCGTGGCCGAGGAAACAGTCAGATTGAAGCTTAAATATGTCGATTTAAATGTTTATTTAAGAGTAATAAGAAAAAAAGATGTAACTGTTCTCTTTATAAATCAAAACAAATGAAACTTGGTTAATTTTTTATTACTTTTTAGGAATGCTGTTTTTTCTCACTTTTTGTAATCATTTCCTTGACAACAGGGAACACATTACAAAATACTTAATCTTTGTAAAATTATAGAAATGATGTAAGTCTTTATTTTCATAAAGAAATTCTTTTTCAGCTTAGATTAAAAATTTTGTTTAAACAAATCATTAAAAAGCCACAATCAAATTTGTGGTGGAGAGAACCCTGGATAAGAAAAAAGTAATGTTCAATGAAGAGAGAGAAAAAAACTCTTCAGGATATTCAATTTAAAAAAAAATTATTTTAATTGAAATACTCTTGCTGAGTACAATAATAATGCAAAGGACTGCATAAAAATGTGGGAAATTGTCAAATGATCATCTGCTTCAAAGACATGCAAAGGGGAAGAGAAGAGAAGGAACCATTGAATACCTTGAAAATGATTCTAACCAGAATAAAAAAATTTTGGTTCATCCATTAAAAACTTTAATCTTGACATTAAGATGCAAAACATCTTGATTTTCTTATTCTTTTCATTTAATGTTCATATTTCTCTCTCTCTCTCTCATATATATATATATATATATATATTATTCCTATTGTATATTCGAATGTAAATATTAATAATACAAAGTTCAATTAGATAGCTTGATAGTGCAACTGCTTCACTAAGAACAGGCTCATTTTTATGCTCATCTAAAAAATGTCCAGCTTTATTTAATATTCAACTGTTTCTGATCTTTACTAAAATTTTTATATTTCTGTGCATATAATTTTTATTATTCTTATATCAGTGGAGCGTCCATCAGTGTTCAGAAGATACATAAAAACTAAAATATAAAGATATCAGTAATTGGTCAAAACAATTGTATGCATGTATAGTTAATAAAGCTGAAACCTTTTTTTGAAAATGAGTATAAAAATGTCTGTTCTTAGTGAAGCAGAACATCATAAAAGTATGTATAGCTCTAGTATTGCACTATTGAGTTATCTAAAAAGAACTTTGTATTATTGATACCTATATTTGAATACAAAATTGGACATTTTTTTTATTTCAATAGTGTGTGCGCGCGTGTGTGTGTATATATATATATATATATATATATATATATATATATATATATATAGATGAATAATGAATTTTCATCTAACAAATTCAGAAATATAAAATATATTGTGTTTTTCATAAAACTTTATGCTGTTTGTGTTTCATGGTGTTTTTTTTTTTTTTCCCATGTTTCTTGCAGTCATTACATGCAGTGGAGGTTGGAACGTTCATCAACTTCTTACCGACCATTCTCAATCAGCTGTTCAGGCTGATTGCAAGAACTCACAATGAGGACATTGCAATGAACGCAGCACGGTAAACAATTATTCTGCTACTATTTAGTCGTTTTCTTGACTATTTTTTTAACATTCTCCATCTATTAACCATTGGTCAGAATTTTGTCTCCCAACACACCTTTATTTCAAAGAGTGCGCAAGTCAAATGATATATTCAAAACATGCAGATAACAGCAAAATCTTTTGGTGCTTGTGCAGTATAATGGGATTTAAAAAAATGCAGTTTAGGTAAAAATATTACGTACTTATGTGTCATGTTGAACTTAGTAAAAATTCCCCAAATTATGTAAAATAATTGCATAAAAGATATGGTAGAACTATTTTTTACAAAACAAAAACATTAATAATCCGCCATTTTCTATTTTGAAATAGTGGATTACAATTATTTTATGAAAATCATAGACTGTAGTTACCTCCCCTGGATTTAATAAGAGTTCAACATAAACAAATATGATGAATTCCTATTATTTGGATTCTTTGGATTACTGTTCTCATAATGAATGTCATTTTCATGCAGTTTCAGTCAATGTAACCTTCAACCTGCTTCAAGTGTATCTTGTTGAACTCACGAATGTTTGTATTGAACTCGGAAATTTGGATGGAATTTCGAATGGGATCTTTTATTTACTTCATGACTGGTAGCATGCTCTTGTTCTGGCTAGAGGTCCTAAGTAATTTGCAACTGCATTTTTCAACATGACACATAAGTGCATAATAATGTCTTGTTTTTTCTTTGTTTGTTTTACCTAAACTATATCTATTTGAAATCTCATCATACTTCATATGCACCAAATTTTCCAATTCATATATGTTTGTTTGTACATATGAAATATAGCTATACACAGATGACTTCTTTGTCATCTACAACTCATTAGTGTGACTAGATGTAACGAGTGTATCCACATAGAGATTTGAAACCCAAACACTCGATCACATCTAAATGTAGATTTGTTCATATTTGGTTCTGATTAATCCTGTTTGAAACCTCTTCATTTTAAGAATATTTGCTGTTTGATCAAACTATGAATCTGTTTACATTCATATGTATATATTTCTTTGTGTATATGTTATTCACAGATAGCTTCAGGCTAGGGTCAAGGTGTAGTATCTGTTCTCTCTTTAGTTGAAGAGAACCTTGAAGAGCAGTAGTTCCCAACCACTGTCTGTGGCACATGAGTGTGCTTCGGAATGATTTCCGGTGTGTCGTGAAGGGATAATAGCTAGAAGACATTTTATGTGTTCATCATGATTACACTGCTCAATTCAAAATCACTGGATTAATTGAAATATCAGGAATTTTTCAAAATATTGGAAATCTGCATCAGAGCTGAATAATTCGGACCTGATTTCAATGCCAAAACGGTTCCTAAATACATAAGTTGTAAGACAGCAGTTTTTATGGGAATAAAAATTCTCCTGATATAATCTTTTTTTATTATTTATTGCAAAAACTCTTTATGTATTAATGTATTAAATATTCATTTTTTTATGAAAGACTAGTGGGGATACCTGACGTTGCCCCGGGTATTTGTAGGGGTGTGTGTGTGTGTGTGTGTGTGTTTTTTTTTTTAGGGGGGGGGGTAAATTAGAACAAAAAGGAAACAGCGATTTAAAAAAAAAAAGAGATGGGGGGGTTGGTGGCATGTGGGCTCGAACCTGGAGCCTTGAGGCCTATAGACTGAGCCTGAACACCTGTGCTATGGCGACAATGTTAATGTAAGTGCGATTAAAGTGAGTCAAGTCGAGGAGGTTTGATTGACAGGTGGACGCTTAATGAGGTCATCGCGGGAACGTTACGATGACGGGGCAGTTTTTTGGCGTTTGTTTACTTTGTTTCACGACGGGATTGTTTTTTCATTTACTGGGGGACAGTTTGGGCTTCCCCAAGATGATGGAAGTGGGGGCAGCTCCCCATTGAAAGGGAATTATTCAAATTGAATAGCAATTGTCTGATATAAGGAAAAAAACCGCATTGATCAAAACTGATTGCTTTTGGACGCTGGGAACGATGCAACAACCTTCATATTAATTTCGCTTTTATTATTTGAAAAAGGCGAATCTACACGCGCTGATCGAAAAATGTTGAATATTTAGCTTTTCAAAGTCGGGCAAATTAAATACGCACATGACCCCCATTTGTAATTCGTAGATATGATTTCGACGTGATATAAAAAGTTTTAAAAATGAGCAACGGCCTCGAGAAGCCGTTGAAAAAAATCCTTTTGTGGACATACACAAAAAGCGAACATACATACATACACACATTTTCGCTTTTATATATAAAGATGTGCCATGAAAATTTCAAAACTCAATATATTGCTGCCATGTAAAAATGGTTGGGAACCATTGTTTTAGAGTCAGCAAGTTTTTAAGTGTTTTTTACTCTTAGTCATAACTGAAGATTGCATTTCAAATAAAAACATTTAGAAAAATGTCTTAACTTCTAAAACTTTACAACAATTAAAAAATAATTTAGGCACAGAGATTTGAAACAATGATTGTGCGTAGGTGCAACTTGGTTATTTTTCCATTAGTATATTTGGAGAGTGCAAAGCTGGGGCAGACAAATGCAATTTCAGAACCTTATCGAAAATCAAAAAGATTTCTTTTTCGTAACAAAGCTAGAATTCTGAAATTTTTGAATGGGTGTTTGTATTTATTTATTTTTTATTTATTTTTTTTTTTTTGAGAGTTTTTTTTTTTAAATAAGCATAAGAAACTTATAATAACACAAAATAGTTTTTGTTTTTAATAAAATAGATTTTTTCAATTTTAATAAAACATGAGCATAAAGTATTTGTTACACATTTATTCAATTAAAATAAATATAAGGAACTTATAATGGCACTTGTTTTACAAAAATAAAAAAAATGTCTATTTGTTTTTTAAAAAAAACACCCTTTATTTTGTGTTACAAGTTTCTTGCATTTATTTAAAAAAAAAAAAAATGAATCTCAACATTCAAACATTTCAGAATTTTGGCTGTGTTATGGAAAAAATAATTTAATGATTTTCGATTCGGTCCTGAAATTGCATTTGTCTGCTATGCTACTCTCCAAATGTCCCACCTGAAAACCAAAAAAGTTTTACTTACTCTCAAATGCCGAACTTTCTATTAAAAATAAACCTTGGTCTAATTATATTTTCTCACCATTAATAACAGTAGAGGTACCAGAAGTTCCTGTAAAGCAGGGGAGATAAGTCATTCTTTCACTTGAGTAAAAATGAGCGACACAGTATGATAAAACTGTAATTTAAAATAGAATTGATTTTTACTTTTAATCAATCTTCTATTCAATCATTTTTGGTTAATTTATTTCACAATGTAATGTAAACACACGAAAGTGGTTTTACTTGAAATGTGATTTTTCAATTGTGACTAATAGTAGAGAAGCAGCAATTTTTATTTTCGGCTTTTGAGGAGCTGGGTTTTTCTAACATTAAAGACTTGGTTTATTACTAATTCTATCCTCATGCGTAGGTAAGTTAATAGGAACTCTTTAGTATGGTTAGACATCACAAGTGTTTCCCTGCCAAGATTTGAAACCCGAATGCTTGAGCATACCCAAATGTAAGTTTATTAATTTATTGTCCAAATTAACCACGTTTAAAACACCAAAATCCTCCCTCCTATTAGAAACATGTAACTTTGGCTCTGTTTAGCCAAATGATGAATTTGTTAATCAAATCAATTAATGAAATGAATAACTTTTCTTTCTTTTTTCTTTTTTAGTGTCCTCATTCACATTGTTTCAGAAGTACACAATGCAGGGAAACAAGAAATATTACAGTCATACGTTAAGGTGAGTAACACATTTCATGAATTATCTAAAATGCATCTCCAGTTCCTTAACTATGGCTGACTTTTAGATCATCTCAATATGGAAATGAGGGGTTTTAGCTCAGCTTTTTCTCAAGAACATATAATGGATAACTTAACTAACATGCTTGTAGCAATGGGATTTAAATTCAAATCTGCAATTTGTTCCTACATCAGGTACTTAAGCTTACCTGGAAAAGGCCTTATTTTCTTTTGGTTTTTAGTTAACTTTAAGGTGCAGATCAAGAATCAACAATTAAAAGTCCAGAGCAGTATCTGCTGCTACTAGATCAGGTTCTCTGAAGATATCAGCTTCCTGATTTTAAACACATCAAATATTGATACTAATGTTTTTCCCCCTTTGCAAAACTTAATCCTGTTCTGCAAAGCTAAAAACAAACAAAGATATTTTTTTTCTAAAAAAAAAAAATAAATAAATAAAACAAACAAACAAAACACCATGAACAAATATTTAAAAGTACAAAGAACTTGAAGCATAAAAACTTTTTCCCAAAATTACTGGATTCAGCTGAAAAGGGTTGATATGCCATAAAACAAAACAACCAAATCAAACCAGAGCATTGGCATGTAGAGGTTTAGTGATTCCTGGAGCCAACTCCTTGATTATATTAGCATTACAAGCGTATGCTGTATTTTCATGGACATCGGCAATATTACATAGCTAATGTGCTTCAACAAGTCATATTTTTTTATTTGTTGGTCAATTTTTAAAAGAATTACATTGATGGAAAGAGAATAAAATAAGCATTCCAATGATGTTAATTTATTTTTCTTTTATGCATTCAATATTTTTATGCTCCAAGTTAAAAATGAAAAAGCGGTAAAAAATGACAACAAAAAGAAAAACACTTTTTTCAATGTTTTAATTTTATATGTTACGTTTGGTGACATATGCACGGGGTTAAATTTGATTGGATATGGCTGAAATTTTACAGGCTATATAAACAAAGAAGTCTATCTCTACTGGTGTTTGATTTTTATTTTTACGGCCATAGAAAGCAAAGTTACGACCAAGCAAAGTTGATGAAGAATATTTCAAAATAGATGAGATAAATCGGCATATATCATCCATTTTCATATAGATAATAGTTTCAGAATTATTTTCATGCATAATATGTAAATATTTGATAATTATTGTGTGGAATTTTCTTTAAAATGTTATCTTTTATAGAAATCAAATCCACTTACAGAAAAACGGTTGCTAAGCAAGTCATGCACAGAGCTTACTAAAGTATTCTGTTAAAAATAGAAAATTGTCTTACTAGATTAGTCATTTTTTATTCTGAATTCGTCAATTTAAAAAGATTATTTTCAAGTTTTTCAAATTTGATTTCCAAACAATACTATGTTTTTGGTTTTAACGCTTTTAGTATACATGTACTAAAAGCGTTAAAAAACAACAATGTACTAAGTACATGCGTTTAATTTATTTGTACTTAAGGTAGAATTGTTTTTTAGTGGTCAAAAAACAAAAAAAAAAACAAATGCATACCAAATAAAAGGTACTCTTGCACTTATGCTACTATGCTGAAATAATGTTATTATTTAGAAACCCATTCTTAACATGAGATTAATCCATATCTACTCAATTTATTTTTCTTTGAGGGGAGTAGTAAATACCGGCCATGAATGCTCTTTAAGCATTCAATGGCTACACTCAAGATTAAGCTTTCCTTTTGTGAGGAGGCAGGAAAATGCCTATTCTCAATAAAGCTATATTTAAATACTACTATAATACTTAGTTTTGTTCATGAATAGACACCTACTGTATGATACCATGCGGCAGTTACAAAAAAATTGAAATTTGTACATTTGAATTTATAATTCATGGCTTATGGTAAAGAGATACATCAGATTTGACTGGATAATCAGAAAGAGCACACAATTTTACATAAGAGTACCAAGTTTCATGAGAATAGCTTGAGAAATAAATAAATGGTGGCAGAATTACTGAATTTCTTGAAATGTTGAGGTCCGTAATTTAGCCCACTTTTTCTAAAGAAAAATGTCCACGGAAAAGCCTAAATTTTGGCACTTAAAATTCTCATAACTTTTGAACTACTGATGGTATTTGCATAATTCAAACGATTTTAAGCATCTATTATATAGCTTTTTTTATGCAAGTTGATAAACTAACAATTATCTAAAAAGAAAAAAAATCAACTTGTAATGCTAATTATATGCCCCCAAAGATGTTTCTCAGTACTAGGACTTAGACCTGAGTAAAAGAGTTAATTTAAATATAATTGGATACTTAAAGTCACTGTGCACCCCAGCTCAGAATTAGATCCATTTAGCCAGTTTCCCATCATTGCTAATCTCTGTCAGCTAGGATAAATAAATGTGCGAGATGAATTATGTCTACACTTTCGTTCAAGCATACAATATAATCATGTTGACACACCGGTTCTCAGATAACCGAAGTTAAGCAACATTGAACCTCGTCAGAACCAGATGGGTGACTGCTTTAGGAAGTTCAGGCACTGTACGTAGGAGGACGTCGATACCTCTCTGCAAGAGTTGCAAAAACCTAACATCATCATCTCCCCTAACGGGAATATACATGCAACTGGGGACCGCTTGTGAATTTTATACTCTCATGGAACTTCCTCCTTTGGAGGAAGCCGGTTAAACCTGCATAGGGTTAGTGTCGTTTCCATTTATCTTTCTTCCAAAGCATTGGTTTTTACCAAGTAATATGACTTCAGGCGACATTCACCTAGAATGGGTTGAGCCAACTCTTTCCATAAAACACACAGTGTCCTGGATGAATGCAGAGCACTACCAGTGTCAAACATCATAGACCTGTGTGTGGAGGCAGGTAGGTTTGACATCAGTTTTGATGATGTGTAACCATATTTTCAAATAACCTCCTGGGTATCTTCACCAATCTTTGAAAGGTTCTAGAGCTATTGTTTGTGAATGAACTCTTTTGTGCTGTGGTATGCAACATAGCTGAATGAACAATGTCTCCTCTTTTAAAGAGCTTGGTTAAGAACGTTTTAATTTGGATATTGGCGACAATAGTGGCAGCAGAATTCAGCGGAGGCAGTATAAGTCAAACACTACCAGTCTTTTGAGATTGCAACTCTTATTGGCCATATCTTGCAGCCATAAAGAAGGAACCAAGGAATACACCACAACAATATTTAATGATGATTATTTTAGCATATTATTAAAAGAAAAGTTAGTCATTTAGATTTGAGTTTGAATCAAAATTGAAAGAACTGATTGGATGTAATGTATTGCCATAGAACTGTATTTATGGGAATTTTTTTTAAGAAGAGTTATACAATTTATCAAGGCCCAAAAGCCACTTTCGGATAAAGGTTAATGAGTATCAGATGATTGGTGGGACAATTGTTATGATCATTAATGGTGGACATTACTAGGATTTGATTATTTAAAAGGGGGCTCAATAAAAATAAGAAGGCATAATTGAAATAAAGATATAATGATACTTAATCTTTTGTTTGGAATACTTATTATAATTTTGATCAAAATCCATTGCATGACTTTGACTCTGGAAAATGTCTAGAATTATGAAATTAAAATTCAAGGATTTTTGCTTTATTGGTGTCTAATGACTATGAATCAAATTCAATGCAAATTTGAAATATTTCAATTTTTAAATGGGATGTTGAGCCCATATTATGCCTCTTAACTTCCACTCAATTAAACTGAAATTTATGGAATATTTATTAATTGATGTCTAATATATTAAAATCTACCTGAATTTTCACAAAAGTTTCTAAAATCCCTTTCTATTCCTTTTGCATAAAACTTAAATATAGCCCACATTCTGATCCCTAATGCATGGCAGGTGTATTGCAAACTTCATTGTAATCAGTTAATTAGTGTAGGAGTGAATAAACATATACGCATATCTAACATAAACATATATGCATATCTAACATAAATATATACGCATATCTAACAAACATATATGCATATCTAACATAAACATATACGCATATCTAACATAAACATATACGCATATCTAACATAAACATATATGCATATCTAACATAAACATATACGCATATCTAACATAAAAATATACGCATATCTAACATAAAAATATACGCATATCTAACATAAACATGTACGCATATCTAACATAAACATATACGCATATCTAACATAAACATATACGCATATCTAACATAAACATATACGCATATCTAACATAAACATATACGCATATCTAACATAAACATATACGCATATCTAACATAAACATATACGCATATCTAACTTTTTTTTGTTGTTTTATTTTTACAGTATGTTTTCAAAACATTGCCCACCCCAAAAGGCACCAAAGTGAAAACGATCCATGAAGAATTGGCCAAGAACTTGACCGTGATTCTGCGTCCAGTCAATGCTGACCAGTTGGTGGTCAGCCGCTTTTTGAAACATTCCCGGTTCTTCTTTGAGATTCTCATCAAGAGTATGACACAGTATCTTATTGAAACAGAAAGGATCAAAGTAAATATTTGGCATTTCCGTTTTTAATTTTCAGTTTTCAGTTTTGGTATTCTTACTTTATACATAAATATATTATGATGTAGGTTCGTATATAATCAAGATGCTCATCTTGTATATAAAATAAAGCTAGTCTCTTTCTTGACCTTTGTCATGGATGGATCCATTTCTACAAAATTGATATTTGATTTTGGTTAGTTCTTTTGATGGATCATTGCATCATGTGTTTTTTTATGGAATTACTCAAGACAAAACGTGAAACTACTTCATGTAAGGACCTAACAAGAATGAAAGATGATTATCAGAAAGACAGAAGATTCCTATTGATCTTAGTCTTGAAAAGATCAAGGCTGTAGGTGGAAGGAAAACAGTGAGCAGGAAGAGAGTTCCAAAAGCTTAAAATTCTTGGAAAGAAACTATTGGAATAAGCTGTATTACAATGAGGTATCAAAACAGCAAATTGATGGAGACCACTAGACCAGCAAATCAAACGAGCTGGAATAAATGAAGCTTGGAATAGAGCAGACAATTCTGAAGAACACATGCCATAATAGTATTTATAAAAAGACTGAGACAAGCAACATCACGTGGGAGAAAGAGAGAGAGAGAGAGAGAGAGGTTGTAGAGAAGAATTACAGATATGTTTCTGCACTTTATCAATAACCTTCAAATGGAACAGAGATTCACCAACCCAAATTTAGAACAGTAAAATGTAATTATATTTAATTTCCTTCAGGGAATGCTTTAACCAGGTTGGAACAATTTTTATATGGATGCCATCTTACAAACCAAACACTGAATAAATATTTGAAGATAAAGAACTTGAAGAAATAAAACTTTTTTCCAAAATTACTGGGCTCTGCATTAAATAAACCGAAACAAGTTGATATGCCATAAAATAAAAACAACCAAATTATTATGTTTTCTTGACTGTCATTTCCATTGGGGATTTCTACATATTTTTTTTAATTCATATACTAATGCGTCACCACTTATCATGGCCAAAAACCACTCTAGGGCACAGGTTAATACTATTGTCTGTCTTAGATGATGAACCATATTAAGAGAAGATAAGGTAGACGGAATTGGTAAAATTTGATTACTGAAAAGGGCAGCTTCATTTTGACATTGGACTTGAAGATGACCATGTTGTGATTTACAGATGAGTAGTTCTGTGGAAACGTGTTCCACAGATAGGGAGGTTTCTGGAAAGAAACTTTTTTCATGAAAATTCTGTTAAGTTCTGGGTATGCAGAGAAAGAAGTGAACATTCTTTGCAGTGATGACAGAAAAAACTCTTAGTTCTTGTACAGAGGAAAGAACTAGAGATTAGAGCTCAGTCGAACATGAAAATAATGATAGTATAGACTACCAATGTTTCTTATACATGAAAATGGCAACAAGAACAAAAGAGTGTTTCTCACTGATGAATTGATGGCCATTGTTGGTGTAGGATATTTGGTTTTTGTCCAGAATTCCTCATATTGAAATTTTTAAGCAATTCACGGCAATTTATAAGCATTAGAACATAAATGTAATATGAATTGGTGTTGAGTTATCTCCCTTTGTTTCTTAAGATATTTTTCAAAATGGCAGACAATATGGTCACTTCTTGAATACTCATAAAATTTGATTTTATTGTTTAAAAATAAAATTACTTTATCAATTTATGTGAAATTTAAAATATGATATTTTTGTTATGTCATGGGTCATAGAGATTTTTCTTAAATTTTGTTTTAATACAGGAGGAATTCTGTACAAGAACTAGATATTTAAAATATTTATTTGACAATCTTGGAAAATTGTTCTTTTTTTCTTTTTCTTCAAAGAAAAATTCTAATTTTTAATTAAAAATCTTTCTTTTTTTTTTTTTTTCCAGATGCCACGAAATGAAAGATTTTCCTCTGATTATCAATTTCGTATTCAGAATCTTATTCAAGCAATCTATCCTCATCTTTATCAGAAACAAGATGATGTACTAACCGATGCTAAAACTGCTAATCACAGTCTTGCTACATTTGTTAAGGTACGTTTCTCTTTTTTACCTTCTCATAGTTTCCTCTTCCTTTGTTGAGTCCTGAGTATGTCTTTACAGTGCATCCAGTAGTGAGAACCCTACTTGGTAGCTTTATGGAGTGTGGAGACACCCTATAATTCCAATTACTCTTAGATCCACATTGATGCTGAGTGGTGTGGTAGGGATAGTTTACCACTTTGGGCACAAAATGAAAGTGCTTAAAATAGTTTCCGAATGCTTCCCTGGGAATTGAATATTTTGAGCCAATCAAAGGTGTCTATAAGGTTTTCAAATTTGTTGTCAGGTGCATCTAAGAATTTTCACCAGTCAAAAATTTGAGCCAAAATCCAGGATAGTGCTAATGACAAATAAGATATCAAGCAAAGAAGTTACACAGAGTTTTAGTAGTGTATAGATTAGTAAGATTCAGGCTGGAAAACTTCTGGCACTTGCAAGTATCCTATGTTTTGATAAAAGTGAGAATGCGTATGTGTAAGAGACACTTCTCAACCTATATACTCAACAAAGTTTTGGCCTACAGACTTGAAATTTGGTATACAGGGTATTCAGACATGTGGAAAACTTTTTAATGGTTTTCATCTGGAAAAAAAAGGGTTTTTATAGGGTCAACATTGAACAATTGGTACTTGGGGGTTATCGGATTTTTATCTGTTTGTCAACTGTTTCACGACTATGCATGCACGAATCGTTCCTATGACAGTTTCCTTATGTAAAAAATAAATAGATTCAAAAACACTTTTTAAAGATCATGGCAAGCTGGCCTAATGGTTATTGTGTGTGACTCACTGTTTTTAGGTTTTGGTTTCGATCTCCATTGAAGTACTTTTTTTTTTTTACTTACAAGAAGTGAACTGTTCAGAAAAAACAATACTCGCATGCACATATCTCAGTTTCTTTCTGTTACGTTTTTTTTTACTTAAGACATTTAATTTTACTTTTAATACTAGGTAACACTGGGTACATCTGCTAGTATCCTATATTTCTTTAAAGCTACCATTGGGTATTGTTGCCACATGTGAACTGGTACACCAAACAGTAGTCTGTATCTCTTGAGCAGGCTCCAAAAATGATCCTCTAACCACTGCAATGTTGCATCTCTGTGCTTATTTTACAAGTTCTTTACTGGAATGTACTTCAATGAACTTGCTGTGCTTGTGCCCCCTCAACATAAATATCCCTGACAAACCTGACAAGCAGCAAAATCCCACTCCTTCACTGTAGAGGTTTCTAAGATGCAGGAAAGCTTTCTAATCTAGGAGAGGTGTGCAATAAGTAATGCCCCTGACCTACTTCCCATAGCAGTAGAGCAACAAAACTTGGCACAGTTATTAGTCTTTCTCTACATAGGAACCACTCAGAGTTATGCATTTCTCCCATCATTTGATGCAGCTCTGGAGACCGTTTTTGTAGAACATCCCAGGTTGGTCCTCCAACCATGACGTGACTTCAGAAATCAAGGCTGCATCATCTGGGAAACACTTTCCTTTCAAAAACAACTTCATGGCTGGGAAGAGATGAAAGTCAGAGGGTGCAAGGTGAGGAGAGTAGGGAGAATGGGGTAGGATTTCATAACCAAACGCCCGTGCTTCTAATATGGCGACATGTGAGTTGTGGACTGGAGCGTTGTCTTGCAGGAGGAGGGTACCTTTGCTGATCTTGTCCCGCCTCTTGATTTTGATAGCTTCCCTTAATTTCCTCAAAAGTGAAGCATAATAGGCTCCTGTAATTGTGGTACACTTTGCCAGGAAATCTGTCATCACTACTCCGTCCTGGTCCCAGAAGACTGTGAGCATGACCTTGCCAGCGGAGGGCTGCATCCTTGCTTTCTTTGGAGGTGGTGAGTCCAAGTGCTTCCACTGCATTGGCTGGGCTTTGGTCTCTGGATCATAGTGATGAACCTAGGTTTCATCCTGTGTAATCAGTCTTTTAAAAAACTTGGACTCATCTTCTTGGCACATCTCCAAATTCATCCTCGAGCACTCAACGCGTTCTCGCTTCTTGAATGGTGGGAATCCATCTGGCAGACACCTTATGCATATGCAAATTGTCATGAATGATAGTTTCCACAGACCCTGTACTAATCTTGACATCTTGGGCTATTTGGCGAATAGTAATGCGCCGATCTTCCAAAATGGCAACCTCAACAGATGCCTCATCAATGGCAGAATGGGAGCTGTTTCCACAGACTTCCGGCCATGTTTGAATTCACAATGCCAGCGTTTTACAAGGTCATATGATGGGGCATTATCACCATAAGTTTCTTTCATTTCATTAAAAGGCTCCTGTGGTGTGCGTCCTTTCAAATACAAACACCGGATCACTGCTCAACATTCAACAGGCTCCATTTCACATCTGACTCAGTTCAAACACCTGTAAAATAGAAACCACAATTAGTTCAGAGTTGTAATTTGCCACATAACCTGTAGAGATATAAATCATTGCACATGCAAAATTTCAGCTAGATCAGACAACTGGAAGTAGGTCAGGGGCATTACTTATTGCCAACCCCTTGTAACAGCTTCTTACATTGAACCACTTTTGCCTTTGGAATTAACTCCCAGCTCCCCATTTTCCTGACTATACTTATAGAAATTTAAATGTAATGTGAAGAAACATCTTGCTGCATAAATCCCCACTTAAGGTGCCCATATTAATCTGGCCCTTAATTCACAGTTCTTTACATCTCAGTGGCAATGTGCCTTGTTTAGGGTGAAATAAGTTTTTAAAAAATTGCTAATTATTTTGGTGGAAGGTGGAATTCCTTTTGAATACACATTTTTATCGTATTTCTTTTTCAGCATCTTTTTACCCTTATTGACCGAGGTTTCGTATTTCGGATTATTAGCACGTACATGGAAAACTTCAGCGTTCGAGATACAAAGGTAAGTTATTTACTTTTTATTCTATTTTTTATTGTCTGTCTGAATGAATCCGTTTTAAAGAACTATTAGACAAAAGGTGACCCATTAGGTCAATATTAGTTATATATGTATAAAACTAAATGTTCAAGTCTTGTCCAGAATTCGCCCTAGATTAAAAACAAAAATAAAGAAAAATCTGTATAATGCCCATACTCATGACAAAATGAAAAGATTATGTTCTAAAAACCATATGAATTGATCAAATAGTTTTATTTTAAATAAAAATATCAAATTTTATGAGTATCCGAGTAGTGACTTTTGACTACCACTTTAAAAAAAATCTCCTGAAACAACAGGAGATAAATCAACAAGAGGTTAAACTTACTAGATTTATGTTGTAATGCCTACAAATTCCTATTAATCAATTAAGTGATTTTCCTGTTTAAAAATAAAACTTCTTGATCAATTTATGTGATTTTTGAAATATGATTTCTTGGTTTCATCACCAGTGCATACATAACGCAGATTTTTCTTTATTTTTGTTTTTCAACATAGGGCGAATTCTGGACAAAGATCAAATATTTTTCATAAAGGTTTGGAAATTTCAGGTAACGGTTGCTGCTACTTTAAAATAAGCACAAATATTTCGACAAATATGCAAATAGTTATGAGACTTTCTTGTGATGTCATAATAGACAGTCTCCTTGCCTCCTCCCTTCCACAAAGAGACAACTCTGCTTCATATTATGAATAATATATGTATATATTACTACTGGATATTTCGTATCTGTTTGTCTTAAGCTTAATCTAGACTATAACATTTTATGTTTAATTCAGTTTATTATTTGAGGCTTATGTTTTAATGCTTAATTCATGGGGGTCAGTATTTCTTGTCATGATACCATCCTCTCAGGTGTTAGCATCCTTTTTTCTTGAGGTGAAGGAGTAGTATAGTATCTAGCTATGATACCATCCTCCCAGGAATTACCTTTTTCTGGGGAGGGGTAGTGATATAGTAACAAAAATATACAACCTTCTGTCACATACTTTTGTCAGTATATATGATTATAGAATCATTAGAAGCCTTTGTTTAGTCTCTAAAGACAATGGTTACCCTCTGTAAGGGTAGCTGCACGTGTAATTATGATGCAAAGCTTGCACAATCTCTAACCACACCTCTCCTTAATTGGCACTATTCGAGTCCAGTGGTAAGGAGAGGTCCAAGATGACTGGAAACAATGCCAAGATGAGCGGAGAGCATATGCAGCAGCTGGAATTCCCAAATGGTCACTGATTTTAGTATTGACCAAAATTTTAGTACTGACCAGGCTCAATATTGTGCAACTAATGGGGATTGTGCCACGTAATAATATTTATGATATACTGATATATAATTATATAATGATAAAAAATTCTTTTTTAAAATGAGAATCATTAAAGAATAAAAATGTTACTATTTTATACTTTTTGGTCCCCCGATTTATGTTTTCAGTGGCGTCCATTAGTCTGGACAATTGCCAGAATAACCGTCCGTTAAATTTTCCTGAAATTTTGCCACAAATTGTATTCCATTAAATAGATGTTGCACGGTAAAAAAAAATCGTTTTGCAAAAATTCCTGTTGTGTCCCCAGGTCAAAAATGCCTCAAAATGGCGCAAGATGACACGTTTTGCTCCATAACTTTTGATCCATCCATTAGATTATTCTGAAACGTTGCCAAAATGTGGAGCCCATTGTTCTTAATATAAATCCAGTATGGGTGACCCTGGCAAAATTCTGGTTCATGTCCCAGGGATTTTTAGTGCTAAAAACGCCCCTTTTTTGTGGCTCTTTTTTTATATTTATCAACAAAAATTTGATATGGTTTTTCATGGTGGTCAACTCAAATATACATGTGTTACGGGCTGAAACTGCACCATTATCGATTTATACTGGAATTTGGCATCTCCAGGGGCTCAAAAGAGGTAAAAAATGACACTTTTTGTCCATAGCATTGGACCCATCCATCAGATTTTCCTGAAACTTGGCCAAAATGTGGAGGCCATTGTTCTTAATATAAATTCAGTATGGGTGACCCTGACAAAATTAAAGTTAGCATCCCTCTGGGCTAAAAAATATGCTTTTTGGGAGCCTTTTTTTCATATTACTCAAAAACTTGATATGTCTATCTATATAGTGATTTTCTATGGTGCTGAATTCAAATATGTGTCTTAAGGCGTGAAACTGCACCGTTTGCCCATTTTCCCAAGAGCTCAAAAGGAGGTCACAAATGCCCCAAAATATGCAAAAAATTACACTTTTTACCCCATATCTTTTGCCCCATCCATTAGATTTTCTGAAACTTGGCAAAAATGTGAAGGCAACAGTGGCCCTTCACCCTTCTCACATTCATCATTTCTTTACTATTTTTTGTGGCGTCATCTCACATGCAGCACCAGAGGGGGACCATGCACGTGCGGCTTGTTCTTATTGTTATCAAAATGAGGGCACCTTGTTTTCAAAGTTTGTGTTATCGGTTAAGCATGGATGATGCTGGAAAATTCTAAGTGCATATTGAAACCAGCACATCAATGAGAATTTACTTCAAAACATATTCAATATTTCCATTCCATTCTGGATGCTCCATATTTTAGAGGTTCTGCATATAACCTTGAAGATATTCAAGATTTGAATGTTGTGGGGAATATGGAGTTTCCCCTTAGTTATCATTGTTCCCAGGTCCACTTTAGAATGGTAATATCTGTTAAGGTATCTGGTACTACCAGACTAAGCTGTCTGAAGATATTGGTTTCTTGATCAAAAAGGTATTAAACATTGATGCCTATGTTTTTTTCTTTTTGCAAAACAATCATCTTCTACAAAAACAAAAACAGCAATTTTTCCTCTACAAAATAACCAAACCAAACCAAACATCATGAATAAATATTTGAAGATATAAAAACTTGAAGCATAAAAACTCTAGCCAAATTTACTAGACTTGGTATTAATCCGAAAAAGGTTGATATGCCAACCGAATTTAGGAAAACTCGTCCCGGGAAAACTCGACCCCGGAAAACTCGTCCCCTTTCGCTAGGTAGGAAAACTGGTCCCTTATTGAATAAATATCGATTGAAAACACATTTTATGATCGTTCTTGAAGGAGATATTGTTTTTTAAAATAGACTATAGCCCCCCCCCACCCCTAATATTTAAAAAAAATATTTTTACTTGTTTAATGTTTGTTTGTTTCTTTTTTTTTTTTTTTTTTTTTTTTATAAATAAAATCGATTTTCTAAGTGTCCCTTTTCTACCTAACTGGCTAAGTTCTTAGTGGTTTCACTTATTTTAAAGCGTTTATTATGCTCATAAACGAGACTGCATATTTTTTTTTTTTATATTAATATAAAAAGAATTTACTTATTTACTGTTGTTTATAAAAGGGTAAAATCGATTTTTCTACCTCGCCGACTATGTTGTTTAATTTATTTGGAATCGTTTATTCGGTAAAGAAAAAAAAACACAGAAAACAAACAAAAAACATGTCGAGTGTTACGTGAGAACGAGAAATAATGTTCAGTATATCACATCTTAGGGGTCTTCATAATCGCTAAAAAATAGAAAATTAAAGAAATTACTGAGGGAGATTTGGTTTTAAAAAGAAAATAATAAATTTTGATATTTTTTAAAATATAATTTAGAGAGAGGGGGGTGGGTAAAAACTATATCTCCCTCCGAAAAACAACCAACAAAAAATGAAATTAAAAAGATTCTTGATAAACGATAGTGGAGTTTTCAATAAAATTGATTAATAAATTTATTTAGTGATTACTTTTTCTCTTAATGATTGATTTTAGAATTTTGAAGTAAAAATTTAAAAAAATTAAAAATGAGTTAACGAGAGATTATTAGCACATGGCATCTCTCGCACCAAAACAATATTTCGCTTTTAATTTATTAGTTAATTTATGCAAAATTTGACAGGACGACAATAAATGTTGATAATTGATAAAATTATAATTTTAAATAACGCATGAGTGCATTTGGTATGAGAGAAAACAAAAACATAACAAAAAAAAAAACTATCATAATTAAAAAACCAAAACAAAAAAGTAACGAAGAATCGAATCGCTCCGTTTTTTAGTTTTGTTTTTTATTATTGTTTTTATGACTCCAAAAAACATCGTTAAAATAAGAACAAAAAAAAATTTGTAATGAACTTTGTATGAACATAATAAACGCTTTAAAATAAGTGAAACCACTAAGAACTTAGCCAGTTAAGTAGAAAATGGACACTTAGAAAATCGATTTTATTTATAAAAAAAAACAAAAAAACAAAACAAACATTAAACAAGTAAAAATATTTTTTTAAAATATTGGGGGGGGGGGGCTATAGTCTATTTTAAAAAACAATATCTCCTTCAAGAACGATCATAAAATGTGTTTTCAATCGATATTTATTCAATAAGGGACCAGTTTTCCTACCTAGCAAAAGGGGTCGAGTTTTCCGGGGTCGAGTTTTCCGGAGACGAGTTTTCCCGGGACGAGTTTTCCGGGCACCATGCCAACCAACCAACCAAATTTTAGGTGATCACATCAAGGTTTCATGTTGGTCTTTTGATTGTGAATATATATTTAATACATATACATAACATATCCTTATTAACAGAAATGAACTCTATTTTTATATCATCTAGCCATTATGTATTAACATTTCTTATTCTGTTTTTGTTTTTATTTTTTTATTTTAATCATGTTTTTATGATTTTTTTTTTCTTTTTCAGATGTTTCAGCAAATGAAGTTTGAGTTTTTGAGAATCGTATGTAGTCATGAACATTATATCCCACTCTGTTTGCCTCTGATGAGACGTGGACTCATCAAGAATTACAAAGGTAACTGACAAATTTCCTATCTTGTTCTTTTCTAGAGCCATTAAAATGAGTTGATGAAGTGCAAATTATTATGCATCTGGTTTTCCTTTTTATCGACTATTTTGGATTGTCTCAAAAAAAAAAAAAAAAGTGGAAAAAAAAAAACATTCTTGTTATATATATGAAAATAGTTCCTTTTTATTCAGCCAATCAAAATTTAGTTTCAAAATCAATCTTGATTGGCTTCTATGTTTATTAGTCTTAATTTAAATAAAATTCAGTTAGATAACATTAAACTGGTTTGTATATTTTTTTAATCATTTTCAAAGATTTTGAATAATTTACAGTTTTGTAATAATTAAAAATCTTTTTTATTCAAATTTAATCATTTTTGCAGTCAAGTTTTTAATTTTTACAATTTATATATTTGATTTTTTTGTTTTTGTAATATTTATAGAAATTGATTTCTATTGAAATTTTGCTGAAATTTTAGTACTTGTTAAATGAATGTTAAGATATTAACAAGAAAAGGAACTTAGGTTTTGTCAATTAAACAAAGCTTGTCATTTGTTAATGTTTTATTTATTCTTGTTATCTTGATTTCTAATTTTGAAAGTTTTTTATGTAGCTCATAAGAACTTTCAAAATTTTTTGAACACTTTTGGATTCTCACTGAAATTATTAAAGCATTTTTTTATACGCTTTTAACCTTTTTATTTTTTATATGGAGATAAGTTGCAGAATGAATGTTTATATGCCCATTTATTGTATTTTTATTTAATAATTTACTTTTTCTTTAACTGTAATTTCTATTCTTTGCAACATTTGAATTTTTTTATACAATAAGTGTGTGGGGGCGGGGATAATGAGTTTATAATTTTGTATTAATATTCTTCCAATATTCAGGGATGTGAGTTTTTTTTTTTTTTTTTTTTTTTTTTAGAATTCCACATTTTTGAAATTCATAAAATGAGGAAATCCAAATCAAATCTAAGAAAATGTCAAATTGCTAAAGCTTTATGTGCTTATTTTTCCTCCATTTGGTTCAATTTTATTTTTTTCTCTTACTTCCACGGGTACTATCAGATCAAGCTATCTAAAGATAAAGGCTCTTTGACCTAAAATGCTTAATGTTGATATCTTTTTTCTTTCTCTTTGCAAAACTGAATCATGTTTTGTAGTAATTGTCTGTATTTTTGAGATGAGGTGTTTTCCTTGATTGAGATTGTTGGACTGACTTCCTCATCTTGGTTGTTATCATCACAAGAGGGGGGGGTCATCGCCCCCTATGGGATGAAGTAAAAATAATAAACAGAGAGACCCACTGGAAAGTGAGAAAACTTAAAGAAACAGCTCACATGCTCGGACATAATAACCTACTGAGCAAACCAAGCATAGAGCTGAATGCAATTTGGACACCTCTGATAGAGAGAGAAAACCTTGGATAACAACATAGGTTTAACATTAACAAAAACCAACTAAGAATTGTCCTAGTGACATATGGCCGAGTGGTCCTAGATGTTGTATTAAAGTTTACAGTTACCCAAAGGTGCTGAGTACAATCCTGAACGAAGGCAGTGAAACTGTAACATTCAAAACAGAGAATCAACAACTATGTCCCAGAGCCTAGCTGGAGTCCGAACACAATACCCCCGTAATAATATAAAGGGTTGGGTTCGAGACTTCTAACAAAAGGTTCCCCAGGTCGATACAAAACACCTGATGAAGGCCGGAGGGCAAAACGGCCGAAACGTTGTGACGATAACAACCAAGATGAGGAAATCAGTCCGACAATCTCAATCAATGAATCATGTTTTGCAAAACCAAAACCAATTTTCCTCCTCAAAATAACCAAACACCATGAATACATATTTGAAGATATAAGGAACGCGAGGCATATATATATTTTACCAAAATTACCATCTTTCACATAACTCAATCTTTCTTTTTTCCTGTTTTTTTTTTCTCTGTATTCATCTTCCTCTCTCCATCATGCCTTGCTTTCCTTTCTTTTTCCTTTCCCTGAAAATTTCGACATCAAGAAATTCATGTAGATTCATTGTATGGTAAATTAATACCCTTTGGCTAAATTACACTCCACCCCACCTTTCTCCCCCTTTTACTTCCAATAAAATATATTTTAATGGCAATTATGAGTGAATCTCTTTGGCCCCTAGGTTTCCAAATTGGTTGGAGGCAGTGACTCCCAGGTTGAGAAATTTATCTTGATTTCATTTTTTTATTTAACAAGTCACTCACATTCCAAAATATTATTAGAATATTGTATTTATCAAATGACATCTTGGATTCATGTGCATGGGATGAATCCAATAACCGATTCTGATTCATTTCAAATCTATAAATATTGGGTTGTAGAATTGGTTTTTATTATTTTGCAGATTACTATAAAAACACATAATATTTGCATATATTTTCAAATGTAAAAATACACTTTAATTTTATTGGTAGTTTAAAATGAAGAAATTTGTATCATTTTATCATTAATACTACTAAAATTAAGTTTTAAACAAAAACAATAAAAAAAAAGAAATAAACAAGAAAAGAATTGTTTTTGGTATCAGAAAATAGTTGCATATTTTCCCAATAACAATTACAAAACCTCAAAAAGTTGCAATTTTCAAGATTATCGATTCTATGTAATCATTAGGGCTATAACAACAGAATATTCTTTTCATTGTTTTGACCTTCGAGTATATATTCGACACTGACAGTTAATCAACTGAGAACCACATCACTATATAAAAGCATATAAGATATCGATGGATACACACTCTAGAGTCAAAACAGTGAAAAGCATATGCTGTTGTCCTGGCCCTAGTAATCATATATATGCACACGCACAACATTATGTTTGAAAATATCAAATCAAAACTTATTCCTAAATTATAAATTCTTGTTAGAAAAATCAGTCTTATTTAGATTGAAATCTGTTTTTTTTTTTTTCAATGACATTTTGAGAACTTTATATTGTGTGCTGTTTGATTTCCTTCCAATTTTTTTTTATTTATGACAATAGATTTTGTGCTAGAAAAGTGTAAATAATTTCTGTTTCAATTTTTCAAGGAAAGGTTTTCAGCTCTGATGATTATAATTAAAAAGCAAAATACAAAACTAGAATGAACAACGTAGACATTATAAAAAGTGAAAAAAAAAAAAAAAAAAAAAGCTCCATATATGAGATTGAGACAATGTTAAGGCAGGGACATTATCGATTGCAAAGGATGGCAGACCATTCAGATGAAATAGTTAATTTTTTATCACCTTAAGACACAGTTTGTAAAATATAAAAGTTCAGAAAATCCTAAGAACGTTTTGATGAATAAAAGTTGTTTGTAAGGAGAAATTGAGTAGACATTTGTTATGGTTGACAAGTTGTGTGAATGATATAGGCATGGAGATATGTATGTGTATGTACGTCAGTGTGCCTATTTCGTTATTGAGAGAGTGTGTGTATGAATTGTGTATGTATCAGCGTTTTTTTTTTTTTTTTTTTTTTTTTTTTTTTTTTTAGAAGCATCTGTGTACTTAGCGTCATATACAAAAATTTGTGTTACTTATTAGGTTTGTTGAGGATTTTATGGGATCAAGTTGGATTTAAAAATTTCGTTTGACTATTATTGCAGTTTTAATTTCGGTAAACATTATATTTAGAGTAACAAAAAACAAAAAAAAAAATGAAGTTTGGTCTAGGTGCAAAACACAATCAAGAAATGGTTATACAATTTTATTAATATAAAGATTTGTTTCTCCCCTGCTAGCCTTATGTCATACCTGACTGAACAAAATATTCATTATCAAGAACAACCGGTTGATAAGATCCATCATGTGCTTTGGGTAATGCAATATTTGTGAAACACCTGACCAGTGTCCTCTTTTTGTGCTGCACTTGATAATTTGATTTTATAAAACGAATGAAAAGAACAAATTTACTTGATTGATGCCTTCAACAGGTAATAGATGGCAACTAACGACCTGTGATTACCGATCTCTACTGGAAGAAGCTGGCAGGTGAAAATATTGTAAAACACTTTCCTTTTTTTTTTCTCTTTACCTTGTTCCTTTTTTCTCTCTTTCCTTCATGATTTCTTTCTGTTTTCTATTTTTCTTTTTTTTCTATTTCCTTTTTCTCTCTTTTCTTTGTTTTCTTTTTTCCTTTACTTTTTTCTTTTTTTCATTTTTTGTTTTTCTTTTAGGTTTTTCTTTTTTCCTTTACATTTTTTGTTCATTCTCTTTTGCAGTTTTTTTTTTATCTCTTTCTTGAATTAAAAAAAAAAATCTTATCCCTCCCTGACATTTAATTTGACAGTTCTTTGTTTAGATATAACTTATTAACTAACTTTTATTAGTCTCTGATTTGGAATGGTAATACCTATCAAGGTCCCATCTCTTTCACTCCACAAACCCTCGGTCACATTTTGACCATTAAAGTATTTATATGAGGGGAATAGTTTACAAGTCATGTTGACCAGATTATTCAGTGTAGTAACACTGTCTTAAGTGGTCCTTTTCAAGTTAAGATCATTTGAGATGTTTTATGTCCTGACATTCTTGTATTTGAAGCAAATTCTTTTTTAGGACTGTATATAAACAATCTGTTATTTTTCTTTTTGTTAGGCTGAAGAAAAAACAAAAAAACAAAAAAAAAAATCAGAGAAGTTAAAAAGTGTGCATAACATCTTTATATTAAAATTTCTATCTCTCTATTCCTCTCTTTATCTTTCTCTTCCTTTTTCCATTCCCAGTGTTTTAATATCACTCTTTCCAACCTCTCTTTCACCTCTACCCAGCATAAAAATAATAATGTAAGTCACTCACCTCTCCTATGGCTGACAAACTGACCCCCTTCCCATGACAAAACCTGGTTCAATTGACCACCAAAAAATGAATAATTTTTTAAACTTTAGATATTACTAGCGAGGGGGGGGGGCTTTACTTGGTTATAAAATACACTTAAGTATGATATTTTAATTTGTTCAAATTCTGTATATATTATTATAGAGTCGTGATTTCAAAAGTAAAAAAAATAAGTATTTGGGTGCCATCAGCTAGAATCAAAACCAAAAGCAAAACTAACATTCAAAGCTGGTGACATTCCCACTATACGTACGTGACAGGCATATGAACTGACTAAAAATAAACTAAGATGAATGTACAAAATGTATAACGACTTTTTCAATTTAGACCCCTTAAAAAACTATTAAACTGGCTAAAGTCACATAAAAGAATGGTCCATAAAAATCCAATCATTTGAGGCCCCTAGCACCGATCTGCTACTGTTAGTTCTGGAAGAAAATAGACAGACCGACAGACATAATGAATTTTATACATTTGATTCACTCAGGGCAATACCAATCAAGAATCTACCAACTTTGCGGGGGTTCGTTTTGTAGTTTTTGGCTTCTAGCTAAAGATACACCTAGTCAACTGCCCTTTATATAATGTCTTTCTCATAGATTTTAAATGCAAACCTCTTGCTCATGGGTATGTTTGTCCGGTGATTAAGCCCTTTATTTGGGGCTTTGCAGCATGTAACATTACTCTTTAGTTACTGTTACTACTCTCTGATTTGGAATGGTAATACCTATCAAGGTCCCATCTCTTTGTTGAATAGAATTTGTCCTTCAACTAATACTAAAGTGTTCTGGGCACACTCGGGTAATGTGTTCACCTCTACCCGACCATACCACCTCAAAATCCATCTTTTCTACCTTTTCCCTGACTACCCTATTACTCAACCCTTATCAATGACATAAGCTCACCATCTCAACTATTTTTGATAAGACACAAAACTGCACTCTATTGTGAGACCCGAATTTGGGGCCTTTCGGGTATGTGGAGTCGCCTCTTAGTTACTGTTCTGATTGAGAGTGATAATATCTGTGGGGGCCCTCGTCATCATCGTTATCTGTTTTACATGCTGGCATGTGTTAAACAACTTTTAGAACTTTATTTTCAGTCTAATCCATCTTTGGCCATGTTTATATTTACCTGCTTTCTCTCAAGTCCATCCTTATCACTTCTTCATATGTTTTCCTTGGCCTCTCCCCATGAACTGACCCTGTTATCTCAACCAGTCTATATCTACTAACGCCCCCCCCCCAACTCTCGTTCATTTTATTAACATGACCACACAATCCAAGTCTTCTGTTCTGCACACATCTTGTATTGTTCAGATTTAATCTTCCTCCAAGATCTAAGTCTATCTTTTAACTCTCACATTACACATCCATTGTATCATTCTCCTACCATTTTCCTTCATGCAACACATGTCCTCAACCCGTGTTGGTTAGATTTCACTTTTATACATCATCACACTGCATACACATGCCTAATAAAATTATTTCTGATGAGATTCGTTCAAATTGAGCCCTCATCTATATGTTGAATAAAACTATTTACTGGTTATCATGAGGATGCAAGTAAAGTTTAGGATTCTCTAATACTACTTGGTTTCTTTATAAAACCTTTTAGAAATATAAAATTCTGAATAGTTATTGAAACAAGAATGCTAATGAGTTTAGAAGAATCTCTCTCTGGCAATAAACGTGTCTTTGCACACAAAAGTTTAAATAAAGTTGAAGTGCAGCTTAAGAAAAAAAATTGATAAAATATTAATATATGATAACAAAACAAAAAAAATATACTAAAATTTGTTAACAAAAAGTAAACAGTGCAATGAATAGTAGTAAGAGAACTTGTGATTGAGAGAGGGTTATCTCTTTCCATTTTCTATCATTGATATGATTGCTCTACTTTTTTAAATCCAGAAAAATGGATTTCTACTTAAATCACTACAGCTCTTCATGGATGGGAGTTCTTTGCATTTTAATCAAAGTAGGCTATTTTTGTTGTTGTTGTTGTTGTTTTTTTTAAATAACTGAAAGCTGATTTTTCCTCTTATGACAGTTCTCTCTGAAACCTGAAAATATTAACTTTACTGTGTAATTTAAAGCAATTCATGAAGCAAGTAGGAGAGTTGGATGAATTTTTATTCCTCAAAGAATGACTTTATATATTATTTTATTGGAATCCTTTTAAGATGTGTAATTTGTGTATTCATTTTTTTTTTGTGGACTGTTATCTTTCAACAACTTTGAAGATGAGGATAACAATTCACAAAAAAGAATGACTTGTTTTTGCTTTTTTTTTTTTTTTTTTTTTTTTTTTCCAAATTTTCTTATCAGTTTGTTTAAGCAAGGGATGGGGCATCCTACCAGATGCCAAGCATTCACCTGCTAACTCGGGTATTCCTACTGAGATATCTTTTTAAGATGCTGACCATTCCTTTAACTGCAATTGTTTGAATCCCTCTTGAATGAACTTGGTTCACCAAGTATATTTGCCAGGTAGTTTTTGAAATTCTTTTTAGGAGTCCAATTGCAGTGTCTAATCTTAATTTTGACTTAGTTGAAATTGATTGGAGTTTAGGTTTTAAAAAAATGCAAAAAAATAAAAGCAAAAAAACGTTGCACTCTCTATACACATATGAGGACCATTGCCTCCCAGGTTGGGAAATTTACCTGAATTTTAACATTTTTTTGTTCTATGATATTAGTACGCAAAAGTAAAAACTGCTGTTCAAATTAAATATTAAAAAAAAACAATAAATCTGTATGAAAATTAGTTTTTCTATGAGACAGGCTCATTTAGTATGATAATGTATGATCGAAACAGTTTTTTTTTATATAACTTTTGTTTATGGAGCTATTCTTGTCAGTAAAGTAGGGGGAAATTTCACTTTGTCTATAAAATAATGAAATGAAGAATGATTGTATGCGTTCACCTTTGTAGTCGGGTGTGTTTTTCTTGGTGGTAATAGTTATCACACCATTTCTGATATTCAGCTGTCTTTGGGGGGGAGACAGTCTCTCCCATAAAACAATTAAAATCTAGTTTGCTTTTTTTCTTCTCCTCCTATATCTTTTGATCATTTTCATATTTTTGTCAGAAGCTAGACATTGCAATTTTGTTTGAGAGGACACAGTTTATGCAAACTTTCTTTTTACAGAGTTGCATGCAATGTTTATTGGCCTCACTCACACATCATGTCTGCGTATGTGCACTGGATGTGTATGTAGATATGAACACTTTCTTTTATGTTTTCAGAACGTTCTTTGTCTTTTTATTTTGTTTTTCTCTCTCTCACTGGAATACAAGTTTAATTTTACGTTTTTGCACTGCCTGCAAAATCTGTTCACATCAAGATTGTGTAACAAAGAGCTAAAAATATCTGTCTGGCTCTCCCAAATCCCAGCCACAGATGTCTTCAAATCATCAATGTTGAATTCCCCAACCTTTTCTTCAGCTTCTATAACCATCTTCAGCTTTGCAATATGAGAGCAAGCTGATAGCAATCACAAATGTCAATCCTCATACATAAATATATATATATATATATATGTGTGTGTGTGTGTGTGTCTGTGTACGTGTGTCTGTGACCTTTACCATAAATAAAGATTAGTTAACAATGAAATACCATCGTTTTTGCAGTAGAAAAATCTAGGGAACGAGGTTTGGACTATAGGGAGGGTGAAGGATTGTCTTGATGTTCGTCTTGGTTGAATAGTTCGTGACAAGGATGGCGTTGTGGACTGGTACACTGTCCTGTTGGAAATGCTACTGACCCGATTTGAAGAGTGCTGGCCTATTCCGATGGAATCTCTTCCTGAACTCCCTTAAAACCTCAACATAGTATTCTTTGTTGACTATCTGTCCGGTGGGAACCCAGTGCATATAGCTCATGCCTGTTCTATCAAAAGAAAAGTATAAGTTTTTGGGTGAATTTGCTTTGGCCTACTTGGGTCTGGGAGAGCCAGCAAGCTTTCACTGGGAACTATGTCTCTTGGTCACTGAGTCATAGCAATTTTATTCCTCGTGGAAGGAGGAATAATCATGTGAGCAAATGTTTCTATTTCCTTACTAATTTAGTGAATGGGTGAAATTCTTGGAGAAGTATAAAAATGGGGGTGGGGCCTTTGTCCTGTCTTGACCTTATTAGTCAATGGTCATTTGACTCCATAGCCTTAACAATATGTGTGTGTAATATAATATACTGTACTATATATATATATATATATATATATATATAATGTTTATTTTTGAAATATTGTTAATTTCAATGTATACCATTTTCGTTTAATGGGTTGAAACATAAAAACTGAATCACCGTTAATTTTGAGTGAAGCTCAATGCATCTATTTTATAGATGCAGAGCATATATAGTAAAAACTTTGTTGAAATTCAAAGACTTACATTTTTTTCATTTTTGTAACTTTTGTTTATTTCATCTTGAATTTCTTCATTACATCATAAATCATAATCATATCATAAAATTGCCATCCCATTAATGAAACGGCTGTAATGAAGAAATCCAAGATGAATTAGATGAAAGTTACAAAAAATAAAAATGTAAGTCTTTGAATTTCAACAAAGTTTTGTACTATATATATATATATATATGAAGTTGAAATTTGTAAGCTTTTTTAAGCATCTTGAGTTAAAATAAGAAAAATTGAATAAATAAATGTTTTAGAAACATTAAGATGCAAAAGTATTTTTTATATATTTTATTTAATTAAAAAAGAAAATATTTTTGCATTTAAACATGTTTCTAAATCACTTTGAATACATATTGAGTGGGTACTAGTAAAATATATTGAAGACTCTTAGAAACATGTTTAAGTGGTCTAAGAAGTTCTAAAAGCAAAGCTGATTTATAAAAAGTAGAAAAACTACTAGTGCTCATTTGCAAAATACAAGAGTCTTGTGTGTGCATATATATAATTATTTCCACAGCCAGACAACGTTGCAGCCACAAGAGCCATGACATTGTCTGGCTGTGGAAATATATATTCTCTCACATTCTAAAGATTACACATATATATATGGCGCCAGGATACATTTGAAAGAAGTCAATAAAGTGCTCTATCACAAATGTGAAAACTAAAATACCAATTTATTTAAAATTATATATTATAAAGATGTACCATGTTTTCATTACAAAAGATTTGCCTATTAAAGGCTTTTAAAAATGTCTATTTTAAAAAGCCTTTAATAGGCAAACCTACTGTAATGAAAACATGGTACATCTCTGATATCTGTAACGTATACTTTTAAATAAATAATTTGTGTGTTTATAATATACATATGTTGCTGGGCCAGCCGTCTGGGGACAATCGACTCAACAACTAAAAAGGTAGACATGGGCAAAAGTAAACGGCAAAAGGGCAAAGAAGAATGACAGACACAGGTTGTTTGGTTAAAGACGAGGGTTCGTCATTTATTTATAAAGGAAGCATGAAATAGGGTTTGAGATCGTATGATCTGAATGCTGGCTGTCTAGAAGGTCGCGTGTCACAGAAGGCTAAGGACTGAAGGTCTGGAACAGGTACTCTAGACGTAACGTGGTTTAAGGTTGCTTGCTGAGTCTGGAACAATCGGCTGGACGTCAAGGCGATCTAGAACGGTCGGTGGATACTGAGAACGTGGGGTCAGTGTCTAGGAATGGACGAAAGATCTACACTGAGAACATAAGGTCAGTGTTAAGGAATGAACAAAAGATTGGCACTGAGAACGTGGAGTCAGTGTTAAGGTACGGACGGACGGTCGGTAGGGAGCCAGGCGAGGTTGCACTCCGGAAGAGCAAGGTGCAGGCGAGGTTGCAGACCAGAGGAGCAAGGTGCAGGCGAAGTTGCAGGCCAGAGGAGCAAGGTGTGGGCGAGGTTGCCAGAAAGCTCCAGGAGGTGCTAGAAACTGCTGGAGACTGGAAGTTGCAGGAGTGAGCAGAAGCCTCTGGAGTGAAGTGAAGTTCACTGCTGGTGGGTCTCAGGAGGCAAGGAGTAGTGAATCACATTACTGGTAGAAAAACTTATTAGCCCTGATAAGAGCCGTTTAAACTGCTGCTGTTGCTGGGAATCCCGCAGCTGGTGGATTCGGTCGACGTGACTGGTAGCGTCAGTTGCACTTCGGGAGCCTCCTCCTGCTTCCAGGCTGGGCTGAGGCAGGCTGTATTCATTTAGGCAGAGTGATGTTCGAGATATCGCTTCCACAAGACAAATAAACGACTCTAATTAATTCCAGAGCAAAATTTTTGCAATCAAAAGTAGCTTGGGAGTTTGTTGATTCTATTTGAATTAATTTTGTCTAAAAATAAAAAGTCCGTTGTTTGAATTATTGACATTAACTTAATACATTTGAATTCCCACGTTTGTAAAGGGGTTGAGGACGGAAAGAAAGGGAAAGCGAACGTGTTCACTGAAACTTGATGTTGTTCATCCGTTTAGGAGGCGTTAGCTTTTGCGTCCTTTGTCTAAGGAAAGGAGGATGAAGAAAGAAAAACAAAAAAAGAAATGGAGACGGTGATTTTGAAACCGTGACATGTATATAAATTTAAATTTTTTTTTTTATATATCCTTATACTATATTTCAGATTGTTTTAAATAAGTTTAATGAATTTATTTCGGACGTCAAGGCATTTAGCATTTATACTGGTTGATTGCATTCCACTGACCGAAGAAAAGAATCAGTTCACAATCATAATTTTTGTTTATTTCTTTTCTTTTACTTTGGCATATGCTTATATTTTCTTTATCTTACACACGTTTCACAACCCATAGCAAAAAAAATATTGTCTTCAGTCTTTTACTGCTCATCATAAATAATAAAAAAAAAAAAGAAAGAAAAATAAAAACTGGATATTAGTTTGAATAAAGCGTTTTCTTTGATTTTCTTTTTAAATGAGTTTGTGGAATTGTTTTATTTTTTATATTTGATGAAATTATATGTGCACTTGCTTATTTCTTTTCTTTTTCTTCCATGGATAAAAAATTGCTTAAAAATCTCTTGCTTCTGATTTCAACATTGATGTCTATATCAAAATTTCAGCCATTTGGACCATCTCAGCCTAATCTTTTTTATGCATCAATTTTATTTATATGTGTTTAACTATAAAAATACTATTTCAAACTTAAACGTAATCGAACAACAGGCCGTGCTTTCTGTATTAGATGGTTGCACAAATCTAAAATAAGATACATTCATTAAATCAATTCATCTGAAGATGAACATACGCTTACAAAAACATTGCTACAAAGAAATAATATCAGCCAATATCTAATAGACTACAAAGAAGGAGAGGGGGAGTAACATCTGCACAAACTGATAAAGAAGTTATGAAAATTATTTTAAATAAAATTCCTCAATATGTGATCGAATGGCTGATCTTAACAATGTTCATCAAGAATTTACCAACATTTTTTTATTTATTTGCTTTTTTCAAGTTTAAGCTGGACATATGAACATGTAGACAACTACCCTTTCTATAATAGATAAAATTCCTAAACAAAATATATATTCATGATGGCTGATCTTAACAATGTTCATCAAGAATTTACCAACTTTGTGGGTATTTATTTATTTATTTATTGATTTTTTTTGTATTTTTCAACTTTTAACTTGACATACAAACACATACACACGGATAACTGCCCTTTATATAATAAAATTCCTCATAAAGGATCATATATTCAAAATGGATGATTTTAATTGAAAAGTTGATCAACCATACATCTTGCAACAAGAAAGATTAGGTAATAAAGAAACTAGCAATACTAAACATTTTAGATCAATGGATTCATCTAAAAACCTTTTCTGTTTTTGATTTAATATGAAATTTTATAAATAAAAATGATTTTTTTTTTCTCTCGTGTTTAATATTGTTTTGTGAAAACATTAATTCATCTTTTTTTTTTTTTCCTTTTGGTGAATGTTTTGTTGTTTCTGCCTAAAATGTTCTCTTTCTCGTTTTTTTTTTTTTTATCTTCAACTCGCCAGATGTACAGTTAGAAGGTAATTTCCAATCTGTCGTGTCCCTTTCCCCCCATTCATACGGCATTCAGTGTTGTGACCAGGCGCTGCTTGTTCATGTGTGGCCTGAGATGATGACTCCCTTCCCCCGCTCCCCTTTGGCCGCTTTAATCAGTGCTATAGCATCATGATTTTTTTTTGTTTTTTGTTTATTTTTGTTTTTTTCTACTGACCAGTTGCAACTGACATTCATTTTTTTTTCTTCATTCCTTCATCCTTGAAATCATTTCTTTTATTCATTCCTTTACTTTTTCTCACACTTTTATTCCTTCATATTTCTTTGTGAATTTCCGGTCTTGTATTTTCAAGCCTTTCAATTTGTGTTTATATTTAAAAAAAAAAATTTAAAGAAAAAATCAGATTTAAAATAATGTAGTAAATAACATTTGCATTAATGATTGGTAACTGTTTCCTATTTTGTGTTATGTATATATTTTAGCAAACTTAAAAGAGTGATCTCTGATAACTGAACGAATTTTTTTTAGTGTATGTAAATTGTTACTCAGTTTATGCAAATTATGTATGAACAAGAAACTTCAAATTTGAAAATTCAAAGACACAAAACATTAGACAGCAAAAAAAATCGCTACAAACTATAGACATTGAATAAACTATGTTAGAATAGCTACCAAATATAAAAATAACATTATAAAAACTATGCTTAAAACAAATGTGAATTTAAAGAGTCACTGGAGCTGAGATCAACCGAGCCTGACTAATCTACATGTAAATTTAAATGCTGAAAATCTTGGAAGTAGGTTGAACTTTTGTGAGGTTAAGGAGATGGAATAAAGACAAGTGTTTTATATAGGCAATAAAAACAATTAGCTTTAAGTTAAAACAAAACGTTTTAAATAGATAATAAGAACCAATGAGTTTGAGTAATAGTCTTATATAGAAAAAACAGTTGCTTATGAAAAGGATGGTAGAACTGAAAGTTTTGCAGTTAGCCTAACCAGTTCCTTCAATAAAAAGAAACACAAACGTTTCTGCTTAGATTACTTGCCATAAGTATATATTTTTTGTATACTGTGTGTGTATACATATATATTACACACACACACACCCACACACACATATATATATATATATATATATATAATTATTTACTATAATAATCATTATATAATTAAAAAATAATTATTATATATATATATATATATATATATATATATATATATATATGATTACTTAATTTAATCACAAATTAATATACGAAAGTATAAATTTATGCGTAAACTTTAAGTATTTTCTTCAACGTTGCTCAATACATAGGTAGAGCTAGGTAGTAAGTTATGAAATATGTATGGCAATTAAGCTACACAGAATATTCCGCGTTTCATCCATGCTAGGATTCATCAGGCATAAGCAGAATATTCTGTGTTATGTAATTGCCATATATATTTTATAACTTACTACTATATATATATATATATATATATATATATATATATATATATATATATTACACAACAACCTCAAAGTCCTTTCCAGTTTTCATACTGGTTTCCTCATCTGCATTGCTTTTATCACAATCTTGTCAGCTGGTTTGTTAAAAAAAAAATAATTTAAAAACTATACATGTTTGAAATTTCATGATGCTTCTTCAATTCAGCACAAGCCACTCGAAAGAAAGCCAAAGAACAAAATGGCCGAAATGTTCTGATAAAAACAACTAAGATAAAGAAATCAGTCCCAAAATTTAAATAATAATGAATATTTCTCATTCCCAAATATAAATATAAAAATTAACCATAAGAAGTTAATTTTAATATTAATTAAAACTGAGCCAAATTAAGAAAGCAGACTTTGTACATAAATGATTCACTATCCTTTGAAAAAGAACTTTAAAATAATAGTTTGCATAAGACTTTACTGCAGTTCCATGGAAGTGTTTTAGGTGCTATTAAATTAGATTGTCTAAAGATACTGGCTTTCTGACCTAAAATTTATCTAACATTAACGTTATTGCTCTTTTCCTTCTCCCTTTTCAAAACTAAAAAAACAATTTTCCTATACAAAAAGCAAACTATGAACAGATATTTAAGGAATTAAAGAACTTGAAGCATAAAAACTTTTCTAAAATGAATGGATTTGGCATTAAATAATCTGAAAAGGATTAGTATACCATAGAACAAAACAACCAAACCAAACCAAACACATGAATAAATATTTGAAGATATAAAGAACTTGAAGCAAAGAAACTTTTTTCAATGGTATTGGATTTTGCATAAAATAACCTGAAAAGCATTGAAATGCTGTAAAACAAAGCAACGAAATTTTAAGTGTTTTAATATATTCTGAAATGGTGTTATACATTTAAATAAAAGTTTTAAACCGACAAATAAAAAAAATATGTTCAAAATAAACGAATAATCAAACATCATTTGATGAATTAAAATTTTTATTCAAATCTATAACAGCATTTACTTTTTGTTCGAATCAACGTTTTGCTCATTCTGAGTTTCATTTGGATGAAATAATAAAACATGTTATTATTTGAAGCTGATTATTTCGTCATGAAATATTAACGATAACAAAAAATAAACAAGACTTCAATCCTTAAAAAAATAGTTTTCATTTTAACTTTTTTTTTTTTTTTCATATATTTATTTGTATATAGTTTCACTTAGAAAAGTCAGTTTAGTCCCCACCCTCCTTCTAGGCAGAAAAGCAGGGCAGATTACATTGCAAGTTAATTTCCCTCTGCAGATTATTACCCAGAGAGCGAATTAATTCACAACATAATCCTCTCTGTCTCTCTGCATGGGTTATGCAAACATATTCGTGGAAAGCTAAGGATTTGGACAACATACATCAGAGAGGAGTTAGCTGAGCTCTCTAGTTCGCAGCTGGTTGATCTTTGATGGTGAAATCACAATTAGTTAACCACTTCGTGCAATCTTGTTCTGGATCACTATGCATGACTTGTGATATGTGATGCAGACCAGGGAAGAAGTCTGTGCCACAGTATAATATTTCAATGAAGTACACAATGATTTGTATTCAGTCAAAAATGATAAGAGTATTGAATACTTAAACTTACTTGGAAATTTTTTTTTTTTAATATTTGGATATATAGCAAAAGGAAAAAACAAAATTATATTCATTAATATTTTTTTATTTCAAGACTTTCTCAGGATGAGTCATTTGAAAAAAAATAATAAAATGCAAATATTGCAAATCAGTGATCCTGAGAAAGTCTTGAAATAATGACAAAACGTTGGTGAATATATGTTTGCTTTTTTCATTTTTTTTTATAATTATATATATATATATATTGTACAGGCTTAAAGATTATGTACCTTTTTTTTTTTTTGCTTGACTCTATTCTATGACTTTGAATTTTTTCCTATACTGTGTTTTTCTTTGTGTGTATGTTATTGTTGTTTTATAATTTTATTATCTTTAATTGATGGTTGGCATATATTGAATGGATCCCATCCGATGTAGCTAGAGACTTCAAGAGGATTCTTACAAAACTAATTAATCAATAGAATTATTTGGATTACTCTTCTCATCTTGTTACAAATGGCCAATGTTTTACTCAATGTAAACCGTTAAGTTTCTTGAGATGCATCTTTTCAAACTTAGGAACCTTTGGGTTAAACTCTGAGAAGCTGCACAAAAAATCTTAAACCCTTTATTTAATCAAAAGGGATAGATTGTTCCTATTTTATCAGCCATGGCTGAGTAGACGTGTTAATTTTTATTATTACCTAGAGTATGGCGAGCACCTTTAATCTCCAGAAGACTGCCCGAAGAAGATTCAATCTATTGCAGGTCATAACAAAAATTGATATTTTACCCAATTATGGCTGATGGAATGGGAACTATCTACCCCAAGAAATTAAATAAAGAGTCCAGTTTAAAATTCCATCCCGATCCCTGAGTTGACTTGAAGATTCTTATGTTCAGCAAAATGCATTTGAAGAAGGTTGGAAGTTGCATCTGCTGAAATGTAAATGTAACTACTAAGATGAAAATAGTAGTCCAGATAATACATATCAATCCTCATCTAAAAAAATTCAGAAATGATGTATAATCAATGAATAAACAAATAAGTTCCAACAAAAAAATTTATATGGAATCTTTTGAGATTAAAAAAAAAAATAAATTCATCAATAAACATGTCTGTTGACATTTTTAAAGTGTTTTAAGTCCCTAATTCATTTCTTTTATTTTGTTTCTTTGCTTAAAACCAGTTACAAAAATTCTCCAAATTAAGTTTTAATCGTTAGTATATTCCAATAATAGCATAAACAAAAATGTCGGTATTTAGAAAGTACAAAATATGTCAAAAGTACAGAAACATAAAAATAAATTTTAATTTTCAAGTAAATATTTTGAAACCCATTTTCATAATGAAAAAATATAAAATATTATAACCGTGATTGTTTGCACTTAAAAAAAAAATGCATGATTTAACATAACTCTTTAGAATCATTTTCTAACCTGATGAACAAAGTTTGTTATGTTAGTTGTATTAATAGTAGTATTAATTAGAAAAATTATTTTATGCACTTTTATTTTTTATTTTTTGAACTTCAGCACATAAAAAAATTGTTTTTGGTCAATTTGTTTTTTGTTCCTGGTTGTTATCTCCCTTGTTTACAATAGCTACTCTTTCTCTTTTCGAAAGCATTGCCCTTTTGATGCATGTCTTTAGTTTTAGTCGTTTCTCTCTGAAAACTCTGAAATAAGACAGCAAATTGAGTGAGATTTGTTTTACATTTAGCGTGTTATAAAATCCATTTGTATATTTTTCCTTCAAATAATAACTTCCCCCCCCCCGCGTTCAAGGTGTTTTTGAATAAAAATTTTGTGTCCTTTAAAAAAAATTTTTTTTTCTAAAATTGTAATCCTCGCATTTTTTTTGTTTTTGTTTTTCCATTGGCGTTAATAGTGTGAAACCACACTGTATTTATGTAATAGTTCTCAATAAAAACTAAAACTATATTTTCAGTATAATTTTTTATTTATATATTTTTACTGCAAATATGCACACATTTTGGGATATAGCCTTATTTAGGCTTAACCCCTTGAGGTCAGATTATTATTGATGATAGTTTTTCAATGTAAATAAAAAAAAAAAAAATGGGGCTTCCAAGATTCGGAGCAGACTGCTTTGTAAGCAGTTAAGGACTCTTACCCCTGTGCTATCAGTGATTTTACTAAGTGCATTATTGGCTACCTAGATTACTCAATTTTTTATGAAGTGTCATGCATACATGCTAAATGAAAGGCCAGTGATCTCCCTTACTAAAGAGCTTAATCCAAAAGGGGTGGAGAGCAAATGTATTTGTGTGTGTGTGTGTGTGATTGTATTGCTATCTTAGATATAAATCCACTGAAACTCCAATATTTACACATAAGTGCTCGGTGACAAGCAGTGTTATTATAGTATGTTTATTTATACAGACATTTTTGGCTACATATGTGCATATGTTTCTGCTACTATTTCTTTAGACAAACAGAATCATTGAACCAGATCTTTTAACAATGAAAACAAATTATAAATAATCCTTTTATACAAGATTCAACTTGATGCTGCTGCTGCTTTTCTAAAGGAATGGCAAAAGAAACATGTATGCACATATGTAGCCAATAATGTTAGTATGAATCAATAAACAAACTATAAATATGTGGGTTTTAAATGAAAGTAATACACTGCTGATCAAAAATTTAAGACCACTTAAATATCTTTTAAAACCTCCATTTTTTTAAGGATAGATTTTAAACTCTTCCAACTTAAGGTTACCAATACTACAATCTAAAAGGTTATGGAAACAAAAAGCTATATTCCAAAGATTTATTTTTAAAATTTACATTTTTATTAAATTAGGCTTTTTACACATGATCAAAATTGTAAGATCAGAGACAAAAATTGTATTAAATTGTACAAAAAGTGTATGAAAAGTATATGAAAACATTCAACAATCAAACTTAATAATGAGTTCTACCTCCACTGCTTTTGATGACTTCAAAAATTCTTTAAGGCATGCTAGAAATAAGGGTTTCCATTAAGGTATGGGGGGATCCTGCTTCAGTTTTTTGAAGATGGCTTCACGAAGTTCATTTTTTGTTGAATATTGTTTGTTATTTCGATAAACCTCTCTTGTCATCCATCCCCAAACATTTTCAATTGGATTCAAGTCCAGTGAGCATGCAGGATGTCTCAAGAGATGGACTCCATTTTCTTGTAGGAAGCTCAAGGTCCATCTTGCAGTGTGGATTGCAACATTATCCTGTTGGAATAACCATCCATCCTTACACAAACGATAACCCTCCATCATCAAAGATGCTTTGGGTAGCATGCTAACATAACCAGCTGCTGTCTGACGACCCTGCACCACCAGGAGCTCCATCGTCCTTCTGTAAAAAAAAAGGCACCCCATACCATTACGGACCCTCCATCACTATGGTGCGTGGAAAAAATTTCAAGGGGCATGTTTTTGTCATGCCAATATTGCTGGAAGCCATCAGGATCATCTAAATTGAATTTTTTCTCATCAGAAAACAGGACTTTCTTCCACTTCTTAACATCCCAGGTTTGGTATTCACGACCAAATTTTAAATGGTCCACTTTGTGACATGGAAGCAATCAAGGAATTTGTTTACGCTTTTTATTTACCATGCCTTTTTGTTGTAAGTGTCGTCCGATGGTTATTGACCTGCAATCAGTATCTGTAACCACCTTTATTTGACTAGAAGAAAGTCCTCTGTCATTCATAACAACCTGTCTGATTCTCCTACTCAATGTAGGAGAAATTGTTTTTTTGGCGGGGGGGGGGGGGGTTACCAAAGGATTTGCTTTTCCATAATTCTCAGTGTTCTTTAGAAAGTTGCAAGTAACAGTTTTATTGTGATTTACCTTAGCTGCTATCGCTTGCTTTGACAAACTTTGCTTATGGAATTCTAGAATTCGAGAGCACTCAACTTCAGTTAGTTTTCTTGCTTTAGGCATGGTAACACCTTTACACAGTGATTTCTAATCTCTAACTGAACTAAAAACATTAGAATTGCCATAAATCTAACGATTTATACTCTTGGTTTTATAATTTTGATCATGTGTAAAAAGCCTAATTTAATGAAAATGCAAATTTTTAAATAAAATTTTTGGAATGTACCTTTTTGTTTCCATAACCTTTTAGATTGTAATATTAGTAACCTTAAGTCGGAAGAGTTTAAAATCTATCCTTAAAAAAAAGGTTTCTTTTGAAAGATTTTTAAGTGATCTTAAATTTTTGATCAGCAGTGTACAATACATACTCTCAATCCATTATTTTTCATATCTTTTAATCATTTTTTTGTCTATCATCCATTTGTCATTATTTTATATCTTTGTCCTTGCTGTCATTTGACCTTTGGCTCTTTTTACTAACAACCACTAGTCTTGCTGAGTATGTGCGTTGCTTATGGTTTTACGGTTTGCTGGGGTAGACGTAGAACCATTTTTGTCTTAATTATTTTTTTGTTCTTCCCTCCCTAAACTGCTGCAGTGGAGTGACACTCTTTTCATCCTGGTGTGTGGCAATATTTTTTTATAAATATCTTAAACCATTTTTTGACAATCAAATTTCATATCATTTTTCAGATGTTTGCTTTCAGTGTTCATTTTTACTGATTAACTTTTTACTTTGAATGCAAAAAAATCATTTTTTTCTCCATCTCTTATTTACTTTTTTGCTGTCTTGAATGCTAAAATTTTGAATGTTATTTTTAACAGGAACACCTTTATCCTTTCTTTACGTGTGTGTGTTTGTGCTAACAAAGTCACATTTTTTTTCTATTTTATTTTTTGCTCAATATATGAATTTTTTTTTATTTTTTAATTAATAATTTTTAATGGCTTCAGTTTGTAAATATCTAATATTTTTTTAATGATATTTTATTCAAGCTGCATTAAAAACTACCTTAAAAATATAAACCTTGTGAGTAAGGAAGTCAGTAAAAATATAGCAGATCGTTCAAAAAGTCCTGAACCTCATCTAGAACAATTTAAAAAAAAATCAAGGCAGCTTTTCACTATTTTTCACTTGGTGTCAGGTAGGCAGTGCAGACACTTTGTTTTCTCCACTTTTCGATTTCTTGCACACTCCTCATATTTTTGTATGAACTTTGTCTATGCATTAAATTAAGAATTATAATCATATATATAATTATGAATTACCTTCATATTATTAGGATTATTTGAACTACTGTTTTCATCTTGAGTGTTATTTGCTCAACATTTCAGACAATGTCACCTCCAACCTGGAAATGTAACTTACAGCTGAATTTTACCAAACACTTTATCCACTATGAGGCTTGTTAACCGTCTGGTCCAAAATCAACAGAGATTAGACCATTCCTGTAATGACCTGGTTCCTGTTGATTCTAGGAGGTTCATCCTCCTGGGGTTTGCTTTCTCTCTTTGAGTAAGAGTTAATTTCTGATCACTTGAGATGCTCTGCCGGGAATGCCGACAGCACTGCACAGACATCTTTTGCAAAGTCAAAGGGCTCCTCCACTGGAACACTGACTTTCAATCCCACTTTCCGATTCTATTGCCACTGTTCTTGTGGTGGGAGAGAACTAAATACCCACTATGCCAGAACTGGTGGCATAGTGGATAAAGTATTTGATAAAATTTAGTTGTTACACTCCTCTGGAGGTTGAAGGTTGAATCCTCCGTGCAGCTGACACTCAAAAATACAATTGTGAACTATTTAGGGCTTCTACCCAATTAAGACTGACAGAACAAGAACATACTACCCCTGTGCATTAAGTAAAGGGCCACATTAGAAATTCTGATGATTTCAGAGTTAAACAGAAAGATTCCCAAACTTGACAAGATACACTTGAAGAAGGTTGGAGTTTACATTGACCAAAACATTGTAAATAACACTAAGGATGAGAATAGTAGTCAGGATAATCCAAATTATCAATCCTCATCTAAAAAATTCAGAAACGTGAATTAGTTTTTCTTGTGTTTCGAGAATAAAAATGTATAAGTTTGACTCTGATTTCTGGAACATTTTCCATAACTCTATATGGATTCAAACAAGATTTATAATGTATTGTTTGTTATTAAGTTATCTTAGATATAATTTATGGTTTGTTAATTCCATGTGTTAATAGAATTAGTTTCCAGATGAACAAAGAGATCCTCAAAAATATCGACAATAAACTGGATTGATGAAATATAAGAAAAAAAGAATCTGATTTTTTAAATTCTTTTCGCATTCATAAAAGTTCTCAATACATTTTTAGAATTTTTGAAATGAAGAATTATATTTACTATATTTACAATCCGAGAGAAAATTTATATATATATATTTTTTTTTTTACAATAATGTTAAAAGTATATAAACTTTACCTTTAAATTCTTGTTAAACAATTTTTCTCGGATGAACTTTTTTTAGAAGAAATGTTTCATTCTGAATTTTTAAAAATTTTTATTTATATATTTTTTCAATTAAAGTGAAACCCTTTAATTGAAATGACCACAAGAAAAATATAGCTTTGTAAGCCTTTACTATTGGAACTATAAAATTCTTGAGGGAACTATGTGTGTGCATCAATATGTGACTATTTTTGGAAAATTAATCTGTTTCTGTTTGCTATTTTAAAAATATTATCCTTGCATATTCCTCTGACTGTATTTTAATGTCATTGTGGTGTAAGTCTTCCTTCCTCCTTCTCATAAAACAAATCAACAATACCAAAAATAAAGAAAACAAATTTTAATCATGTACATATTCATGATGGAAAAAAATATTGTATAACAAAAAATCATTTAAATTGATCAAATAGTTATAATAAATAAAAGAATTAACCTTCTTGGCCTTTTGGTCAAGATCTAAGTGTAGTATCTGTTCTTCAGATGCTGTACTTCCATTTCTTGTTCTCTTTCGGTGGAGGAGAAATCCTTCACGACTGAGACAATTTTTATTTTTGTACCTTTTCTCCACGTTAAAAAACGACCCTGGTGTCTAACTCTGTCCCGTGGGGAGGCATAGTAAATAGGTATAATAAAGAAAAGAAAAGAAAATTTTATGTTTAAATGATGATCTTCAATGTCTTGGTACCATTTTTGCCAAACAAGGGAGATTATTCCAAATAATTCCAATTTTTACAAGATTTTAGAAAGGCATTAAAATGTGAAGAAAGAGGACATTGGAAAAACTCAAATTCACAGAAAAATGATTTTCTTTATAAAAATAAAACTGTTTGATCAATTTGTATGATTTTTTGAAGTACAATATTTTCCTTCCGTCATGGGTACATACATCATACAGATTTTTCTCTATTATTTTTTTTGGGGGGGGGGCACTAGTTCCGTCATTTCTTAGATTATACACAAATTCAGTCTTGTTTTTGACTGCTTTTCTAATCTTCATTGTTGCCATTTTCACAACACATTGGCTGTTAAACTTTTCTGCTTTTTTCAGATGCTTTTTTTTTGTACAAGATAATGCAAAAAAAAAAAATAAAGTTGTTACCCATGGAATCCTTAATCCATTCTAACCATATTTTGTACAAATAAACTCCAGTCTATTCTTGATTTGTCCACCAACTTTAAGCCATGAACGTCCAACAGTCTTTACAGGGCACTATGGACAAATTTATCTTTAGTTGACCTTTGGCAACTAAATATTTTCGTTTACTAGCCAAACTCATATGATTTTTGGAATATGACATCTTCATTCAGTGACAAGTATGTTCATCATTAAGATTTTTTTTTTATTTTATTATTTATTTTTTTTATTTTTTTTTAGATAAGTGTAATTCTAAAAATGCACTGAATTTTATGTTGAGACTTGAAATTATAAACATTTGAATTTCTTCAGGATTTTTTTAAGCAGCTTTTGTTAAAAAGGTTATATTGTTCTATTAAACTTTTATTGTTTAAATAATTTGTCTTTGCTCGTTTTATTAAAAAATAAGGATTGAAAAGATATTTTTTCACTTGGTAATGAGTTTTGGAAGATTGCGAGTAAAAAAAAAACACACAATTGCGAAAAAATAAGTGTTTTATTATTTCTAGTTGCCACTTTGGAAAAATCACTTGCAAATGCGACTGTTTCACTCGCAACATAAAACTCTGCTTTGTTATTGTTGTGTGATGAGAAGTACACCTTTTTCCATCTCTAACATGCTCCTCTCTCAGCACTGCTCTGATTTTGTCTGTGATGGTTCTTTTCAATTCAGAAATAGTCTTTTGATCGACATTATCTTAGAGATAATCAAAAAAAAATCTGTGGTGTTAAAGTCCAATAAGTGTGTAACTTATGCAGGATCATATACTCCTACTGATGAGATAATCACAAAAATGAGCCCCAAGCAGCAAAGTCCCACCCTTACAGAGTAGAGATCCTTAGATGTAAGAAAGCCTTCTACTCTAATAGTTTCTTCCCCGGAACTGCTAGACTTTGGAATTCCCTTCCAGTTTCCTGCTTCCCCCAACTGTACTGACATGCATAAGTTCAAGTGTAATGTGAACAGACATCTTGTTGCTCAACATCCTACATAGTATCCCTGAAACTCATGTCCCTGATAGTAGCCCCCTACATCAAAGTGGTACTGTGTCTTGTTTGGGGTGAAAATTTAATAAAAACAATTAAAAAAAAGAAACTTGAACAGCAATAAAGCAAAAACTGTTGGACAGTCATAATTTGAACTTGATGGACAACTGAGGCATATGTGAAGTTTATTTACAGATTGGATTGTAGAAAGAATTGTTAATTTTTTTAATGATCATGTGTGGTATTTGTTGGGAACTGTATCTTAAAAAATATCACGTTTTTATTGATTTCTTATCAGACATATATTTAAATGAATTATTAATAATGATTATAATCTTTTTAAAAAAAAACAAAACATAATTTAATGCAGATAATGGAAAAAATGCTAAATTTTATTTTTCAGGTTTACATTACTAGCGGTCACTGAAACGAGTTTATATTGTTATATTCTAGCTAATTAGAATTTTATAAAATACTGAAAACAGGACATTCAGATCTTAAATCTGACGCTCTCCCAACAAAGCTGTTTAAGCTGGCTATATCTTTTGTAATGCTAAGCATTTATATTTTTACTGGCTTCAGACATATCTCCTGCTGTTAGATGGTGTCCATTTAAAAAAAATATTCTGAGGCCAGATTAATTTTTTTTAATTGAATCAAAATGCATGACTTCAAGGATATGCACCAATGTTGCTACCACTCCCGTCCGAACAAGAAAAAAAGAAGAAAAATTAAACTCAAATCAAGCATTAATTTTGTAGGAAGGAGCTATTAATTACAAAGATTCTAAAAACACTCGTTTAAGTTAATACATGAAATATTATCTTATATTTTGAAATTGCTTCTAACTTTGCCTTTATATTAGGGTATATAAATGTTCACACACACACACACACATATATATATATTTATATATATATATATACACACACTAGAAAGCCACCCAGCATTGCACGATCCTAAAATATGCTTGAATGATATTTTAATTTATGCATATTTCGTATTTATTATTATAGAGCTAATCCTCTATTGATTATTATATTGTACCCAATATATAATAATGATTGCAAAATTAGATTAAAAAAAAAATGACTTCGATGCCATCAGCTAGAATTGAAATCAAAACATAGACCTATCCAGCCTTATTCGTTACGGCCTGAGCCACATCCATGCCCATATGAAAAATAAGAAACACTGTTGTTGAACCTATAAATGTATGTTTATGCATACATAAAAGAGCACTTTAATTCGATTAATGCCTGCCAAGTTCCAATTTTCGATTTTCACCCCCTTAGTATGTACTTTTGCCAGCTAAAGACCAAATAGAATTTAATCGAAGTCAAAATCTTCCATATCTCAAGTTTCACGTCTGTAGAGCAAAAACTGAAAGAGGATTTTGGTAGAAACAGTTCTTCAGCCAGACAATGTCACTTTACATATATATATATATATATATATATATATATATATATATATATATATTGTTATTTGCTTGAACAGTGCTCAATATTTAAGTTAAGCTAGGTAGTAAACTATGAGAATATATATGGCAATCAAGCTACATAAAATTACTGCATTTCATCTTTATTAGAATTTTTCAAGCTTGATGAATCCTTACAAGGATGCAACATGGAAAATTCTGTGTAAGTTGCCATATTCATAGCTTATATATATATTACAGTAAAAACACTTTTCAAATAAAAAATATTTTGAAGTTATAAATTTATAAGATATTTTGTCTAGTACATGTATATAGTTTTAAGTTAGTTGCATGTCTGCATATAAAAGCAATTTCAAAATTTGATAGAGACGTTGAATCTCTATGGTTCCAGATGAGCATTGTCTGAAGATAGCGGTTTCACTCCTACCCAAAGCCGGCTAGAGGCTTGCTTGGCCAAAACGTGGTGAGATGACAACAACTATGGATGGCAGTGATTGCTGAGAATTTTTAGATTTGAAGTTCCTATCTGTCACATTTACCACCTGACGAAGGCCAGAGGGTAGTTGGCTGAAACGTCATGAAAGAACAACTAATAAAGATGGGGATAATAGTCCGCAATAAATAAATTAGTATAAATAGAAATAATGTTTATATTTTCATCGACTGTTGAGAATGCTAAAATATTTTTAGAAACTGATTTCTTCCTCATTTTGTTTAAATACTTTTTAAAAAGTATTTAAAACATATACTTTGATGTGACGATTTTTATGTTTAATATCAATCCCCTAATAAATTTTTAGAATTAAAATTTTCCTTTTAAATTTACACGACAAAAGTCCCATATTTTCTACTGATAATTGGGATTGTTGTTCAAATCTGATTAACAGCGAGGATTATCAATCCTGATTCTAAAGGCTGTAATTTTTTTTGTACATTTGAAAAATAACTACATCTTTTATCTGCATTTTATATCTGAATTGGCTTAATGTGAATAAATTTTGGATTAAAAAAATCTGTAGATTATGATATTAGTTTCTTAAATAATTGTCCTCTATATTATCAGCAGAAGTTTCCCTCTGCTTAATCAAACTTGCTTATATTCCAGCTTGAATGTAGTTTAGGACTGTGGCATTTGAAAATGTGCATTGGTTTATTTTAGTGCTTCAATCACCTACATAACTTTTTGTATATTTATAAAAAAATCTTGGATAACAGATATTTTTTCTTAATAAATTTTTGTTTTTTAATAGAAATTATGAAGATTCTTTCATAAAAGATTTTAAAAAATTCTTTTGTCTTAAATCTTTTTTTTTTTTTTTTTAATATAAAAATTATTTTTATGTTTTTATCATATTTTCTTATCATATTTTCTTATTATTTATTTTCTGAGTTTTTATCATATTTTCTTATTATTTATTTTCTGAGTTTTTATCATATTTTCTTATTTACCAATTATGAAATGATGAAAAGCTGGATGCGGATTGAACCCGAGTCTTGATATTCTAAAAAGTTCTCACTAATTTCTTTGTCATGTGCCTGTCTTTAAATGGGTACAGATTAAATTACGGGGGGGGGGGTCAAATTTTGTTTACAGATGGGAAAGAAATTGTTTTTCAGGAAAAGAAAGTCCTGGGTTTAGCTACTTTGACTTTGAAATTATGTACTAATTCCTTAATTAGGCATTTTTTTTTTTTTTTTTTTGATACTCGTTTGTTTTTAGTTTGATCATGTCTTTGAAAAGAGAAACCGTAGTTCGAATGGCATTTCATATTCAATCTTATATGCTTAAAAAGGAAAGGAACAAAAACACTTTCTGTCTTTGAATAATTTATTAATTTATATTAAAAAAACAAAAATTTAACGCCTTCAAATGAAAGTTACACTTTTAAAAAATAAATTATTTTAAATCAGCCTCCACATGAGGGCAATTTCTTTTTCATCAAGATTTAGACATTGTGGGATGACATCATAATGGAGATGGCATAGCTTATTATAGACGCTAAAACATCCAAGCAGTTTCTCTAGGCTTGTTCCTAGAAGTGGTTATCCGTTCAATGTCTTGTATGAAACGTGAAGTATTGGAACCGAAAACACTGTTTTGACTGAGATAAGCTAGAAAAGGAAGAATACTTCCTACCTCAATGAGCTAGATTTTTCAAATCATGAAACAGCCAGTATCGATTAATATCTAATAAAATTTTCACTGCATCCAACTATCCACAGTAAATATATTGTGCTCTTAGAAACGTAACTAAGCTCTGCATTTATTCCTTTATATATATATATATATATATATATATATATATATATATATTTGGGTTACATATGTGTATATATGTTTCAGCTACAACCTTATACAAAGTCTAGCTTCCTCAGTTCACCAACAGAAAATTATGGAAAAAGAAGAAAAAAAATTAATTTTTTTTTTTTTTTTTTTTTTTTTTTTTACACAGTGATCACCACTTATCAAGGCCCGGAAGCCACTCAGGGATAAGGGTTATTGCAAGTACATTACGTTAGTGTGGAGACTTATATATCTTAAAAAGAGGTTTATTTCTGCTAACCTGGATAGTATAGGGAGATGTGCAGGAAAGGAGACTTTGATGGTATGCCCATGTTGAAAGAATGGCTCCAAGTTCTTGAGTAAGTAAATGTTGATCAGTTAAGGTAGCAGATCCAATTCCTAGGTGAAGGTCAAGGAAAACATGGGAGGATGTGATATTAAAGTGACTTGAGAAAAAGATAAAGACCTGGCCATAGACATGTTAGTTTGGAAGTCAGTTTTTTTTTTATTTTTATTTTTTTTTTTTTAAAACCATCCAACACGTTAGCATGTAAAACAGATATTAAACTGAATATGATAATGCTAGTACGGTGTAAACCATCCTAGGATTGATTTATACTATGGATATTTATTTGCTCTATTTGTTTATGTTGTGTGAAACCGATGACAACTGATTAATCTGAATAAAATGTTGAAATTAAAAGTCGATCAAAATTGTGAGAACTCATAAATGCACTAATTTTTTGCATGCAATAACCACTCGCTGGAAAGTTAAGAATGTAAAGATTGTTTTTTTTTTGTTTTTTTTAAGAAATGGATTAGAAAATATTCATTTTCTTCCAGCAATTCTTATCCACTTCAATTTTTAAATGTTTGCTATTTACCTTTTCAAAAGTTATGTGAACAATTATAATTAAATTTATCAAAGCGACAGTGGGAAAAGCTGAATCTGTTTTTTATCCATAGATTAAATCTCACAAATATATTGGTGAACATTTATCAAATGTTTACCAATTTTTGATTCAAAACAAAAGTTTTTCTTCAAAGTAAGCAATATATAGTTATTGGGTTAAACGAAACACTATAAATGTCTAATCATCTGTACTATATTTCTCCTAGTCTGTCTTTTAAAGAGGGAACTACTGAACCGATCTGGCTGAACTTTTGTATGAACCTATATGATAAAATGCAGAGAATTAAGTATCATGATATCCGTTTGATGCACAGTTAGAGATTAAGAGTAGTCACCAAAATACCATATTTACTCTCACATTTTATCAGAAGCCATTGGGCTGAAATTTTGTGTAACTCTTTGTTACGGTGCAGTGAACTAAGTATTATTGTATCCGTTTGATGCATAATTTGTGATGAATAGGGATTAAGAGATGAGAATTAATGCAAAAATAAGCACAAATTTAAACATATTCGACCATCAAGTTAGTATAAAACACTAATTCCAAGTCAACTGGGTATAATATTTGCCTGATTTTAATGGGCTAAAAAGTGTAATTTGTTTCTGTTATTTTATTTATTTACTTAATATTCCTGATTATCCCTCGTTTTGAACTGATTGCTCCGTTATTTTTGTTGTACAAAATGTCAATAAGAAAACAACTTTTTTTCCATTTAAAAGATAAGCTTGCGTCTTTTTCATTAAATGATTGTTTAATGATTGTTTACTTTGCTTTGGTAGATTTGAAACATGACTACACGTTGTCTGATGAATACCGAAAAAACCATTACATGGCTGGCCTGTTACTTCAGGAACTCAAACTTGCATTATATGACAGCAGAGATGTGCACCGTTGTGCAATTACAGTACTTAGGAATCAGATTGCCAAGCATGCATTTGATGACCGCTATAGTGCTAAGGTAAAATCAAGTTCAAACTCAATTTTTCACAGTTGATGTGTTCATGAAAATATATTGTTGAAACAATATGCCAAAGCTTGTTTTTGATTTAGATGTTTAAAGATTATCATCCTTCATGTTGTTTGATCTGAGCATGAAATGTAGTCATCCATTTGTTACCATGATTCCAAGGTCCGCTCTGACTCGGTGGTTATAACTTTGTTCCTCCCTTTTTTTCTTCTTGATCTTCCCTCTCTCTTTTTGTCTTTTCTACCTCTGCTTCTCAATCCCTTTTTCTCCACTCCGTTTTCTGCTCTCTCTCTCTTCCACACCGTTCCCTATTCTCCCTCCTCCACACCGTTCCTCGCTCTCCCTCCTCCACACCGTTCCTCGCTCTCCCTCCTCCACACCGTTCCTCGCTCTCCCTCCTCCACACCGTTCCTCGCTCTCCCTCCTCCACACCGTTCCTCGCTCTCCCTCCTCCACACCGTTCCTCGCTCTCCCTCCTCCACACCGTTCCTCGCTCTCCCTCCTCCACACCGTTCCTCGCTCTCCCTCCTCCACACTGTTCCCCGCTGTCCCTCCTCCACTCCGTTCCCCGCTGTCCGTTCTACACTCCGTTCCCCGCTGTCCGTTCTACACTCCATTCCCCGCTGTCCGTTCTACACTCCGTTCCCCGCTGTCCCTCCACCACTCCGTTCCCCGCTGTCCCTCCACCACTCCGTTCCCCGCTGTCCCTCCACCACTCCGTTCCCCGCTGTCCCTCCACCACTCCGTTCCCCGCTGTCCCTCCACCACTCCGTTCCCCGCTGTCCCTCCACCACTCCGTTCCCCGCTGTCCCTCCACCACTCCGTTCCCCGCTGTCCCTCCACCACTCCGTTCCCCGCTGTCCCTCCACCACTCCGTTCCTTACTCTCCCTTCTCCACTCCGTTTCAGACTCTCCCTTCTCCACTCCGTTTCCCGCTCTCCGTTCTCCGCTCTCCCTCCTCCCCTCCGTTCCCCGCTGTCCCTCCTCCCCTCCGTTCCCCGCTCTCCCTCCTCCCCTCCGTTCCCCGCTCTCCCTCCTCCCCTCCGTTCCCCGCTCTCCCTCCTCCCCTCCGTTCCTCGCTCTCCCTCTTCCACTCCGTTCCTCGCTCTCCCTCCTCATTCCTCCACCCGCTCTTCTTCCTCCTCCCCCTTTCTTTCTCTCCTACTCCTCTCTTGCTTTTTTTTTTTTTATAGTTTAGTAATCGCAAGACTTATGCCAAATCAATATTGACCAAAAAACTTAAACAAGAGGAAACTTTGATAAGATATGTTCTTTCAAACTATACAAATGTAACAATGTTATTAAAAAGAATTAATGTGAAACCTTTTATAATGATGTACGTTTGCATCTAAAAAATTTATTTGAAACTTAATTACGGCTGACCAACCAATGGACAGAGCTTGCGTTTTTTCTTGTTTCCGTTCTCCATAAATCTCTCATTACCTAGTTTACTTAGTGAGATTAAGAAAAGTGATATTTTTTTCTATTCAAAACACAATTCACAAAAACATTTTTTCATTTACTTTTGTTATTAATTTGATGAAATTTTCTTTTTGCCCATTGTAGGGTCACCAGGGACGTATCGCTGCTCTCTACTTGCCGTTTATTCCAATTCTTTTGGAAAGCAAAGACCGCCTGCTGGATAATGCCGACGTATCTGGAACGACTGGGCTGAACGCTTCTTACCAGAACATCGACTTGAGTTCCAGCAATGACTGCCTCATCCAATCAGACTCGCAGCATAAAAGTGTCTCGGGCATTGACCAATTTCAGAAAAGGGATTCGTCCTATTTTGATGTCATTGCTGGCCGAGGTGAGATTTTGTATTTTCTTCTATTAGCATAACAGTTTGTATTTTTTTTTTTTTTTACACAGTGATCACCAAGGTCGGAGATTTGATGAAGTGTTTATTAAGGGGTGGTTCATTAGGAATTTGTTAACGTTGGACTTGAACACATCCAAGTTGTAGTCCAGTGGGAAGCAGGCAGATGGAATTTTGTAATGTTTTGTCCTTTGTTTGAAAACATTTGAAAGAATGACTTTGTGTGTGTATGTAAATGTGGCATTAGTATAATGGATACCTATGCAGACTTTTTTTTTTTTTTTTTTTCAAATCTAAATGCAACATTTCAGGATTCTTTTAATACACATTTAATTACTAATGTTTATTTTTTATTTTCTAATAAATGAATAAATTTTACTATTTTTGAGAAAACTGTCATCAGGGTAGAGATTAATGATTAATCTTTTTTAAAAAAATGTTTAATGCGCCTTACTTTTATTTTGCTTCATTAGAAGCGAAAAGGAATGAGGAAATCAATTTTTACAAAATTGCCTGGCACTCCAATAGAAATATTTAAACAAAAAAAAAAAAAAAAAAATATGGCAAAAATATTCTGTCAGTCATGACCGAATAGAAGTCTTTAGTAATTTACAATTGTATTCTTTATATCAGCCATGTTGAGGATTGAACCTTTAACCTCTAGAAGGATGTTACATAGAACTAACTTTTACTTTGTACTTTATTTGCTCTGCCATAAACTTTAAAAAGTGAAAAGATTACCCCACTGAAGTCAAAGAAAACAACGTAAAATTTTTTATCTGTTGTTAAACTCCATGAGTAACTGTTTTGGTCTTACAAGTTGTTTACATTCATAAGAGTCTTAGTTTTTCTTTCCAGTAACATCGGCTTAAATTGCTGTGTCCATTCCAGCATTTTTTTTATACTTCAGTTTACTTCAATTCCTCTCCTTTGACTATATCTCCACCACAAGGAACCTTCATAACTCCTTCACATAGCTTGTTGTTCTCAAACCTTTAGCCATTCAGTGCATCCCCCCCTCCCTCCAGAACTAACTGCCCTCTCCATGCTGAAACCCACATGAGACGTCCCACTTAAAACTGGGTAAAGAGTGGGAGATTCTGTTGGTTCTTACAGGTACCCCTTACATCTGTTGCCTCTGTCATACTTTCTCCCATTCCACTTTGTTAGATTTTTCACTTAGACATAAACTTTACTTTCCCCGTCGACCCTCCAACACCGTAACAAACCACCCTCCTCTCCTCAACGTTCATTGCCAGAGTAGTCCTACTCTGGCTATATATCACATAATCATGTGTACATACTGGTTCTCCCCCCCCTGTTAGATTATTCAAGTTAAGCAATGTTGAGCTTGATCAGTTCCAGATGGGTGATCATTTGGTAATAATACCAGTTGCTGTATGTAGGAGGACATTGACACCTTCTTGCAAGAATTGCAAAAACTTAATGCTGTCATCTCTCCTGATGAGGGTATATATGCAACTGGGGGATCACTTGTGAATTCAACATGCCTAGGGTGAGTGCTGCTTAAGTTGGTACCCTGGTTTGCTGTGTCAAATTTTGGAGAACTGACTTTTGGCAATAATGTGTCAAATTTAACCCCAGAAATTCTTAGTTAGGATATAATAGTAAACAAGCCATTTGGAAAAGTGTAGAATAGTGTGTGGGATAGTTAACACTTGACTATTGACTTTAACTAAATAGTCTCTTTCTAGAACGATAAAATTGTTGCCCTAAAGAAAACAACACTACAGCTTTATTTTAAAACTTTTATTGAAAAAATCAATTCAAGCAACTTGATTATGTAGTAGACCTATCATTCAATGTAGCCGCCTTCAGCCTCAATCACTGCCTCAATACAAGTCCGGAACTGGGAGCATGCCTTTTCACAAGTGCCTGTGGGAAGTCAGCGAATACTTGGTGGATGGCGGCGATCAGGCTTTAGTGTTGTTCGTCATATTGATGATCTTCTCAACATATGACCAAACAAAGTAATCCAGCAAGTTCAGGTCGAGGGAGGAGGAGGGGGGGTTCATTGAGAGAAAGCTAGAAAGTCGTAGCACTCCTTCTGACGCCAAGCTTGGGTCTCTATGGGCTTGTGGGTCAGTGCCGAGTTCTGCTGCCACATTCAGGGTCTGCCAATGACCACCTGATTGCACCAGGGGATCACCACACTCTTCAACACACCCAGGTACACTTTGGTGTTGACTTTCAAGCTGACTTCGAAGATGTGAGGTGGCATGATGTGGCTCTCACTTGAAACCACACCAAAGACCATAATCGTGAATTGTCCGATATGTTGAGCTGTGCCCTAAAGTGTTGAACCATACAGATTTGCATTTTGAGGGTGCTGGCAATGGTCCTGTTGTCAAAACTTAGATCAGTAGAAAGCATGATTTGTACAGCGGCACATCTCCAATCTAACTCATTGAACATTGTCATTTTAAAACATGATAGAAGGCTCCTATCACTCTTGGGATTTGAACATAACAGCCCAACTAGTAGATGGTCTGCAACAAAAAAAGAAAATCGGTTTTCATCAAATGCAAATCAAATCATGTCTTATTTTTGATGGTTTAATGGAATAACAGTTTAAACGGAACCTAACAGTTCACAATACATTGATTGCATACACTTTTAAGAATCAGTCGAGCAAAGAACTGCGAGACTCAACAAAATGTGTTGAAGCCAAGTTCGCTTGTGATGGCTATTTCGTAATGACACTTGAGATATACTATATAAAAAAACAAATTTTAAATTACTCAACAAATATTTAATGACTTCTTTTGGAATAGTGATAATGATACGACTTTCATTTTCTGATTCATTTGAGATATTTTATATATTATGATCTAATTATTGATTTTTTTAGGAAAAAGTCTTTTTGCAATGTTCGTTCAGAATCATGTATTGGGAATTCTATTTGAAAATGTCTATTTTATTGAATTAAAAAAAAAAATGGCTACCACATGATCAAAATGCTGCGAGATCAGGATAAGATCAGAACAGTTCAACAAATTGATGCAATTGTGTCAGCAGAGATACCAGGACTTGAAGATCCAGAGCTTTGTAATTTGGTACTCTTGCAGAGTTTGACCCAGATCCTCGGGATTTTCCAGCAATTATGGCTCGGGCTCGACCGGCAGTCACTGTATTAAGACGAGAATTGTTAAAATGTTGAAGCACTAAATCGACATTATTTTTGTTTGTTTTTGTATAAAAAATATAATTTTTAAATTATTTTTTTGGTGATTGTGGGTATTTTTTCTATTTATTTTGTCAACATTTGTTGACAAAAAATAATTTGTAAATTTTCTTGAAAAAAACTTTTCTGTACGTTCACAAAAATAATTCAGCTTTTCTGATAAAAAAGATCAACTTCTGTTTACAAAACAAAAAAAAAGTTTACTGCCAATTTTCTTTAAAAATATCTTTAAAAAATGTAAGTTTTCTTGAAAGAAAAAACTGTATTTTCACCTAACAATTATGGTTAAAAAAATGTTACTCTTTTTTTGAAAAAAGACTTTTGTTGATAGAACATTGCAAAAGTAAATAAACAACACAAAATGCAACTTTTCTTTAAAAATAAATATGTGTATATATATATATATAATCAATAAATTTACAGTAGGTTTTTTTTTATTTAAAAAAAAAATTTTTTAAATTTGTTTGCGTCTATTACTTTGCTTGGCTTAATCCGGTGACTGCTGTCTGAGCTTGAACCATAATTGACAGAAAATCCCAAGGATCCGAATCAAATTCTGCAAGAGTACCTGTAATTTAGTTAAGTTTTTAATGGTACAAGATCCGACAGCTTTGTAATTGTTTGATTATGTGATAAGATTTTTTTTACTGATGTTTAAAATTTTCAACTACCATGTAATTTCCACGGGTTTTGCTAGTCTTTATTAAGTTCCAGAGTATTTGAGATGAGCATTAATCATTTGAATCAATTTGTTTACTCGGAGTCAATAGTATATACAACATTGGGCACTCATTAAGGTTCCGTAGTTTATCACATCTACTGAACATGCAGAGGGTTGCTAGTTCGAAACTCGCCGGAATCTGGAAAGATGAAATGCTTTTATATTCAGTTTCACAACGCTTTTGTTTTTATGTACATATATAAATTAATTGCAAAAAAACCTTAAAGCAATATCTTTATTAAGTTCCCGATGAGCATTAATCATTTGTATCAATTTGATTATTCTGATTCAACTCGCTATAGGTTTTTAGTTATAATAAATATTCTCAAGTTCAGAAAGACACTTTCTACTATCCGCCAGATTATACCTTACTGCAAATGTGAGATTACAATTGATACAAGGACAATAGCAGTTGGAATAATCTATAAACTTGAGACGTTGTTAGAAATTATTTTAACAAACGATATCACTGTATTGTAATTGGTTTAAAGTAATTTTCAACTCGCTGGAATATTAATTGAGCAATGAACTGCGAGACTCAACAAAATGTTGTGTCAAAGCTAAGTTCATTTGTGATGACTACTATTCCTGAAATACAAATGAAAAATGGTAAAGTTGTTGCTGTGACTGCAAAATCTGATCATATAGACCATGCAGTTAATGTTGAATTTGTACAAGCTGATTATGAGCTTGCTCATGGACTCTTTGTGACTAGATCTCAAATACCTTTATCATTCAGATATGCTTTGACTGTCCACAAAACCCAAGGTATTTCAATCGATTGTATCATTGTTGATTTGGGATCTGATGGCTTTTCAGATGGAATGACCTATGTAACTTTGTTAAGTACTAGAACACTGCAATGTTTATTTGATAGACTTTGATCCATTAAATTGACCATATGTGACAAAACTGCATGGACTGAATATTATAGATTGAGGGACAAAAAAGACAAAGTTCATTTGCCACTACTTCCTCCTTGCTCTGTCAAGGCTCCCAGTTTGTCATTGTAAGAAGAAAAATAATCATTATTGACCATGATTTGAGGCAAAAATGTACTGCTTCAAATAGAAAACGGCCAAAAATTGACAATTCAGATGTTCAAAATAATTGGGACCTGAAATTGATTAATGAAAGAAAAGCTTGTTTTGCTAACAGCATTGTTCAGACAATTTACTGCCTTCCTCTGTCATTTGACACTCCAAACATTGATTTGCCAATTCAACAACTGAAAAGATTGCTTCTCCATAGTACTCAGTGTTACTGACATTAGAGAATTGATTGTTTTTTTTTTTTTAATAGTGGTTAACAAGAAGATACCATTGTGTTTTGGGAATGTTTGATAAACAATTACTTTGACAGTTCAAAAAAATTATTTTGTATTTTGAAGAAAGCAAAACACTGAAATATGTTTAAATACACAAAATACACTGCCATCGATTACAAGATAGTGAATGCAATTGCACCTTTAAAGCTGTTTGTAGATTCCAAACTGATAGATAAAAATCCACTGAGAATAGCTCTTGAACTCCATCTTACTGATGGTCACTAGCAATTCAAAAGTTTGCTCAAAACTGACTCTTCAGTGCTCAAGCATTGTAATGAATGTCAACAAATTACTGATCACTTGGAAAATCACTAGAAATGTTCCTACTGAAATGAAATATTTGTGTTCAAATAAATAAATTTTTATTTAAAAATTATACTCCTTGGCAAATTAATGCCAAAATTCTTAATTTCAATACAAAAAATTATATTTTTGGCACATATTTCAAATTAAAAGAAACAATTATGCTCATTTTGAATAGAGCTGATTCAGAGCATTATTAGAAATAATAATAGCAAGTGAAATATTGTCGGTGACATTAATATTTCACATAATGTCAATTTTCCTTCCAAAAATATGAAAAAATAGGACAAAAACAGGCCATATATCCAATCAAAATAGCAAAAAATTAGTTGTGGCTTCTCCCCATAAAATCAGATAATCACTTCAGTGTGGTATAGAGGTGCAAGTTCATCACTGCAGGTGAACGATGACACTGGTAGGAACCATTATTACTTAAAAATTCATATTTTTTGTAAATATTGCATTATGTGATAATTTTTATGTGACGTTTAACATGTTTTATTAATTGATAAATATAATTTTACAAAGTTAGGTATTTTCTTAGAAAAAGATTTCTGCCTCAACAGAAAAATGTTCGACAAAATGCTTAACCGAAAAATTATTTTACCAAAAAATATTAATATTAAACTTTAAAAGAAAAGACACAAGAATTTAAATAAGAACTATTTTATTTCAACTCAATCAGATGTGCCTTATGCACTACTAAAAATGTAATAGAGATAGGTTATATTATTTTAATTGGAATTCATTATTGAGATGAGTATTATTTATATTTATTTATTGCGGGCTATTATTCTCATCTTTATTAGTTGTTTCACAACGTTTCGGCCTTCGTCAGGTGGTAACCATGACGGATAGGAACTTTGAATCTCCTCTCAGCAATCACTGCCATCCATAGTTGTTGTCGCCTCACCATGTTTTGGCCAAGCAAGCCTCTGGCCGGCTTTGGGTAGGATTGAAACCGCTATCTTCAGACAATGCTCATCTGGAACCGTAGAGAGTCAACATCTCTATTAACTGCGCCACGGGCCCCGAAGGGCGAGCAAGGTCGGATTTTTTGATCTTATAAATCCACATTTATTTATTATCTGATCTTCCATGGTCGGGTCCATACCGAATGGTATGGTCAGGTCCGTACCGAATAGTATATATATTATTTTAATTGGAATTCATTATTGAGATGAGTATTATTTATATTAATTTATGGATGGCAGTGATAGCTGAGAATGCAGTTAGGAGATTCGAAGTTCCTATCTGTCACGGTTACCACCTGATGAAGGCCAGAGGAATAGTTGGCCGAAACGTTGTGAAACAACAACTAATAAAGATGAGAATAATAGTCCGCAATAAATAAATTAATAGAGATAGGTTAGTTTGGAAGTTGATTTCTAAAAGCCGTCCAATACAACCATTATGCAGAATGGATGTGAAACCAATTATTATGATTTTTACAGCTAATCTATCTTGAATCATAGTTTTCACTGAAATGATTTCTTTACGTGAGTGTGTGTGTTTTTTTGACACATTTCTTTGATGACTTTATCTTTTTTTTTTTCCTTCCAGCAACGCAACAGTCGCTCGGCCAATTGAATTTTGGTGACCCTGAGCAACTTCAGTTGGTAGCATTACAACAATCCAATCTAGTTATTCAAGCAGCACGAGGAAACCATGGATCAAATTCAAGGTTAGTGACAATTTTTACTCTGTATAAGGTCTTCAATAATGTCTTCAGCTGATAACAAATTCAGTTGCTTGTTTAGAACTCGCCATCCCATGAAAAAACAAAAGTAAAATCTGTATGATGGAAAGAAGACATTATACTCCAAAAATCATGTAAATTGATCAAGTAATTCTATTTTTATAAAGAAAATTATTTTAAAGTTGATTTTAGTTTTTCTAATGCTTCTCCTTCCCCTTTGGCTTTCTGAAATCTCTCAAGTTTGACTTATTTAGAGTTATCTCTTTTTTTCCTTCAGGCTATTTTCAAAATGGCGAGATTTTTGCTCGTTGTTTAGCCATAAAATTGGATTGTGTTATTTAAAAATAACATTACTTGATCAATTTCTGTAATTTTGATGTACAATATTTTTTTCCCATCACATACACAATACAAATTTTATTTTAGTGTTTTTATTAAAAGGAAGAATTCTAGACATGCACTTAAATTTGTTTTCTAAAACTATCACGAAAAAAATATGTAATAAAATAAAAAAAAAAGAAAGAAAAAGTATATTATCTTTCTGTAAACTTATCTGTTTTTTAAATTAATAAGAATAAAAAAAGTAATTATGTTATATAGTGGAGTGTTTAAATACAAAATTAATTGGTTCTGGCTTGGCCTTTTTATCTTGAAAGGTTCCTATCTTGAAAGGTGTTTTACACAAATCATCTAATTCATTCCAAGCCCTATAAAAAACACTCATTAAATTTTATAAAAAGAGTAAAATCAGAATGAAATAAGAACCAATTAGTACCTAAGTTAACCATTAATACCTTCACTTGCTATTTATTTTTTTTACTTTCTTTGGCATCAAAATATAAAATTATATTTAATTAAAAAAATGACTGAAAGATATGACAATTTTTTAATCATTATTTTGACCATTACTCATAAAATTACAACCTCAATCAAATCTATGAGCACACAGGCGCCTGGAAGGAAAAGGATTCAAAGTGAGATGGATTATTTACATTCTTAGGGCTAAATGTCTTGTGATAATAACAAACTTCCCCAGCACTTCCAAATATTTCAGAAAAATAAAAATTAAAACAGAAAACCTTTCTTCAATCCAGATTTTTCAAATATGGTAAAAATTGTAATGCGTACATTAATTTTTACAATTTTTAAAATAAGTTTAATTTATAACGAGGGGGGGTGGTGAGTACAAGAACTTAATCCAACTCCAAGTAAAAAATGTTTTCTAGATAAAATTCAACACGAATATTTCAAGAAAATTACTAAAAAATTTTTTAATTGAATAAAACTCTGATTTTAAAAAGATTTTCAAAGAATAACATGCCTGAAAAATAGTCTTTCTGTCACTTGTATCTTTCGTATCCTGAGAATTTTTTGTATGCAATGACAAAAAAATTTTCATACAATGTTTTGTAAGTTGAAAATTTTTAAAGCAGAGTCTTTCATATCTAGAGATTCTGCTATATATATACATATATGATGATTGGTGCATCTTTCCAGATGATCACCATCACATTGAGTTCCCCAATCTTGTTGTCCATGCCATCTCAGATGACTCTGCACTCCCACCGCAGGTTTGCACATCTTGAAGCAGATGTGACATATAAATTGAGCAATTTCCATTGAGCTGACTTCCTCTGAAGGTTGAAGGGTATTCCTATGAACAATCACGTCTTCTCAAACCAGCGGTAGACTTGCAAACTTTGCTGCATGTTAAACAGATCGTTTGGTTCGGACTAATAGGTGCAAAATTGGCCTGAACAGGAGTTTTGTGCGACTTAAGGTGGTTGATGTAGCCAGCTTTTGACAAAAGCACTCGTTCATAAATGTGGCATTTCCAGCTCTGTGTTTCATGGTTAAGACCATCAATTAAACCTTTGCAAAGCTCTCGCTTCAGATTGCTGTGGGCCTGCCTTCTTTTCTTTAGAGCATCACAACTTTCACGTACAAGCTTTTGCCACTTCGGCCTTTGCAGAATAAGTTCTTCCCATGTGACGATGTTGATTTGTAAGACTTTCAAATTATTCTTTGTAGAGTCCTTAAACCTTTTCCTAGGCCTGTGTTGAGGGCGCTTGCCATTTTCCAGCTCCCCGTAAAAAATTTGTTTGGGCAGCCTACAATCTTTCATTCGAACCAAGTGGCCCACTCAACGCATGTGAGATCTGATTACAAGGGTCTCAATATTAGAGCAATATGCTCTAACAAGGATTTCAGTATCGAGTACTTGTGCTTGCCACTTGATTAAGATATGTCTCAAGGATTTTTGGTGAAATCGTTCAAGCCATTTAATGTGCCTCTGATGCAATGTCCATGTCTCCCATGGATACAACAGTGTGGTTAGCACACAGGTCTTGTAAACGCAGATCTTAATCCTGTCTGTGATGCCACGATCAGACCACACTCTCTTCCAAAAGCTACAGATGCCTTCTGAATTCGCCTGTGGATTTCCGTGTCAAGACAGCCATCCCTCGACAGAGAATTACCAAGGTACACAAATGAATCAACTACTTCCAGTCTAGAACCACAGACCATGATGTGCGACTCCACATATGACTGGCCCGGGGCAGGAGTGAACATCACCTTTGTTTTAGACAGACTGATCCTCAGACCATAGGCAGTGCAGGAGTCAGCAAAGCTATCCATTATATGCTGCATATCAGTTTTAGTGTGCGACAAAAAAACAGCATCGTCTGCATACATAACTCCTTGACCAAGACATGATGCAGCTTGGATCTGGCATTAAATCTTGTAAGATTAAAAATGTAGATATATATATTAAATCTAAGATTAAAAATGTGTGTGTATATGTATGTATGTATATATATATATATACCCACACAATTTTTAAGAATAAAATCCGTAGACATAAAACAATGAAGCTATAGCATTAAAAGAAAATTGAATGAAAAATGTTTGTTTTTTTGTTTTGTTTTGTTTTTTTCACACCTCATATCTACTGTGATTTAAATTTCTAATTTCTGATTGTTATTATTTTTAAGGGCGCAATCAATGGTTGTAGGAAACAGCTTGGGAGGAGTAGTAGGAGGAGGTACTCCTGTTCAAAGCAATATGTATAGCCGATATGATAAATTAGATTCTTCAGAAGTCAAAGATCTCCTCGTGTGCTTCCTGCATATTTTAAAGTATTTACCAGAAGGTGAGTTTCATAATAACACATTCTAAACATTATGATTTAATCTCCTATTTTTTTTTATTTCAATTTTTGTGAAATTATAACAATAGGTAGTAGACAATTATTATTAAATATTCTTCAGATTTCAGCTTTGTCAGATTATTTTCCCCAAATATTTGGTGGCTACAACCTATTTGAAAATTTAAATATTTCTGATTTATATTAATCCATAGTCATTAGAAACAAATTAAGCAATATTCTCTGAATTTTAATCTGTTAAGAGCCCTTAAACCTAAGCTTTAAAATTTAGACATTTTTTTAGAATCAAAATCATGATAGAATTTCATCCAAACTTGAATAAGGATTCTAGACATAAGGTTAGTATCATATGTTTTTAATTTTCATAAAAGTAGTTGAAAACTGTTCTGTTCAGGAGGATTAATTTTAATCATCTTGGGATGGATATTATATATACATACATACACACAAATAAATAGCTTTGTAGATATAATCCCAATTAACAAGATTTAGAAAATAAATATTAGTTGTTTTTGAATATAAATTATCAAATAATAAATAATTGTAAATTAAATCCATATGGAAAATTAATAAATATGTTAAATAAGATTAAAGTAGTTCTTCCTCAAATCCAAAATGATGGCAATAATAAAAAAAAATATCAAATGCTATTTTTCTACATAATTTTTCCGGTTTGATGAATGACATGCCTAAATTTTTTTCTTTTCTTACTAAGTTAAATAAATTTCTGTTTTCTGAAGAGTCTATGATGAATAAATTCAGTATTGACATACAAATAACTGATGGATTCTACGTAACGAAACAGTTGCTGTAAAAGACATGTGGAATTTTTAACATATTGAAAGAAATTAAAAAAAAATTAGATTAATAAAACCTTGAAATTTGAAATGTAGCTTTATTGTTATCCATTTATATATAAATATGAATATAATGTAGAGAGTCATCCATAGATCAACTGTTTTGCTGTATCGCAGTACTTCAGTATGGTTGAACAGGCAAATGTTTCAAGCCAAAATTGAAACTAGGCCTTATTTATTTTTAGACATTTATAGCTTTTATATAAAATTGTTGAAACAAGAATTCAAATGAATTCACGAAAGTAAAAAGGCATTCCTCTAATAAGCCTAAAAACGTATTCTGTTTTGCGATTCTGAATTTTTTGAGATGAGATGTGAATGCTTGTGTTATGTTGATTAATCACACTATTATTCTCATTTTGGTCGCTGCAACCTGCGACCTTCTTTGCGTGTTGAAAACATGCTTGTTTTTCTCTATTAAGGAAAAGAGAGTTGGCTCTGCATTACAAGATTTCAAACCGTGGGTTTGATGGTGAGTCCATAGATCATACTAAAATATCTTAGTGACCCCTGAAGAATGAACCTTCTTTATGATCTACAGACTCACCCTTAAGCCCACGGTTCGAAATCTTGTAATTCAGAGCCAACCCTCTTTTCCTTAGTAGAGAAAAAGAAGCATGTTCTCAACACTCGAAGAAGGTCGCAGGTTGCAGCGACCGAAACGTTGTGCTAATAACATCCGAGATGAGAATAATAGTCCGATTAATCAACATAACACAAGCATTAAGAATTCATGTTTACTTAAATAACAGATTTCTTTTCATATCTTAAAGTTGTTTTTTTTTTTTAACATTTTGAATTTTTGAGATGAGGATTAATTATTTATATTATTAGAATTAATCAACATAACACGAGTATTCTGGTTTATTTAAAAAAAAATAAATAACAGATGTTTTGTTTTTTGTTTCTTATTCTTTTTATTGTTTTCTATTTTTTTCTTTTTTTTTTTTTTAGATATACTTTTGGGGTGGTTTAATAATTCTTCTGAACACAATGTGATTGATCTGTTTTCACTTTTAGAGTAAGTAAAATTCATTTTATATTTCTGAATTTTTGAGGTAAGGATTGTTTATTCATATTATTTGGATTCTTCAGACTACTGTTCTCATAAGTTTTATTTTCGCAGTGCTTTGGTTGATGTAACCTCTGACCTTATTCAGGTATATTTTGTCAAACTTGTAGTGCCATGGATTGAATACTTCGTGAAAATCACTTGCAAAAGTTACACTTCTGGAGGATGAAGATTTAATCCTCAGCACAGGTGACACTCAAAATACAATTGCAAATTATTTAAAACTTCTCCCCAGTCATGATTGATTGAATGAGAGTGTGCTAACCCTGTAGATTAAATAAAAGGTTTCTGTTCAAAAATCTGTGCAGATTCCAGAGTTTGACAAAATACAGCTTAAGAGGGTCGGTAGTTACATCAACGAAAATGTTGAAAAAAGCATTCAAGATAAGAATAGTAGTCGTAAGAATCCAAATAGCATGTAATATTTCTTATCTATTTTCACCTTTGTTTTAACAATTTCAATTTGTTATCCTTTATTTGTCTGGATCTTCTTTCCAAATTTCCACTTGGTTAAAAATAATGCTTTTCTTGTCTATAATATCTCTTGGGAAGAAAACATTAAAATAAATCTGGCAGGGGTGCAGATGTGCTTTTTTATTTATGTACATTTTTTTCACCCCAAACAAGGTGTATTGCCACTTAGATGTGAGGGGCTACTATTTGAGATGAATGTAAGCAGTTCAGCAGGAAGATGTCTGTTCACATTACATTTAAACTTCTACCGGTTAATACATTTAGGGAAGCAGGAACCAGGGAGGGAATTCTAAAGTTTAGCAATTTGAGGAAAGGAAGTAAAAGGCTTTCCGGTATCTAGGGACCTCAACTATGATTAAATAGAATTTTGCTGCTTGTTAGGAGTATGTATACTGAGGGGCACAAGTGATACGAGTTCATCAGGGCATATTCCATTAAAGTAATTGTAAAACAAACACAGGGATCCAACATTGTGGCAATGGGACAAAAGTCAGAGCTTGGCCAATAGAACGGAAGCACTTAGATTTTACTCTGTTTAATCCTGTCTAAGAATGGGAGATGCACTAGCCAAGATATGGCACCAATACTTCATGCATAGTCAAGTTCTGGCTTTTTAAAGATATAGAATACTCTCTAATGTGAGTCATTTTCTAGCATGGTAGTGGAAGCCCACCTTTTTTGCAGAAGTCTTGGCAATGTCATCAATGTTCCAAACGTCCTCTTAAAAACAGTTTTTCTCATCTTTTATCACTTTGGAGGGGGGCGATTTAAATCGGGCTATAGGTGCAGATGTGTTTTTAATACTTTTCTCAAGAAGCTGGCATATTCTTAAAGATGATGATGAGAATAACTGTCAACTTGATCCAGACTTGTATTCACTTAACTGATGGATCACCATTTCTTAATTAGAAATTTTTTTCTGACTGGACCATCCTCACCAAAAAGTCTAAGGATAAATCCAAATATTTTCGCAAGTCCAAAAACTTTGCAGACACTATTTCTAGCTTCATGTTTTCACTATGCAAAGTGGTCAACCCAACCAACTGTTTTCTTTATATGTACCTTCAGTTGATCCCAAGACCCACCCAACACCCACTCACCTTTCAATCAGATTGTATTATTGTATGGTGAAGGTCCTTTGAGCCAGAACTACTCAGCCTCTTATCTAAATCGCAGTTCAAAAGTGACATATCTGAGGGGAAAAAGAAAATTAACAATTTTTATTTTGTGCATGGATGAAAAGCTGGAAGATAGGAACCATATGGTATTGCTTATGCATGCTGGGAGTTTTTAGCCAGAGTTTTATCACTGAAATTATTTGCACACACATAGGTGAAGTAAACAGTCAGTGACTGGACATGACAATGTTGAATCTAAAAAGCATTAAAACTTTTTTCTCTATCTCAGTCTCAAAGATGTATCCTAAAATGATTTTAAAGGTATTTTAAACTGTGAGCAGTTTCCAGTTTTTTTACACTCGAGTATAAGTGTTCATGCGATTGATGAACTAAAAAGTGTTGATAAGCCATTGATAGACTAAAAATATAACTTTTCTTTTCCAGACTTTGTTTACATCAGTTTAAATATGTTGGGCGTCGAAAAATTATCACATTGAGGTAAGTAACTGTAACAATTATTTTTATTTGATTTCTTTCAATGAAATATGTTTATTTGTAGAAAGAATTAATAGTAAAAATAAAATGTTGGGATCCGTGCAGTTTAACATCACTAAGAAAATTTAGAAAGACATTTTTAACAGGGGAAGGGAGCTTTGTTAACTCTCTGCTTACACAAATGAAACTCTCCAAAAATGAACATAATTTATTTGCTTGGCAATGCTCAACTGCACTAGTACCATTTTTTTTTTTATATAAATAGAAAATAAAGTAGACGTTGTGGGCTGTTTTCTTTTTTATAAATGATCAAATGAATGTTTTTTTTTTTGTTTGTTTGTTTTTTTTAATATTTGAGAAAATATGTATTTGTTCAAAAATATGATTTTTTTAATTAAAAATTTAATCTTTTTTTTTCTTTTTGAATGTTTTTGTCCAAAATTTGTCTCATGTATTTACAGACATTCAAATACTTTTTTTTTTTTTAATTTTTCAAATTAAATAAATACAAAATACATGAGCTAAATTTTCAAGGTACACCATCCAGTGCAAAACACTTTCTAAGAAGGAAGTGGCATGTCTCTGGTGTTGTGCCCTTTTACTAATTTTTTTTATATAATAGTGGTAAAAAATGTTTAATATACAATAAGGTATTGCTGGAGTTTTGCATCATTTCTTTTGTTTTTGTGATTTGAGGTGTGAGGGCACAATAAATTTGCATTTTCAATTAATAAATTAATGATGTGAAATTTTTCTCCAAAACAAAAGAAATTTGGAACAATCAATGTTGCCTGTATTCTGAAACTCCAATAAGGTTTTGGTCACTGTCAGGCTGAAGTAAGGTTCTGTTCTGCGCTACTACTGGGGAATGCTAACAGAACTGCTCAGCCATTTTTGTAGGTCCGACTGCACTTTCTAGCGTGCTTTACAAAACCTCATCTGACTTTGTCTAACTTCAATGAAAGGTGGTAAAGAAACTCTATTCTGAAGCTCCAACAATAATTGATATTTATATTAACTATATTTTCACCTCATGGTTAAAAAAAATCGATAATCATTATTCATTTTTGTGCGTGCTTTTCTTGTTTTGAATTTTAGCACGATAGGAGACAGCCGCAAAGCCATGACAGCACCTCCCTCATCACGCAAGTCTTTGACAGGGGGAGGAGGAGCAGGAATGATAACGGGAGGAAATGGAATGGTTCATCAAAGAACATACAGCCAATGTCAAGACAGTCAATCGGACTTGTTCCATGGTCAGTAGAATATATTTCTTCCTCATCCTACTACTTTTTTCTTTCTTTGACATCAATTGCTGAAATCAGATTGTCAATAAACGACCCGTGATTGCTGCAGTGGCGCATCATCATCCTCCAAGCATTTATTTATGAAGATCCAACATTATTTCAATCGATATTCTTCTTTTGTTAGTTATATTTCCAAGTTTTCTGTTGATGTAATCGTCAACCTTTTCTTTTGTTTTTTTTTGGGCACCTTTTTCGCATTCAGAATCTTGGGCAGAAGTTTGAACTAGAGTCTGTATTTAATCTGTGTAGATTATTCTCATTCTGGCTGCCAGCAGTGTTAATATTGTTGTTCATACTTATCATCTGTAGTAAAAATTGAACCTTTAACTATCAGATCTAGTGCTACCAAATCAGGCTGTGTGAAAATATTGGTTTTCTAACTTGAATGCCCTAAACATTGATGTTTTTTCCTTCCCCTTTGCAAAACTTCATTATGTTCTGCAAAGATAAAAGCAATAAATTTTTCTCTACAAAACAACCAAACTAAACATCATGAATATTTTAAGATACAAAAAACTTAAAGCATAAAACCTTCTTTCAATATAATTAAACCCAAAAGGGTTGATATGCTGTCAAAAAAGCAACCAAACTAAGCACATATAAATAAATATTTGAAGATATAAAGAGCTTGAAGCATAAACTTTTTTTTTTTAAATTACCAGATTCAGCATGAAATAAAATATTTAATGTAGATAATTGTCATTCTGTCAGCCATGAACAGGTAGAAGTGTTAATTTTGTTATTCTTAATTCTCACTTGCAGTAAGGATTGAACATCAAACCTTCGGAAAATTTTGTGTGGAAATGATTCTTCACCAATGCTAATAATTGCTATGTCATGGGTCCAAATAATGACATAGTGCAAATTGTCTACCTATGTGGATTAAATAAAAGGTTCGCTTCAAAATTCACCTGGAAGTTTCCTAAGTTTGAAAAGATGTACCTGAAGAAGGCTGGAGTTTACATTGTTTGAAATGTTAATAGAACAATCATATAGGAATGGTAATCTGAATGATAGAAATTATACTTAAGATGGTCACCCTTTCTGCTAATCAATACTAAAAAGTCCAAGAAAGTACATTATTAATACATCAAAGAGATTTACATCGTTATCAAGTAGTATAAATCACATGGGGAGATAATGTGCTTTACCTTTTTTTTTTAATTTTTACTTGACTACATTCTATTTTAATATTTTACAGTAAATTCCTCATCAGGAGCAACGGCCATCCTCAAAGCTTTACAAGAAGCCAACATGGCAACTGAAGTTGGCATTATCGTCCTGGACATTCTCAGCCTTTATTGCAATACATTTAAGGTTAGTCAACTCTCATGAATTTCAGTCTGTTATTCTTAAGAAAATCTTACTATTTTTTTTTTTTTCTTTTGCAAATGTTAAAGTATTTTTCATTTTTTATTTTAATTGTTTACACATTTTACAGATTTTGGTTTTCAATATTTGATACTTATGGGAAATAGGGACCATGCTATTATTTGAATTTTCCAGGCAGTTTACATAAAATCCTGAAAGGTGCTGAAATGCTGAATCATGGCAGTCAGTGTCATTTAAGAAAACATTTATTTGCTATCATTGGTTATGAAAAATAATAAATATTTATCTTGATTTGAACAAAAAAAAAATCATTAAAAATTTATAAGAATATTGTTTGCTATCAATTGTTTCCATCTTCAAGACCCAACATTTGAAGAAAGTCAACAAGAGGAAAATTGCTGCTTTTGAATGGTGTTGCTACCGTAGACTTCTTCATGTAAGGCGGGTGGACAAACGTACAAATGAATGGGTTTTGGAGAAGATTGGACCATGCCAATAACTTCTGGAAAACATCAATGTCAGGAAATTGTGATTTTTGGGACGTATGGCCAGAACAGATGACCTAACAAAAGATCTGCTCTTTGGTACAACCCCTGGCAAAACCAAAACCAAGAATGTCCGACATGAAGGACATCGTGAACATTAGCATGGCTGAGTTGCTCAGAACACCACAGAACCAGAGTCAATGGTGACGGTTCGTGAAAAGTGCCATGGCTGATCAGTAATGACTAGTCCGTCATAAGAGATCAGTTTATTATTGTAAAAATATTCATTCATAAAATTTACAATAAGTGTTATTTTTTATAATTTTAATTTTCTAAAAGTTTTGTCAAAATTGTCCAATAATTACTCATTGCATTTCTTTCATAACAAAAATTAAAAAGATGTTTTCATTTTTAAATTTTTCATTGAATTATCATCATAACAATAGAAATTATATTTATATATATATGAAAAAGTTTGACAACGTTTGCATGGAAAATAAAAATCACAAAAATTCATTTGGTATCTTTTGGCGTTTTACATAAACTACCTGGAAACTGTCAAAATAACACAGTCCTTATTCTGCATAAATACTCAATATCTTTCAAGTGTCTGTAAAACATGTTAATATACTAAAGCTGAAATGTCTGTTTTCCTGAGGCTAATTTCTTATATATTTTAATCATACAAACAAAGGTTTACAATAAAAACTTCCATTTTTTTAAATTTCATTTGATTTCATTATAAGTGTTCTTATCAGTTGCAAATTGTTATGAACTTAGCGACTGAACAATCTTAAGTGTCATAACATGGACACACACCTGGCTGGAAGAAAACAACAATTGTTCTAATCAGCTGCAAATTGCTATTAACTTTGTAAGAAACTGTTCACTTGTAAATTTCTATCACTTTGACCTTTCGTTCACTGCGTGATGTTTCACCCCATCTTCACTCCAGTTTTATTTTCGCTTTTTATCTTCTCTCTTTTTCTGTGTGCATTTATTAGCAGTTAAAATATTCCGTTATAAATGAAAGAGAATAATATCAGTCATGGTAATATTTAACTCATAACTCATAGCTGTAGAAAAGAAGTATAGTAAGCAGAAAGTGACTAATTTGATTTTTTTTTTTTATCTTTTGATATTTAACTGATTTTGCAAATTCACTTTTTCTGAATTCAAACTGTTTAACTCAACTCAATTGATGACCGAATGGGTCAAATTTTGTCCAAGTAATTATAATATATACAAACGATATTTTTGTAAATATTAACAATTGTTTTTTTTGTTTTTTTAAAACCTACAGACACTTTCATGCTTATGCAGTCATCAGTGTAGGAAATGACAATTACCGTCAGTCGGAGGATTTAAACTCCGTCACAAAGTCAATCTTGATACTAACATTCTACCTCTAAGCTACCAACAATTAATACACAAATTGAGGGAAATTCATTCATTCATTTAATTGGCAAAGAATAAACGCACAAGCGATTGCCATTTACAAGGGGGAAAAGTCAGTGAGAATTTAGAGGGCTATGTACAAAGAAAACTATACAGGGGAAAAACCATGGCGGTCCAACCAGCATCTGTCCAAGGCTGCATTTGAAGCCCTGTAGTGTGGATTGGTTTATGACCTCATCAGGTGGCTGGTTCCATCGAGATCCAAATCGAACCAAGAATGCTGCTTGGTGTTGAAGCCTCCAGAACTATCAAAGGTAGATCTTTTTCACGTGTCCACAGAGTCCTGGTTCAGGCCGCACCGTCCATGAAAGATGTTGAAGGCGAGCATGAGATTGTCTCAAAACCTGCGGTCAAAGGAAAAAAAATTCCGTGCCTATAAATGCAAACTCAGCAGGTATAGAAAGTGAAGTCGGAGAATATTTAATGACAGGAAGTCGGAATATTGCATTTTGCATGCACACACATATATATCTCTACTATTATATGAAAGTTACTTTGTGTGTGTGAGTTCCTTCCTTATAGGTTCTGAAATGGATGAGTCTATCTTTTGCAAATTTTACACAAAGGTAATTTATATTTCTGGCAGTGTTCTTAGAAATGTTATGTACAGAAATTCATCTGATAAATATTGAAAAAAGAAATTCTGATCCTAAAAATAGTCTTTTGTATAGATAAAAAAATTATTTTTACAGGTGAATGTTTTACTTTACACTTACCAAGGGAGATTATTCTCACCAAATTAAGGGAAATTCAATTCTCAGCAAATCATTTCTTTAAAAAAACAAACAGAACTATTATCATCTGGAGATGTAGCTCAGTGATAGTATTTGACTACAGATCAAATGGTCCCCCAGTTTAAGCCTGGGTGTACCTCATTTTATTTTAATTTTTTCTTAGTAATGAATTCAGTTTACGATAAAAGATGAGGTACCGTTTAAAATTGACGCAAAACATTTCTTTGCATATTTAAAAATATTAAAATCAGAAAATATATAAAAATATATATAATTTATATTATTATATTATATATTTATCTATCTATCTATCTATATATATATATTTCTGCAGAAATATATTTTCTTATAATATATATCAATTCTTATTTAAGAAGCTCAATGTAATTACAGAGCAATATAGAGAATAAATAACAAAGTTATATTCCAAAATTCATGATGTTAGACCATCTTATAATTTATTCCTTTAATTCAGTTGCCATATACAATTCTTGACAGTGTCAACTGAATTAAAGGAATAAATTATAAGATGGTCAACATCATGAATTTTGGAATATAACTTTTTGTCATTTATTCTATATATATATATATATCTATATTTTTATAAAGTAATAGGGTTCGTGTGTTTCTGTCTGTGTGTACAGCTCTCCATCATCAACGAAATATAAAGGAGGTAAGAGGGTAGATCTCTCCTGGTAGAGAAACATTAGAACCCATTTTAGGATGTTTCTGTTATAGGAGACATAAGAATCTTTGCCTAATTTCTTTATATACTAGTCTACAAACCACCCCCATATCGAATGACTTATGCTCATTTGCATATCACATTATATTAAATCTCTTTAACTAATTACCTCGACCTTATTACATATTGGAAATATTCTAATCATTTCAACTGTACTATTTACAAAATCTATTTAACATTTAATTATTTAATATATTTTCATTTAATTTTATATTCGATTTATTTCACTTTACGTATATTATCAAAACAATTCATTGGCGAGGAAAGCTTTATGTTTTGGGATTGTATTGAAAATGTAATGGAAATTTCAATTTCGTTCCGTTTTAATCTTTTATATTTTACTTGCCAATATAATTGAAAGAATACAATTCAACTATCGTAATTTTTTATAAATAAACAAAAACAAATATTTTAAAATAAAACTTTATTAAAAAAGAAATAATTTTATTTTTAAATGAAAAAAATCAATTTAGTAAAATAATTGTATTAAACACCCCCAGCCTTGTCAGCAAACTTGTAAACCTATAAAAGTTAACATTTCGAATGTAAACAGTGATTTTTCGATTTTGTTAGCGCTTGCCGCAATTAAAGACAATTAAAACGGAACTAACTTTATTTCCATTCTATTTTTTAAACAACCCCCCAAAACATAACGCTCTCTTCCAGTTATAGCCAATTTTTTTTTAATTAAATAAAACAGGTCAAAATAAACAGATAAGCGCATTTTCTTTTACATTTTTCTTACAACCATTGTCATTTAACCAACTGCAGGATACCGTTACTTTTGTGGGGTTGTTTTGAAAATGGCACGGAGATTATAATTTCGTTCCAATTTAATCTTTCTGGTCGAGTCTATTTCGAAAGCCTGTCTTATCATAGATTTGAACTACAAATAATTTATTACATTTTGATTATTACTATCTTAAGACTTAAAGCTTATATTTATTTCATTTTTCTATTTATATATTGAATTAGTTATTTCCAGTCTTATTTAAACTTAGTGCTTTCTTTAAACCGGATGAACCTTTTATAAAAATATGAGTTTAACGTAAAGAACACGAACAAGGTTTTATTCAACTGAATTTCTTCCAGTTTACTAACAAAATATATAAATTTAAAAGAGATATAAATAATAAAATAAAAAGGTTATGTAATTTAAAAGAAATACACGTACTCACAAAAGCAGAACTTTTTTTACACATTTTTTTTCTTTAAAACCATAACAATGAGACTAACAATTACCTAGATCTTATTAATTATTTGTTTTAATAGAACTGTTTTAATTGTACTGTTTACTTAGTTAACCTAAGTTGGTATTACATTTATTTTACATTTACTTTTTTTTTTTAATTATTACTTTTAGACTGTGACGTTTACACCCGGAAGTAATGAGTCACACGTAGGTCGCTTTTATTCATTCCTTTTGGTCAAGATCAAAGTGTAGTATCTGTTCTTCAGATGCTGCACTTCATTTTCTTGTTCTCTTTCGGTGGAGGAGAAATCCTTCACGACTGAGACAATTTTTATTTTTGTACCTTTTCTCCACGTTAAAAAACGACCCTGGTGTCTAACTCTGTCCCGTGGGGAGGCATAGTAAATAGGTACAATATAATTGTTTATAATTGTACTATTCAGAAATATTATTTATAGTTCGCCCATTTCAGTTAGTATACATTTCCTTAATTTCGCTTAATTAATTTACAATCATTAATATCGTTAAACAATTCCGTTTAAAACCGAAATTATGCCACCCAAACGAAGTAGAAACGAAAGTGAGGAAGAAAGAATGGAAAGATTGGAAGCTAATAGACTAAGAGTTGCTGCAATTCGCTCCAATGAAAACAATTCAGATAGAGAAAGACGTCTAGAACTTAACAGGATACGTCAAAGAGAAAGGAGAGCAAGACTGTCAGATTTGGAAAGAGAAACCCAACGTGAAGCTGACAGAACTAGACATGCTGTAAGGCGGTTAAATTCATCACAAGATGAAATTTAAGAAAGGCAAAGATATGCACTGGAAAGAGAAGCAATATTACGATCGAATGAATTATATGAGGTAAGTAGACGTACACAAGGTCAGTTGAGAGTGGCTCAACGACATCAGAATGAATCGGAAACCCAATGAAGCTTTCGCCTATACCAAGGGCAACAACGAGAGGCTGCATGGAGAGAGAGTATGACTTTGCCCCAGCAATTGACAGAAAACGAGGCAGCTAGACAACGAATGACTGCTTTGAGACACCATGAAATAGAACACTGCAATAGAAAAGGATTGCTCTACAACAAAAATGACTCTCTCACTACAGCTGATATATGAAAAATGGACAAAGTATGTCAACATTGCTCAGCTGTAAAATTTAAAGGAGAAACCCCTGGTTGTTGTTGTTCTTCTGGCAAAGTTGTGCTTGATAGCTTTCCACCACTGCCTCAGTTGCTTCAAGATTTGCTCTCCGGCAATGGTCCCATCTCTAAAGATTTTCTGCAAAATCTACGCAGTTATAACAATTGTTTTGCAATGACATCATTTGGTCACAAAATTGCGGCAGTACATGGGTGGAATCCTTCTTTTAGAATTCGAGGTCAGGTTTGCCACCAGATTGGGAGTCTTTTACCACCTGAAGATGAAACAGCAAAGTTTATTCAAGTCTACTTCTTGGATAGTCTGGAAGAGGAACTACATAATCGGGGACGTGACAGTAGACTCAATAGAGACATTCTCCAAAGTCTGACTGAATTTTTACATGAGAACAACAGCTTCATTTGTCAGCTGAAAACAACAAAGGAGAGGATTGAAGAAGAACACTTGATAGAACATAAAGTTGTCATAAGGGAAGACTGAAGGCCGCAAGAAGAGCATCCACGGCGATTCAATGCTCCAACAACAACGTATGAGATTGGAATATTAATGGAGAATGAACCAACAGCTAACCGGGATATTGTCTTGCGTTTTAGAAATGATAGATTAAAATGGATCTCCGAACTACATCCCCTCTACGATACTTTAATGTACCCGTTAATGTACCCCTATGGTTCTCCATCTTACAACATCTACATGAAGGCATCCAATGGGCGAAAAGTTACCCAACAGCAATTTTATTCGTACCATTTAATGACTCGGCCTGGAAACTATTTTCTCTGGTACCGAAGGCTATTTCAACAATGGCTGATGGATGTGTACTGCAAGATTGAAACAGAACGTTTACAGTTCCTGAGGCGTGAGCAACAGACCCTGAGAGCTGACAATTATAGCAACTTGAGAGATTCAATTCTTAGGGAGGATGGGAATTCAGAACAGTTTGGTCAACGAGTTGTACTTCCGGCAACTTATACAGGAGGCCCTCGATACATGTTTGAGCGGCAAAGTGATGCCATGGCATATGTTCGGCGAATGGGCCGAGCCGACCTCTTCATCACGTTCACAACAAATCCAAAGTGGACAGAAATTACAGAAAATTGTCTTCAAGGGCAAGACCCTCAGGATCGTCCAGATATTGTTGCCAGGGTTTTCAGGCAGAAGCTAAAAAAGTTACTTGAATTTATTAAAAAGGGAGGATTTGGCAGGTTGAGGGCTTTCCTGTACAGTATTGAATATCAAAAAAGAGGACTGCCGCATGCACACATCCTCACCTGGCAGGCCCCAGAGGACAAACTTCTACCAGAAAAAATGGATCTCTGCATATCTGCAGAGATCCCTGACAAAGAGGAAGATCCTGATCTTCATGCTAAAGTGATGGCACATATGGTGCATGGACCTTGTGGACCATTTAATCCAAATTGTCCATGTATGATTGACAACAAATGTTCCAAAAAATACCCAAAAGAATTTCTTCAGTGTACCGAGCAAGGCCAAGACTCTTACCCCAAGTACAGGCGAAGAAAACCAGAAGATGGAGGCCAGACTGGTACAATAAGGATGAAGAGAAATGGTCGGTATGCTAATCAAGAAATAACAAACCAGTGGATTGTTCCGTACAACAAGGTCCTCCTTCAGCAGTTCAACGCTCACATTAACGTAGAAATTTGCAGCTCGATCCAAAGCATCAAATATGTCCTCAAATACGTGAATAAAGGATGTGATCAAGCAGTGTTTGAACTACAAAGAACTGATGGAGCAGCTAACCAACAAGGCCAAGTACAAAGTCACATTGTGGATGAGATCCAGCAGTTCCAGAATGCAAGGTATGTCGGCAGTTCAGAGGCGGCCTGGAGGATATTGGAACATCCCATCCATGAAAATTTCCCCCCAATTGTGCAACTTTCTGTTCATCTTGAAAATGGGCAGCCTGTCATGTTCCCAGCTGATACTGCTCTGGAACGAGCCCAAGGTCCACCGCCTGCCACAACTTTGACAGCATTTTTTCAACTCTGCCATGAGGATGACTTTGCAAGGGGTCTCAAATACGTAGAAGTCCCTGAGTTTTACACTTGGAACAAATCGACAAAGAAATGGATGAGAAGAATGCGTGGGGTACAAGTTGAAGGTACTGAAAATGATGATGTATGGAAGGCACCATGCATTGGGAGAATCTACACGATTAGTCCAAAAGCAGGGGAGTGTTATTTCTTACGCCTGTTGCTCAATGAGGTTGCTGGTCCAACTTCATTTCAAATTTTGCGAGCATACAATGGTCAGGTGTTTGAAACATACAGAGCAGCGTGCCTTGCTCGAGGCCTTCTAGAAAATGACCATCACTTGCATCAAGCAGTAGGAGAGGCAAGTGCCACTCAATCACCTTCAAATTTGCGAAGCCTATTTGTGATAATTTTAACAGCCTGTGAGCCAAGAAATCCTCTTGAGATCTGGATGGCTTTTCGTGATGTAATATCTGAAGACATTCTTCACAGATACAGGCAAGAAGTTAACAATCCAGAAGCAGATTTTAATGAGGACATCTACAATAAAACTCTTTGTCTAATTGAAGAAAAAGTTCTCCTTATGTGCGGTCAACCATTGGCAAGCTATGGATAACCTGCACCAACACAAGGGAGAGATGAAAGACTCGCGAGAGAGTATCAACGTGAAGTTACTTATAATCTTGAAGAACTTTCCCTACAAGCAGAAAATATGCGAGAAAAACTGACCGATTCTCAAAGAGAAGTTTACAATTCATTCATGGCAATGTTGGAAGCACAAGGTGAAATGAACAAAAACATGATGTTTCTTGATGCTCCAGGTGGTACGGGCAAGACTTTTGTAATCAATTTGATCCTTGCAAAGATTAGATCCATGAGAAAGATTGTGCTTGCAACAGCATCCAGTGGCATTGCTGCTACTCTACTACAAGGTGGCCGCACTCTTCACAGCACTTTTAAAGTACCCTTGGATACTCATCGAATGGATCAGCCAGTTTGCAAAATTACTGGTAACTCAGCCTTGGCAAATGTAATTAGAGACACCTCTGTAATCATTGTAGACGAAGCCCCAATGACGCACAAGAGTGCTTATGAAGCAATTGACCGAACACTGCAAGACATCACAGGAAACAAGAATCCCATGGGTGGCATTCCAACCTTATTTTGCGGTGATTTCCGTCAAATCCTCCCAGTGGTTAAAAATGGCACAAGGGCTAACATTGTCAATGCAAGTTTGAAACAATCCTATCTCTGGAGGCACGTTATAGTGAAGAGACTGACTACTAATATGAGAGCCTATATCTCTGATAACACAGCTGCAGCAGACTTCTCAAAATTGCTTCTCCAAATCGGTAATGGTCAGTTTCCTATCACTTCTTCACCTGACACAATTAAGATTCCAACTGCGCTTGGTAAATGTGTCGGTAATCAGAAGCAACTGAAAGACAAAGTGGACCCAAACCTGCAAAACAATGGAAAATCATCGGATTGGCTTGCTGAGAGGGCTATTATTTCGCCATTAAACAGCAATGTGAATCATTTGAACAATTCAATAATGGATGAATTTCCAGGAGACACAAAGCAATACAAGTCAGTTGATTCGGCTACTAATGAATATGAAGCTGTTCACTACCCTGTGGAGTTTTTAAACTCTTTGGAGATATCTGGAATGCCTCCACACATTTTAAATCTCAAAATTGGATCGCCAATCATGATTCTTCGATCCTTGGAACCGCCAAAAACAACAAACGGAACCAGATGTGTTATCACCAGATTGCACACCAATGTACTTGAGGCCACCATTTCCTGTGGTCCCTACAAAGGCGAAACCGTTCTACTGCCAAGGATCTCCTTAGTTCCATCGGACTCAGTACTTCCATTTAAATTCCGGAGACTCCAATTTCCTGTGAAGGTGTGTTTTGCAATGAGCATAAACAAAAGTCAAGGTCAGACATTTAACACCATTGGCGTAGACTTGACATCAGACTGCTTCAGTCACGGTATGTTCTACGTCTCCATCAGCCGGACAGGAAGTTCAGAAAAACTCTACATTCTGGCTCCAAATCAAAGCAGCAGAAATGTAGTTTACCCTGAGGCTCTTCATTGAAAAGTTCGAGAAATGGATATGAGGAAAAACAGACATGATCTGATTGTGGTAAGTTTTTAGTATTGAATGTGCAAGATAAAATTTAAGCAAGAGTTGAAAATTACTTCAATGAAAAATTTACTATGTAACATCAAGTAACCTTCCTTTTTGATGAAAATGTTTTGTGAAGTTCCTGATTGAATTTCAGTCACTACAAGAGGTAGTTAAAATGTTAATCACCTTATGCAATCGTTGCTCTTACAACATCAACTTACTGGAAAGGTGCCCACAGATTTTGGTACCCGAGTGCGCAACAAAGCTCCGTGCGAAGCACGGGTATCTTTGCTAGTATATATATATATATATATAAAGGCAAAATGTGTGTTAGTGTGTGCATTTTTTGTGTATGTCTGGCAAAGGTTTTTGGAGGGGGGGGTGCTCGGAGCGGTTACTGTTTCTTAGAACCTTTTATCTGGTACCTAGATTATAATATCTACGATTTATGAAATGCGCTCGCGTGTATCTTTTAATTTGGGTGACTTTTACATGCTATTTTCGAGATATTTCTTGGTCTAAGCGTGTTTGTTTGGCTTTTCAGTATAAAAGCAGAAAATGCTAAAGTGAAATGGTGTGTATTCCTCAGCTTTCGCGCCAGGAATGTCCAGAATGCAAATCAGCTTTGATCGATGCGGTGAAAACCGTCATATCAGACAATTGCTTTTCATTGGGACACCCCCATTTTTTATGGGGAGCTGGTTTTCCCCTCATGGGAAACAAAACCAAAAAACTGCCTCGCAGCCAAACTTAACTGTGGAATTGATGTTTGATCTCATTAAATTCACGCACCTGTCAATTCCCTTTTTAATCATTAAATTTCATCTATCCTCGTTCCCCTACCTTCGTAGCGTCAATGTAAGTCATCATGCTTCTTTTTTTTTTATTTTCGCTTTTGCTTCAAGGATTCGGGTTCAAGCCTACCTTCCTCCCAAAAACTTTTTTTTTTCCTTCAAGCACCCAGGCAACACTGGACCATTTGTATTGCATCATGTTCGTTTTTTTAATCGTTTTTTTCCTATCACGTTCACTCCCCCCCCCCCGATTTTTTTGCTAGAAATTTTAACATTGTTTTTTTTTTATATAATATTTAAACAGGATTATTACTTCACTTTGTTTTGATCTCCCCCCCCCCACACACACACACCTCTAAGCACCCAGGCAACAGCAGACACCCCCGTTAGTATATATATATATATATATATATATATAAAAAATATTAATCAGAAGTGACGTTTTCAGACCGTTCATCGTCAAACCTAAATATCAACTGACATGATATTGTAAACAAACACAGATGGAACTCTAGCAGCAAAATTATCATTATTATTCATTTTAAAAAATTTTTTGCGAATTAGTCCACCGGGCAAAATATTCCTCATAATATATAATATTCAATAAAGGAGTGATTCTATAATAATAATATATACACAATCTGCATAAATTAAAATATGTTTAAACGTATTGTACAATTGGGCAATGCCGGGCGTCCAACTAGCATATACAATAACTAAGAAATGTTATTGCAAAATTTAATTGAAGGTAGACCAAATACATTACGAGAAAAATTGAAGGTAGAGCAAATATTTTACTAGAAACACTGATGTTTCTCTTTGAAAAGAACAAAGATCGAAATGTTTATTTATTGTTTTGTGTGATTTATCTTTATTTCCTTGCTTTTCTTTCAGAAACAACTTGAACATAAAGATGGTGACAATAATCTGATGAGAAAAATCTTTGATCTCCTTTTGTCTTTCTTAAAAACGAGTCAGTCCGAAACGCTGCAAAAACATGTTTTCTCCATCTGGAGGGCTTTCATCAGAAAAGTAAGGACCAGTTTTTTGTTTTGACGACTATATTTCAGGGATGAAGCATCATTTTTTTTTTTTTTTTTTTTTTTTTTTCTGCTTTCATGCTCTTATCCTCATTGTAGTTGTTATAGTCATGGTGTTTCTGCTGCTTTTTAGCTTTCTTTTCAAGTGATGTTTGTATGTAACGAATAGAAGACCAAACCGTCATAGCTAAACAAACCAAGTTTTATATTTAGATTATTTGGACTACTGTTATGATCTTATTATTTTCGTAACGTTTTGGTTCATTTACACCTGAAGAATGTTGGAGGTTATCTTGCTAAACTCAGGAATCTGCACAGAATTTCAAATGTAACTTATTTAATCCATGGGGTAGCATGTTCTCAATCCATTAACCATGACTGAGTCGAAGTCTTAAGTAATTCGCAATGGTATTTGGAGTGCTGTTTGCACTGAGGCAGGAGAGTATAATTTTACAGCTGAATTTTACCAAGCACTTTATCCACGATGTCACATGTCCTTGCAAGTTACAATCCAAATAATACAAATAGTCAGTTTTCATATAAAAAGATTCAGGAACATAAAAAAAGTCTCAGTTGAACTCCTTTCATTTTTCGTATAACATGTCTTTTCTATATAAAATGTAGGTTGCATGGTGACCATGTAAGAATAAAGTGATTTTTTTTTTGAATGAAAATCACTCCAGACAAGGCATGAAGCTGCTTGTTGTAAGGTGCTAACAAGAGCAAAAGATTATTATAGAAAAGACAGAGGATTCCTATTCGCCTTAATCCTGAAAAGACCAAAGATTGCAATTCTTTGAAAGAAGCTTCTGGAATAGGAAGCTGAATGAGGTCTCTAAACAGTGAATTGATGAAGACCACTAGACCAGTGAATCAAACGAGCTGGAACAAAGGAAGTTAGGAATAGATTCAGACAATTCTGACAAACATATGCCATAAATAGTATTTATAGAAAAGACTACAATCATCTTTTTTTTATATATTAATAGCATTAGATTTATCACTACCTTTGTGAACAGGATGATCACATTTTTATTTTTTATTTTAAAATGTGAAAGGTAATAACGTATGTACAAACATGAAGTCACTTAACATGTCATCTTATAAAGGAAAAGGTCACACTATATAAATGGGTCGTACACCTGAAGGATACTGGAGAATATTTATACTGCATAACTGTAGTATAAATATTGATGAGGAGAATAAAAAAAACTCCTCATTAATTTTGTTTTGAAAATCATTGTGTTGTAAAATCTTTGTTGTTCTGGATTTTGCAGAAATGTCAGGAAGTGTATTTTTGATGTTCAATCTTCCCAAATTCAGAAAAAAATGTGCCCTTTTTTTTTTTTTTTTGCCCATGCACCTAAACATTTATAAGTACTTTATCTTTTAAATTTTTTTGCTATTTTTGTTCATGTAGGCTGTAACGCCTGCATGACTGTATCCAGTTGTAGAGGTCCGTCTTATATTGTTTTATTATCTATTTCACCTGCTCAAGTTTGTTTCACTGTAGCTAACCCTGAGCACTCTCTTAGTACATGTATTGTATAATATATATATATATATATATATATATATATATATATATATATACACATTGTTTTTAAAATATAATTATCCGCTGACACGTGTTTCGTCGCCTACAACTCCTCAGAGTGGTTGAATCTAGCGAAATTCGAAATCGAGACCCCATGATAAGAAGCCTAAACCTCTTCCACCAGACCATCTCGCACGACTGCTGGATTATCGCATTTTTTATGTAGATGTTGTTTATTTGTTTTTGTTTGCGATACTTTTTTTGAATGAATTCAATTATTTATATGAAATGCGAGTTGGGAATAATTTTCCCTTTGACCAATTTGGTACCCCCAAATGGGGAGCGGCATATGTATTGTTTTTAAAATATAATTATCTACTGACACATGTTTCATCATCATCAGAGTGGCTGAATCTAGCGAGATTTGAAATCGGGACCTGATGATAAGAAGCTTGAACCAGTACCACCGAACCATCTCGCACAGCTACTGGATTATCGTGTTTTTTTTATGTAGATCTTTATTTGTTTTTGTTTGTGATACTTTATATATGCACATATACTAGCAGGCCGCCTGGCGTTACCCGGTCATAGAATACTCATAAATATTATATTTTAATTTATACAGAAACTAAGATATGTGCATGCGAATTTTGTTTTTTCCTAAACAATTCACTTCCTGTAAGTAAAAATAAAAAAAGAAAATACTGTGGCTAAAATCGAAACCAAAACCTAAAGAGAGGGAGTCAAGTACAATAACCATTAGGCCGGGTTGACATGATCTTTAAAAAGTGTTTTCAAACCTACTTATTTTTTACATAATGAATCTGTCATGTAAACCATTCACACATGCACATTCATGCAACAGTTAGCAAACAGATAGAAATTTGATGACCTCTATGTACCAAGTTTTTAAGTTTGACCCCTTAGCAGCCCTTGTTTCTGGATGAAAACCGATTAAAAGGTTTTCTACACGTCTCAATATCCTATATACCAAATTTCAAATCTGTGGATCCAAAATCTGTTGGTTATATAGGTTGACAAGTGTCCTTGCATACACACATTCTCACTTATATATTTTGTCTGAGTGTATAGAGGATGAGAATGATAGTTCAATTAAAACCAATGTAGATAATCATGCCTTATTTTCAAAACTCTGACATCAATTACAAACTGTTTACAAATAATATAATTATATTTGATAGGCTGTGTACTAGTTTGGGATAGTGGTCTGAAAAGATGTACAATTTGTTGTATACTGTGTGCGTGTGTGTATAACTAGAGATGTTGGGGCTGAGACGAGTCCGGCTCAGGCTGAATGAGGTAAACAAAGGCTTTCTCCAAAAATCCCAATCCAGACAATCGGTGCAAGTGAAAATGAAGTATTGCATCTCAAGGTTTTGCAATAATAAGGTTAAGTCTTGTCACTTTAGCCAAAGAGGAGAAGGACCAAAAAACAATCCTTACCCCCTCCTTCTCCTCTCTCTCTCTTTTTGTCTTGTTCCTTTGTCCTATTCCATTTGACTTCTAAAAAGAGGGCAGGGGCTTCTACTGATCATCAAGGCCAAACAAGTTTTTGTGACAGCCAAGTGCTTTCTGATTGGTCAGTTAAGACGCTAGACATGTCCACATGATCATAGCAAAAGAAAAATGACAGAACAAACTCTTTTTAGCTTTTAACTTTCATTTTTTTTCTTTGTTTAAATTGCTGACTCCCATTTTATTCTCTTTTCCTTTTATTTTGTTTCTATTCAATCCTTTCCCTATCCATTTTCTTTTTTTTTTCTCTCTGTTTCGATCTCTCGATTTCTTTCTCTCGATTTTTCTCTATTTGTTTCTCTTGCTCTATTTATTGCTCTCGATATTTTTTTCCTTATTTCTTTCTCTCTCTCTCTCCTTTTCTCACTCTCTATCCTTTGTTTTATTTTTCGCTCTATCCTTTTTTTCACTCTTTCTCTCCTTTGCTCTTTCTCTTTCTCCCATTGCTCTTTCTCTCTCCCATTGCTCTTTCTCTCTCCCATTGCTCTTTCTCTCTCTCCCATTGCTCTTTCTCTCTCTCCCATTGCTCTTTCTCTCTCTCCCATTGCTCTTTCTCTCTCTCCCATTGCTCTTTCTCTCTCTCCCATTGCTCTTTCTCTCTCTCCCATTGCTCTTTCTCTCTCTCCCATTGCTCTTTCTCTCTCTCCCATTGCTCTTTCTCTCTCTCCCATTGCTCTTTCTCTCTCTCCCATTGCTCTTTCTCTCTCTCCCATTGCTCTTTCTCTCTCTCCCATTGCTCTTTCTCTCTCTCTCTCTCCCATTGCTCTTTCTCTCTCTCCCATTGCTCTTTCTCTCTCTCTCTCCCATTGCTCTTTCTCTCTCTCCCATTGCTCTTTCTCTCTCTCTCTCCCATTGCTCTTTCTCTCTCTCTCTCCCATTGCTCTTTCTCTCTCTCCCATTGCTCTTTCTCTCTCTCTCTCCCATTGCTCTTTCTCTCTCTCCCATTGCTCTTTCTCTCTCTCCCATTGCTCTTTCTCTCTCTCCCATTGCTCTTTCTCTCTCTCCCATTGCTCTTTCTCTCTCTCCCATTGCTCTTTCTCTCTCTCCCATTGCTCTTTCTCTCTCTCCCATTGCTCTTTCTCTCTCTCCCATTGCTCTTTCTCTCTCTCCCATTGCTCTTTCTCTCTCTCCCATTGCTCTTTCTCTCTCTCTCTCCCATTGCTCTTTCTCTCTCTCTCTCCCATTGCTCTTTCTCTCTCTCTCTCCCATTGCTCTTTCTCTCTCTCTCTCCCATTGCTCTTTCTCTCTCTCTCTCCCATTGCTCTTTCTCTCTCTCCCATTGCTCTTTCTCTCTCTCCCATTGCTCTTTCTCTCTCTCCCATTGCTCTTTCTCTCTCTCTCTCCCATTGCTCTTTCTCTCTCTCCCATTGCTCTTTCTCTCTCTCCCATTGCTCTTTCTCTCTCTCCCATTGCTCTTTCTCTCTCTCCCATTGCTCTTTCTCTCTCTCCCATTGCTCTTTCTCTCTCTCCCATTGCTCTTTCTCTCTCTCCCATTGCTCTTTCTCTCTCTCCCATTGCTCTTTCTCTCTCTCCCATTGCTCTTTCTCTCTCTCCCATTGCTCTTTCTCTCTCTCCCATTGCTCTTTCTCTCTCTCCCATTGCTCTTTCTCTCTCTCCCATTGCTCTTTCTCTCTCTCCCATTGCTCTTTCTCTCTCTCCCATTGCTCTTTCTCTCTCCCATTGCTCTTTCTCTCTCTCCCATTGCTCTTTCTCTCTCTCCCATTGCTCTTTCTCTCTCTCCCATTGCTCTTTCTCTCTCTCCCATTGCTCTTTCTCTCTCTCCCATTGCTCTTTCTCTCTCTCCCATTGCTCTTTCTCTCTCTCCCATTGCTCTTTCTCTCTCTCCCATTGCTCTTTCTCTCTCTCCCATTGCTCTTTCTCTCTCTCCCATTGCTCTTTCTCTCTCTCCCATTGCTCTTTCTCTCTCTCCCATTGCTCTTTCTCTCTCTCCCATTGCTCTTTCTCTCTCTCCCATTGCTCTTTCTCTCTCTCCCATTGCTCTTTCTCTCTCTCCCATTGCTCTTTCTCTCTCTCCCATTGCTCTTTCTCTCTCTCCCATTGCTCTTTCTCTCTCTCCCATTGCTCTTTCTCTCTCTCCCATTGCTCTTTCTCTCTCTCCCATTGCTCTTTCTCTCTCTCTCTCCCATTGCTCTTTCTCTCTCTCTCCCATTGCTCTTTCTCTCTCTCCCATTGCTCTTTCTCTCTCTCTCTCCCATTGCTCTTTCTCTCTCTCTCCCATTGCTCTTTCTCTCTCTCCCATTGCTCTTTCTCTCTCTCTCTCCCATTGCTCTTTCTCTCTCTCCCATTGCTCTTTCTCTCTCTCTCTCATTGCTCTTTCTCTCTCTCTCCCATTGCTCTTTCTCTCTCTCTCCCATTGCTCTTTCTCTCTCTCTCCCATTGCTCTTTCTCTCTCTCTCCCATTGCTCTTTCTCTCTCTCTCCCATTGCTCTTTCTCTCTCTCTCTCTCCCATTGCTCTTTCTCTTTCTCTCTCTCCCATTGCTCTTTCTCTCTCTCTCTCTCCCATTGCTCTTTCTCTCTCTCTCTCCCATTGCTCTTTCTCTCTCTCTCTCCCATTGCTCTTTCTCTCTCTCTCTCCCATTGCTCTTTCTCTCTCTCTCTCCCATTGCTCTTTCTCTCTCTCTCTCCCATTGCTCTTTCTCTCTCTCTCTCCCATTGCTCTTTCTCTCTCTCTCTCCCATTGCTCTTTCTCTCTCTCTCTCCCATTGCTCTTTCTCTCTCTCTCTCCCATTGCTCTTTCTCTCTCTCTCTCCCATTGCTCTTTCTCTCTCTCTCTCCCATTGCTCTTTCTCTCTCTCTCTCCCATTGCTCTTTCTCTCTCTCTCCCATTGCTCTTCCTCTCTCTCTCTCTCCCATTGCTCTTCCTCTCTCTCTCTCTCCCATTGCTCTTCCTCTCTCTCTCTCTCTCCCATTGCTCTTTCTCTCTCTCTCTCACATTGCTCTTTCTCTCTCTCTCTCCCATTGCTCTTTCTCTCTCTCTCTCTCTCTCTCCCATTGCTCTTTCTCTCTCTCTCTCCCATTGCTCTTTCTCTCCTTCTCTCTTTCTCTCTCCCATTGCTCTTTCTCTCTCTCTCTCTCTTTCTCTCTCCCATTGCTCTTTCTCTCTCTCTCTCTCTCTCTCATTGCTCTTTCTCTCTCTCTCCCATTGCTCTTTCTCTCTCTCTCTCCCATTGCTCTTTCTCTCTCTCTCTCCCATTGCTCTTTCTCTCTCTCTCTCCCATTGCTCTTTCTCTCTCTCTCTCTCTCCCATTGCTCTTTCTCTCTCTCTCTCTCTCTCTCCCATTGCTCTTTCTCTCTCTCTCTCCCATTGCTCTTTCTTTCTCTCTCTCTCCTTTGCTCTTTCTTTCTCTCTCTCTCTCCTTTGCTCTTTCTTTCTCTCTCTCTCCTTTGCTCTTTCTTTCTCTCTCTCTCCTTTGCTCTTTCTTTCTCTCTCTCTCCTTTGCTCTTTCTTTCTCTCTCTCTCCTTTGCTCTTTCTTTCTCTCTCTCTCCTTTGCTCTTTCTTTCTCTCTCTCCTTTGCTCTTTCTTTCTCTCTCTCCTTTGCTCTTTCTTTCTCTCTCTCCTTTGCTCTTTCTTTCACTCTCTCCTTTGCTCTTTCTTTCACTCTCTCCTTTGCTCTTTCTTTCACTATCTCCTTTGCTCTTTCTTTCACTCTCTCCTTTGCTCTTTCTTTCACTCTCTCCTTTGCTCTTTCTTTCACTCTCTCCTTTGCTCTTTCTTTCACTCTCTCCTTTGCTCTTTCTTTCACTCTCTCCTTTGCTCTTTCTTTCACTCTCTCCTTTGCTCTTTCTTTTACTCTCTCCTTTGCTCTTTCTTTCACTCTCTCCTTTGCTCTTTCTTTCTCTCTCACCTTTGCTCTTTCTTTCTTTAGCTTTTCCTCTTTTCTGTCTTTCTCTCTCTTTCTCTCTTTCTTTCTCTTTCTTTCTCTTTTTTCTTGCTCTCTCTCTTTCTTTCTTTTTCTCTTTATCTCTCTCTTTCTTTCTTTTTCTCTTTATCTCTCTCTTTCTTTTTCTCTTTATCTCTCTCTTTCTTTCATTTTCTCTTTATCTCTCTCTTTCTTTCTTTTTCTCTTTATCTCTCTTTCTTTTTCTCTTTATCTCTCTCTCCTTCTTTATCTCTCTCTTTATCTCTCTCTCTTTCTTTATCTCTCTTTCTCTCTCTGTATCTCTTTCTCTCTCTGTATCTCTTTCTCTCTCTCTCTCTCTTTCTCTCTCTCTTTCTCTCTCTCTTTCTCTCTCTCTCTATCTCTTTCTCTCTCTCTATCTCTTTCTCTCTCTCTCTCTCTCTTTCTCTCTCTCTCTCTCTCTTTCTCTCTTTCTCTTTCTCTCTTTCTCTCTCTCTTTCTCTCTCTCTCTCTCTCTCTCTTTCTCTCTCTGTCTTTCTCTCTCTCTCTGTCTTTCTTTCTCTCTCTCTCTTTCTTTCTCTCTCTCTCTTTCTTTCTCTATCTGTCTTGCTTTCTCTCTCTCTTTCTCTCTCTTTCTTTCTCTCTTTCTTTCTCTCTTTCTTTCTCTCTCTTTCTTTCTCTCTCTTTCTTTCTCTCTCTTTCTTTGTCTCTCTCTCTTTCTTTGTCTCTCTCTCTTTCTTTGTCTCTTTCTCTCCGTCTATATTTCTTTCTCTTTCTTTCTCTCTCTCTCTTTCTTTCTCTCTGTCTATATTTCTTTCTCTTTATATATTTAACTGTTTCCCTATATTTATTATCTCTATTTATTCCCTTTATATATTTATATTTCTCTATATATCTTCTTCTCATCCCTATTTCCCCCTCTTTTTTATTTCCTCCTCTGTCTTCTATTTCTCCCTCTCCTCTATTTTGAAATGCTCTCTGATTTTAAGTTAAGTATGTTATTAGTAAATTTCATAATAGTTAACTCCTAAGCAATACACAGCTTACAAATTTATTCCAGCTAATAATAATCAGCCATCCTAAATCATATCCAATATTATGTTTTAAATTCTAATTATATTCAGCTAATAAAGTTCTTTTGGGGGAATCTCCATAATTGAAAGCATGATAATGCAACTAGATTCTACTTTTAATTAGATTTTTTCAAGTGGAATCTATATAAGAAAATGTTTTATCTTTTACATCTGTAGTATTAATGTTGTAGGTACTAAGTATTCATATTACTACCGTTAGTACCTATTTACAATGCCTCCCAGGGTCGTTTTTTAATATGGAGAAAAGGTACAAAAATAAAAATTGTCTCAGTCGTGAAGGATTTCTCCTCCACTGAAAGAGAACGAGAAATGGAAGTGCTGCATCTGAAGAACAGATACTACACTTTGTTTATTTATTTGCTTCCCCACTGAGCAAATTAGGCAGGAGGCCGTTTTTAATGTGGAGATAGGGGGAAGGAAATGGGGATCCAGCTCCCGAGAGGAGGGAAGTGGGAGCTGGATTAGAAACTGTTGGTATGAAGGGTTGCCCCTTCAGTGACCAAGGTCAGATATGTGGGGTTACCCCCACATATGGTCTTTGCTAGTCATAGCTGGTCTGTGCTAGTCATAGCTTTGCAGCATCTGCCGGAACAGATGGTATTTATTTGCTCCCCCACCGAGCAAATAAGGCACAAGGCCGATTTTTAATGTGAGGAGTGAAGGGGAAATGGGGACCAACTCCCCGGGGAGTAGGGGAGCTGGATAGTGACAATTGGTATGAAGGGTTGCCCCTACCTTGACCAAGGTCTTATATGTGGGGTCGCCCCCACATATGGTCTTTGCTTGCAGTATCTGCCGGAACAGATGGTATTTATTTGCTCCCCCACCGAGCAAATTAGGCACAAGGCCGATTTTTAAAGTGAGGAGTGAAGGGGAAATGGGGACCGACTCCCCGGAGAGTAGGGGAGCTGGATAGTGACAATTGGTATGAAGGGTCGCCCCTACAATGACCAAGGTCTTATATGTGGAGCTGCCCCCACACATGGTCCTTGCTTGCAGTATCTGCCGGAACAGATGGTATTTATTTGCTCCCCCACCGAGCAAATTAGGCACAAGGCCGATTTTTAATGTGAGGAGTGAAGGGAGGGGGAAGGGAAAAAGGGGACCAGCTTCCGAGAGGTGGGAAATGGGAGCTGGTTAAAGGTCAGGCATGTGGGGTTGCCCCCACATCTGGTCTTTGCTAGTCATAGCTAGTCATAGCTTGCAGTATCTGCCGGAACAGATGGTGTTTATTTGCTCCCCCACTGAGCAAATTAGGCACAAGGCCATTTTTAATGTGAGGTAAAAACCAGCTCCCCTAAAAGTAGGCAAAAAGGGGGCACTCTGGTTACCAAAAATAATAATTGTCCCAGTATAGAGGGTTTCCCCTCCATTGACTGGTACAAATTATCTTAAGTGCAGTATCTGCCGGAACAGATGGTATTTATTTGCTCCCCCACCGAGCAAATTAGGCACAAGGCCGATTTTTAATGTGAGGAGTGAAGGGAAGGGGAAGGGAAAAAGGGGACCAGCTCCCGAGAGGTGGGAAATGGGAGCTGGTTAATGGTCAGGCATGTGGGGTTGCCCCCACATCTGGTCTTTGCTAGTCATAGCTTGCAGTATCTGCCGGAACAGATGGTGTTTATTTGCTCCCCCACCGAGCAAATTAGGCACAAGGCCAATTTTTAATGTGAGGAGTGAAGGGAGGGGGAAGGGAAAAAGGGGACCAGCTCCCGAGAGGTGGGAAATGGGAGCTGGTTAAAGGTCAGGTATGTGGGGTTGCCCCCACATCTGGTCTTTGCTTGCAGTATCTGCCGGAACAGATGGTATTTATTTGCTCCCCCACTGAGCAAATTAGGCACAAGGCCGTTTTTAATGTGAGGTAAAAACCAGCTCCCCTAAAAGTAGGCAAAAAGGGGGCACTCTGGTTACCAAAAATAATAATTGTCCCAGTATAGAGGGTTTCCCCTCCATTGACTGGTACAAATTATCTTAAGTGCAGCATCTGCCGGAACAGATGGTGTTTATTTGCTCCCCCACTGAGCAAATTAGGCACAAGGCCGATTTTTAATGTGAGGTAAAAACCAGCTCCCCTAAAAGTAGGCAAAAAGGGGGCACTCTGGTTACCAAAAATAATAATTGTCCCAGTATAGAGGGTTTCCCCTCCATTGACTGGTACAAATTATCTTAAGTGCAGTATCTGCCGGAACAGATGGTATTTATTTGCTCCCCCACCGAGCAAATTAGGCACAAGGCCGATTTTTAATGTGAGGAGTGAAGGGAAGGGGAAGGGAAAAAGGGGACCAGCTCCCGAGAGGTGGGAAATGGGAGCTGGTTAATGGTCAGGCATGTGGGGTTGCCCCCACATCTGGTCTTTGCTAGTCATAGCTTGCAGTATCTGCCGGAACAGATGGTGTTTATTTGCTCCCCCACCGAGCAAATTAGGCACAAGGCCAATTTTTAATGTGAGGAGTGAAGGGAGGGGGAAGGGAAAAAGGGGACCAGCTCCCGAGAGGTGGGAAATGGGAGCTGGTTAAAGGTCAGGTATGTGGGGTTGCCCCCACATCTGGTCTTTGCTTGCAGTATCTGCCGGAACAGATGGTATTTATTTGCTCCCCCACTGAGCAAATTAGGCACAAGGCCGTTTTTAATGTGAGGTAAAAACCAGCTCCCCTAAAAGTAGGCAAAAAGGGGGCACTCTGGTTACCAAAAATAATAATTGTCCCAGTATAGAGGGTTTCCCCTCCATTGACTGGTACAAATTATCTTAAGTGCAGCATCTGCCGGAACAGATGGTGTTTATTTGCTCCCCCACTGAGCAAATTAGGCACAAGGCCGATTTTTAATGTGAGGTAAAAACCAGCTCCCCTAAAAGTAGGCAAAAAGGGGGCACTCTGGTTACCAAAAATAATAATTGTCCCAGTATAGAGGGCTTCCCCTCCATTGACTGGTACAAATTATCTTAAGTGCAGCATCTGCCGGAACAGATGGTATTTATTTGCTCCCCCACCGAGCAAATTAGGCACAAGGCTGATTTTTAATGTGAGGAGTGAAGGGAGGGGGAAGGGAAAAAGGGGACCAGCTCCTGAGAGGTGGGAAATGGGAGCTGGTTAATGGTCAGGCATGTGGGGTTGCCCCCACATCTGGTCCTTGCTAGTCATAGCTTGCAGTATCTGCCGGAACAGATGGTATTTATTTGCTCCCCCACTGAGCAAATTAGGCACAAGGCCGTTTTTAATGTGAGGCAAAAACCAGCTCCCCCTAAAGCAGGCAAAAAGGGGGCACTCCGGCTACCAAAAATAACAATTGTCCCAGTATAGAGGGCTTCCCCTCCATTGACTGGTACAAACCATCTTAAGTGTAGTATCTGCCGGAACAGATGGTATTTATTTGCTCCCCCACCGAGCAAATTAGGCACAAGGCCGATTTTTAATGTGAGGAGTGAAGGGAGGAGGAAGGGAAAAAGGGGACCAGCTCCCGAGAGGTGGGAAATGAGAGCTGGTTAATGGTCAGGCATGTGGGGTTGTCCCCACATCTGGTCTTTGCTAGTCATAGCTAGTCATAGCTTGCAGCATCTGAAGAACAGATACTACACTTTGATCTTGTCCCGAAGGCCAAGAAGTGTATCTGCCGGAACAGATGCTACACTTTGATCGCGGCCGGAAGGCCACAGAACTTTAACTGTTAGTATTGGATATGTGGCATAATCACGTCAGCACACTGGTTTTCATTAAATCACTGAAGTTAACGTTGGGTCTGGCCAGTATCAGATGGGTGACCATTTGTGAATACCGGGTGCTCTATGTAGGTGCATGTTGATACTTTTGACAACTCCTGCATCCGCCCTTGCTTCCCCCTGTCTTGACACTGTTCTGCTGCTGGATCAGGCTGGTTGGGACAAGAAAATAAGGCTTGATCTCATAAAACAGCTTCACTTCAAACTCCCAGCATGTGTCGTACATTATCCTTAGAATGATCAGATAGTCTACATTGTTTCGATCGATGAACAATATACTGTTAGCGTTTATATCACTTTCAGTATGTATATCATTATTAATGTAACTGTTATTTATATGATTTATGCTATTTTGTTTAATGACAAATTTATAAATTATATTGTTGTGCATGCAGTTATTTCCTGGAGGGCATAGGCTCTTATTTATACAGTTCCATGTATTGCACAAAGATATGGATATATTAGGAACAGATTCTTTTAAGGAGATTTTCTATGTATTTTAAGTTGATGTGATTATAAAATCAATAAATGTCACTTTTTGAATCATATTTAGTAAAATTGTACTAGTTGATGGGCCGAGATAATTTTGATTTCAGAACAATTCATTTTAAAATGGGTAAAGTCAAAAAAATTTTTTAATGACATCAGATTAATCACCATCTTAGATAATAAGATAATCTTCTTTTTTTTTTTTTATCTTGCTCTTCTCCTGGGGGATTGGAGGCAAGTAAATAGGAACACAAATATTTGGTTGTTTAACTTTATAAGCACATAAGCTTTTCTCTTCGTTTTTCTTTGTCTAAATCTTGTCATTTTTTTTTATTTAGTTTCAGGCTGTGTTGTTTAAGGGCAATGCAAAGCTCTGTGGTGACCTCTGCTATGAAGTAAGTTCAACATTCTTTTCAGAAATGTTTAACGTTTTCTTAAATTCTGTAATCTTTTATTTGTAATTTTTCTGGACATTTATATCAAAACTAGCATTACATAAATGGCGTTGCCTGATCCAAACATTGTTGAGTGGAGGGTTTAATTTTTAGTTCCATACACCAAATATCCTAACTTATGTATACTGACCACATATTTGATTTAGGGAAGCCTAAAATGCATCTATCTCTTTCTATGAAAATCAAATGCACAGTAACTCTCATCACTTAAAGAGGAAATAACTCTCATGGCTTAAATAAATAAGCTTGCTTCCAGTTTTAAGTCGAACTGTTGTCAGCTATTAATAATTGAAAATAAATTCAATATAGAGTAATTTAAAAAATAAATCAACTTGAAATAATATTTCTAAACAAAACAATTAAAACGATTCTATTACAACAAACAATAGCATCAAGCTAATTATTAAAATGGATAATGTAATATGCAAATGAGGTTACTCATTGAATGAATAGTATACATAGATTTCATGCTGGAATAAATGTGTATGTATGTCTTCAGTATGGAATAGAATTTATGATACCGTCTACTTTTGTACATATTAATTAAATTGTGAATAAACAAATAAACAGACAGAAATACGATTTATTATAATATATGAAAAAAGTAGAGATTATTCTAGTCTGCATTATACAATTTTTTTTACTCTTGTTCACCTAAAAAAAAAGGGCATATTACCACTTGGACGTAAAGTTTGGGACCATGTGTACTGGCATCAATTGAAATGGATGGCTCTCGTCTAGGAGAAGCCCCATGTTTTGACAAGCTTCTGGGCTTGACCTTCACTCCTGATCTGAAATGGAACACGTACATCAAGTCTGTTGCCAAGGTTGCTGAAAAGATGGTGGGATCCTTCTACCGCTCCAGAAGATATCTCATTACTGATGCAAATCTCTATCTATATAAAAACCAAGTACGTCCAAGGATGGAATACTGCTGCCATATCTGGGCAGGAGCTGCTAAAAATAGCCTATCCTGCCTTGACATAGTACAAAATAGACTTTGTGGCTTAGTGGGGGATGCCCTTTTCTCTTCCCTGCAACCTCTCTCTCACAGAAGAGACGTTGCAAGCCTATCTTTGTTTTATCGTTATTTCCATGGCAGGTGCTCGTCTGAACTCCAATCTCTGGACCCCCTCGCCAATCTTTTACAAAAAACACTCGTCTAGCTGAATCCACTGTCAAAAACTTTCCCCACTCTTTATCTATGCCTAAATCAAAACGTAGATTCCATGAACAAAGCTTCTTTCTTAGAACTGCACACCTGTGGAACTCTGTTCCGTCTGCCTGCTTCCCACCGGACTACAACCTGGATGTCTTCAGGTCCAATGTAAAAAAAATTCCTGATGAACCGCCCCCTTAAGTAGACACTTTATTAAATCTCCACACTAACGTCCTGTACTTACAATTACCTTTACCCCTGAATGGCTTCCAGGCCTTGATAAGTGGTGACCACCTTGTAAAAAAAAAAAAAAAAAAATGAGGTGGCCACTTGACACGTCTTTTTGTGAAATTATTTCTTCATTAATTCTAAATAAAATAAATTTGCACAACTTGTCAATACTGCTCGAGTGTTAGTCTCTTTATGATGAATTGCCAAACCAAGATGAACTCAAAATAATCGATAGTTGCCAAATCTGCAACCTCTGACCTTTTTCAGGTATACCTTGTCAAACTTGGGAATCTGCATGGAATTTTGAACAGCACCCTTTATTTAATCTATGCGGATAGCATGCCTTCATTCTGTCAGCTGTAGAAGTCCTTAGTAATTTGCAGTACAATTCTTAGTGTGAAAGGGACATAGTTTGAATGTGTTTGGATACCCAGAGCTGATTCTTTATTGAGACTGAGAAGTGATTCTGATGAACACTAAAACACAAATGGTTCTAATTGCCTACCTTCTTTCTTTTTCTACTTCATTGGAATTCGCTTTCTTCCTCACTTCCCAAAACAAGGAAGTTTTTACAGAAACGATTGAACACAAAATATTTTCAGCCAATGAAAATCGTCCCAAACTCCCAAAAGTAACACGTACATGTAAAGATAACACGTACATGTACAGATAATGAAAATCGTCCCAAACTCTCAAAAGTAACACGTACATGTAAAGATAACACGTACATGTAAAAGTCGTATGTTAGTGCAAATGTAGAACAGGTAAACAAAATTTGTTTTCACAAGAAGATTTTGCTAGCTGCACCTGCACAAGACTCCAGAACGTCTGCTCAACAACTCCTCTGTGCAGGGCATGGAAGAAGGGGAGGGGGGAACTCAATGACTCCAAGTTTACATTCTGACTATCAGGCAAACAGAAAGAAATTACTACTCACAGCTATACACACGCACTAGCAAAAACAGGGTAAATCAACACACAAACATGAACAATACCACACTTACAAATACTCACACACATATATTACGCACACATATTCACATTATGAATATGTTGACCTACATAATTGTAAGTCTTGGACTACTAACCCAACTTCCCTTATCAAATACGTGTTTGTATAAATAACTGAAAGTACTTTTTTTTTTTTATTATCTCTTGTATAAAAATGTTTTGTTATAAAGTTCTGTTCTTAATTTTTCTTTTACAAAACTTTGTTCATATTTTTAGGTAGCACTTGCTAACTGGTGACCCTTCTATTCTTTCGAGGTTTCGTTTATTTACATTTTGTATGCATGCATACGCATACATTTGATTCCTTCACTAAAACATAACTTTAATACCCAATTTAGATTAAATGTTGGTTTGGATTTTGACTAAAGACGCTGTCATTGTCCAAGATGGCCTCTATAAAAGCCAGGGACCATGCCATGGCTTTACATTGGCCATCTCTTCTCTTCACTAATGACACAGTACCACTTTCAAGTAGTCTAGTGTCATTTCAGAGTTTTCCTCTCTCTAGACTAATTGCTCTACCAAGTCTTGAGTTTAGGTTTACTTTATTTAATTGGGAGAGGTGGATACATACCCCCTTTCTGTACAAAACTATGACATGGCACAAAAACTCTTCTCTCAGTCTACGCTGATAATAAGTTCAGCAATGTGGCTCTTTCACTATAATTTGATGCAATAACATTTTTTTTTTTTAAGTGATCGTCTGTTGAATTTATCTTTTTCTGTGATGCATAAAAACTTTTAGAATCTTTTTTCTAATACCAGAATTCAGATTTACTGCAAATAAATATTTTTTTTGTTTAACTTCAAAAGTGATTAAGCATCAATCTGAATCAGATGCTAAAATAATATTTGTCTATTGTTAAACAAATGCGATGTAATTAAAATGTCTTCAGAAAATGGCCGTCTTATGAATTACAAAAATGGCGGTGGTGGTGGAGGGCATTAACAAATTGGTTTTGGTTAAATTATTTAAACAGAAAGAAAGAAAAATGAAACACCTTGCAGCAATGAAATAAATGAACAGTGTCTCGACATATTTTCATTATTTGAGGACATTGTTTTTCTTTAATTAAAAAAAAAAAAGATTAAATTTTAATCGTTTGTTATCTTTAAGATTAAATTGATTGATAGTTTTTATAAAAAAAAAACAACAACAAAAAAAACTTAGTGTTGCCCGGAAATCGCTTTACTTTCACATTTTTTAAATCATGCCTTTTTTTATTGTTTTTCCTTTATCAAATAATTTAATTAAATAAATAATTAATAATCGAAAATTATTGAAATTTTTCAATATCATCATTTATTTATTTTTTTACCTTGTCTCGTATCCACCAGTGTTTTTCTACTAAACTGCATTGTCATAACCTAAAAGCACAACTTTGATGTATTTCTCTGAATTTATAAAAAATGCCGTTTTGATCCAACCTGAATGCATAAAAAACCTGATTTTTCATCAATAAAGAGTTGAGCCAGAGCTAACATTTATTTCATTCAACCCTCCTTGCCCCTTTGTTGATCTTGGGGTTGCTATCTCAACTCACACATACACACATTCATAATAATACAAACTCTGATACTAATATGCACACATACATACAGCACATTAAATGGTTCACATTGTTGTCTGCTCATCAAAAACAAATGTATAAAATTATTTTAAATATTCCTAAATTTTCTCACTAAATTTTCTTTCTACCTTGAAAACAAAAGAATACTGACTCTTATTAACAACCTTTAATCAAATATAATTTGTGTAATTGAGTGAAGAAGTTTTGATTATGATTTTTCAGACTCATGGATAATTCATGGCTCTTAAATTATCAACTCAAACTCTTTTGGTATCTCAGCTAATGAATCCCTTTTTGTTCTACAAAGACTCTAAAAAATATGAACCTGCATTTCATGTCTATGTAACCTTATAAAATATATCTCTTGTGAATTTGTGCTTTTGAAGTTATTTTGATTTGTGTTTATCATCTAACATTTTCTCTCGCTCTCACATTTACGTATAAACTTCAAAACAATTTTCATTAAAAATGTCTCTTTAAAACTGGCTCTTCCCCAAAACGTTCCTTACAAGTCAGAAGGTCTTAAAAATAAAAAAAGGGGGTCTTCCAAGTCCTACAGATCTCAGTATATTATTTACTGACATATGATACTCAACGAAGGTTCCCATCCAACCAGCCATTAGTTAGCTGATCTCTCTTCCAAGTGACACTCAAAGCTATTTATTCTTAGCATGTAGTGTACCTCCGTGCAAATCTTCTTTTCTCACCTTTTGTGGCTTTAAAATATTTCAAATTGCCCTTTATTTTTTAAAATATTTTGGAGTTTTATCAAATCATTTTTGTGTCTTTAAAATATGCAGATTTTAATCTGCATATTTTAAACATTTCATGTGAAGCTACAGAATTTTTAAATTAGCATATTCTATTCTTTTGATTGGGTTGAAAAAATAGGATGTATTTTACAACACCTGCATTTATGCAGAATTAAGTGTTATTGCAAGAACAACATTTCTTCAAATTCAATCTGGCTCTTTAATGATGAAAATGCTATTCAAAATTTAAACATAAAAGATGAGCATGTTTCGACTTGTCTCGGGCAAATGTTTGAAAAGTAGATTTGCACACTATGAAAATTCCTTTCAACAAATTTGCAGTGAGAGTTTTGTGTTCTGTGGAAATGGTGTAATAAAATTCTGTTTTTCTTTTGTGATTCCAGATTTTACGTTGCTGTAACTCTCGACTTAGCACGACGCGCAAAGAGGCCTGTGCATTATTATATCTTTTAATGAGGTCAAATTTTGAATTTAGTAAGAAAACGAGTTTTACAAGAGTGCATCTACAGGTAAATGAGCGTCAACACCTTTCCCTGTCCTATGCATCTCTCTCTCTCCCATCTTCATTTCTCTCTCTCTTTCTTGCCCTCACTTTCTCTATTCTTTTTTCTTTTAATATCTGTCTTATTAAAAAAGTTTTAATTCCAAGAATAAATTATAATTTGAAGATAAAAGTAAGTTTTGACTACTTATAAGTAATCAAAATATCTGACCCTCTCATATTATACAACATGAAGTTTTGAACAAATATAAATCTTTATTAAATGAACCTTTTTTTCAAGCTAAATTATTTCTGCAAAAATCTTGAATTTTGAATGGAAACCAGCAAAAGAAATAAACTCTTTCTCACTCTTTACTACCAGCTCATGTCTGTGTAATGTCTCATTAAGCTAGAAAAACCATGCGAAATGATGTTACCAATACATTTTCTAAGTATTTTCTAGAGATATGTAGTGCCTTTCTGGAAAACAAAGAAAGAAAGAAAAAAAATCAAGATATGAGACATCTCCAAGGAAAATCATTGAAATCATTTTTGATGCTTAAGATTATACACAAGAACATGCACAACCACCATCAGTTTATTAGTCTACTAACTGTACCTACATGGCATTGACCAGAAATATTTTTGCTTTCATTTTTATATATTTTTTTTTTTTAAAAACAACACTAATGTTTTTCTTTTTTCACTATTTTTTTAAATACTATTTTGGAAGTTAAATTTAATTGAGCAAAAACAACCAAATCTATTTTTTTCCTGTTTTTTTTTTTTTTATATATTTTGTTGCATTCTATTTTAAAATTCATGTTTCATTGTTTGTCTTATTTTTTATCTTGTTTTTTAGGTGATCATATCTGTCTCTCAGCTCATTGGTGATGTGGTGGGAATCTGCAACTCATATTTTCAGGAGAGTCTTGTGATGGTCAATAATTATGCAAAAAGTGATAAGGCTATGCAGGTAAAATGATTTTTTTGGGGGGGGGGGGGTTCATTCACCTCATCTCCATATATATATTAACTGTATCTACTTGGATGTTGGTCAGTACTGTATTTACTGCAATGTGTTTTGCTTTTCTCTTTTTTCCAGTATAGAATATTTTGTTTTGTTTCTTTTTTTAATTTTATTAGTGTGGAGTTACCTTGCTTAAAGAAATAATAATGGCAGCTATACAAAAATAAATTCTCTCCAAATAGATTATTTTATTGAAGAAATTAATTTTAATTGCATTCTATTGTTCAATATATCATAACATGCCTCAGCGATCTAAAATAAAAGAAATTGGCTAGTTAGAATCAAATATTTTTCAGGATTAAAGCAATCAGTGACAAAAGCAAACTGATATATTGTGTATTTTTGTCAAAACAAAAACAAGGCGTTCAATTATGTGTGTAAGAGTATGAGATATTTTCTTATAACTGATACTAAACAATATTTCAATTAACTATCAATACCAGCAATTGCAGGAATATTAGAGACTCTTTTACCACCAAACCTCCACCATCACACTCAAATATCTTGTTCACTCACTTCCTCAGTAAATAGTTTAATCTAAATATATTTATGACTTTTGAGAATGAAAAATAAACCTTGTAGCTTACTTGCCACAGATATATTTTCATAATCCTAAATATGTGTGTTATGTAAATTAACCAATCATTATAAAATTTATAACAGAATTGCTAAATGTAAGGGTAGTTAATATGGACTATATAGATATCTTCAATTTTGATAAAAATTTTAACCATTATTATTATAGTAATTTTTATAATCATTATATATATATATATATATATATATATATATATATATATATATATATATATATAAAGTAGTAGCATTTGTGTGTGTGTGTACAACTCTCTCTACGCCACTGGAGTGATCATGACCAAACCTGGCATGATGATAGTTCCCCACCTAGGGATGGTACACACCATTTTTCAACATTGTCAAAGGTCAAGGTCATAGCCTATTTATATATGCTTTCCTGGAGCACACACCAAGTGATCATGATGGTCTCTGACCTAGGGATGGTGCACACCATTTTTCAAGGTGAAAGGTTAAGGTCATAATTGCTGTAGCTTTTCATAAACTCTCCCATTTATGGATGATGCACACCAAGTTGTTTACCATGAACCTGGGGGCTGCGATCATGGCGCTGGCCAACTTCTTTGTGAATTTGAATCAGATCTCCCTCCTCCACCCTCAACATTCACTTACTGCAAGGGTGCCCGCGAAGCGATCATCTGAGCGTACAGCAAAGTCCAAGTATCTTTGCTAGTGATTTAATATTGTGATAATTCCATTGTTTTTTTTTTGTTTTGAATATTTTAAAAGGTTCTTCAAGTATCAGCTTGAATATAGTATAAATATAACTGTCGATAAGGAGAATAGTCTAAGAAAGATAACTCCTCATCAGCTTCCGTATTTGAAAAATAAACTGATGCTTTTTCATTGCATCAAAAAGTCTACTTTTGTTGATCTGACTTAGAGAGGGTGTTTTGGATTGCTCAATCATAAACCTTTGACAACTGATGTGTGAACAGAGACATAATTGGTTTCTCTCTCTCTCTCTCTCTCTCTATATATATATATATATATATATATATATATATATATTTATTTCTTCTGTCAGTTTTGACTAACAAGGTTCATATAACAATTAAGTTGTGTAAAATCCACACAGATGAATTGTTTAAGTGGTGAAGGTTTATGTAGAAGCATTCACACTTTTTGGAACAATTACTAATCTCGGTGCAATTGAATGTCACAGACAGGAGACCTCAGGTTTTATATCAGTTCTCTTTCTAGATGCAGGTCTTCACGAAGACCGAGGTTGCATCTTTTTTAGTTATTTTTTTTAAACACGCCCTCAGATACAAACCTGGAAATATATATAATGATTGTATTGCTGTAGTTTCCTAGATGTAAATCCACTGAAATTCTGGTGTTTATCAAAAGTGCTCTATGACAAGCAGAGCATAAGTATATTATGTTTATTCGCTACATATCTGCATACATGTTTCTGTTGAAATTCCTTTATCAAAGCAGCAGCATCAGGCTGGATCTTTTACAATGGAACCACATTTTAAATAGTCATTCTTTTTTACAAAATTTTTCTGTTATTTGGAAAAGAATTAAAAATCGTAATAAAGAAAAAGAACAAAAGAGAGAGTAGAGAAGAGGGATTGGGGGAGACGGGACAGGGGGCTTAAAACTTAGGAGGCAAACTTGGTGTTTTTATAAGTTTTTTAAACTGATTATTTTATATTTGAAAAAAATATGTCATCTCTACCAGATTTTATATTTCTTGGTGATTGACAAAGGAAGAACATCCTCCAAAAATTCTCACTCCACAATGGAATATATATATGCATATATATATTAAGCCATGCTTCCAAAATAATAATAAAAAAAAAAAACAATTAAAAAAAAAATGCTGGGCAGAAATTAACAAACAAAGTGAAGCTTTGGGATTTTTTTTTTTGTAGAACACGAGATTAAATAAAGAGTTCCATTTGAAATTCTGTGCAGATTCCCGAGTTTGACAAAAAGATTCTCTAATTTAACAAGATGCTCTGAAGAAGGTTGGAAGTTACGTCGGCTGAAATGTTGCAAAAATAACATTCTAGACGAGAACTACAGTCCAAATCATCTAAATAATCAGTGATCATTTAGTTAAAAAAAAAAAAAAATCTAATAATACACTATCTTAAGGTAAATAAAATTTATTTTAAAAGAGAATTTTATTTTTCAGAAAACAAGTTTCCCTCATGAAGTAAAAGATTTAACAAAACGTATTCGGACAGTTTTGATGGCCACAGCTCAACTGAAAGAACACGAGAAGAATCCAGAAATGTTGGTTGATCTTCAATACTGCCTGGCCAAATCCTATGCCAGTACACCAGAACTCCGAAAGACTTGGTTAGAATCAATGGCCAAAGCTCATATTCGTACTCAAGATTATTCAGAGGTAAAACTTGTCTTTGATTCCCATTTTCTTTATTTTATTGATTTTGATATTTTTTTTCTACCTTATTCTCTTAGCAAGATTCTAGATGTGCACATTTCTTTTCCTAAATACATGGTGCTACCAGATCAGACCGTCCGAAGATACTGGATCCCTGACCGAAACTACGCTAAACATTTTTTTTTCTTTCTCTTTGCAAAACTCAATCCTGTTCTACAAATCGAAAAACCTAAAAAAAATTTTTTTTCTCATTTGGAGGCCACCTGTTTACCATGGATGAAAATCTTTAATGCTTAAGAATGGGATCATGTTGACTGAATGATCCATAATCCGAGAAAGTAGATATGTGTGCTGTAATGCTTCACTTTGGCCCTTACCTGCTGACCAGTTGGCTGGTCAAGTCCCACCATACAAAACCCAGATTTACCTCCTCACAAGAGCATATATTCCTATTCCAACCCTCACTTATAAATAATATAAATAATCCCCAAAAGGTGGTCAAAAGCAGAGGCAGAGGGTAAATTGATTATGGTGTATGTGATGCTCCTAATATTTTTCTTTAAAATCCAAGCAAAATAAAATTGAAGGAAAACAAGTGCTCCATGTTCCACCATTTCTGTATCTTTGTGATTTCAAACTCTTGAAACAGCAGAAACTGAAAACAGCACGGCTCGGACCAATGAAACCACAATAAAGGAAAATAAATACAAATAAACAACATAAAAAAGACAAGAACCGAAACTGACAACATGGCAAGCAAAACTCAGTCGATCTCAATCAAGAACCAGAACCCCAACAATAGATCAAACTACAATTTCCTCAGAGATGAAGATAGATAAAAGGTAAAGAAGGAGAAAGTTGAGAAAATCTTAGAATCTAAAGAAAATATTGAACTCCACTTATGCAATAACAAATAAAAAAAATGACAAATAAACAAGCTAGTTTCTTATGACTTAAAGCCCTGCGTAAATTCAATGACAAACTCCCAACCACTAATTTTATCTTCTTCAAATAAAGCCAATAAACTCCTGGTAAAATTATATAAGCAAACTGAATCTCTTCTATAAAGATGAAAAAACCTGCGAAACAATCCAGAAAATCTCTGGCAAAACACAGTCAGTTTCCATAAAACACATTTCCATAGACAACACTGAAACAACCATGGGAAAAGGGCATTGGAAACGAGATTGTCGAAACTATCTCAAAAAAAAAAAAAAAAAAAAAAAAAAAAACTCTTCTGCTTATGAAAATACAAAATCTATAAAACTAAAACAGAACTCTGAGAAAAATGAATTACAATTTCATGCCAACAACTGGAGAATGTAAATATTTGCAATTCCACAAAGCCACTGGAATGAAAGATAAAAATCTCAATCTTCCATAAAAAATAAAAGATTACAGCTTATTGACAACATGCCATATTAAAATATAAAAAAAATTGTCTGTATTGTCATCATGATGTCTCTTACGTGGATAAAAAAAAAATAAAATTTAAATAATTTTTTTATTTATAAAAAGAAATCTGCATTTTGACTGGTCTCTGAAATATTATTTTCAAATTTCAATACATCCAAACAGTGAGTCGATGCCAAATTTTGTTGCACATGTCTGGCATTTTTAAACAAATGGTCCGTTATAGAAAAACCATAAGCATTAGTTAGAATGTCTGAAAAACCATAAGCATTGGTTAGAATGTCTGAAAAACCATAAGCATTGGTTAGAATGTCGGTAGGTGCCATTTACTAGGTATGTGTTGTTGGATTCGACTATCCAATTTCAACGTCGGCTTACCTACGTAGTTGGCATTGCAATTATTTTTAAAATGATATGATAAATAACATTGTTATTATGATGGGGGATAGAATATCTTTTCCAGAAAAAAATGTTCCAACACCACCACCTTGATACAGCTCTTGTTAAGTGAGGTCTGAAGCCTCCAGCTAACATTTTTTTAAACCATCCATATTAACAAATAAGTCTTTGTTTCATAATTGCAATATATATATATATATATATATATATATATATATATATATACACACACTTTCACTAGTAATTGACACCAGAGCTACTAGGCTCTATAAAAAACGATCCTATAACACGGCTATTGGTCCACATTAGTGTAGGAATAATTCCAAAAATTTCTCTGATTCCAATACAATTACCGATTTTTTTTCTAAATTCCTGATTCAGATAGAATTATTGATTCAGATTCTAAAATCGTCTAATCTAAAAAAAAATAAACCTTTGTTTTTTAGGAGAATTTACAAATATGTATTTAGTGAAGCATCCTCATTTAATTTAAATACAGATATAATTTTCTTTTTCATTTGACGAACTTCATAATCGTTTCCCTTTTTCTTGTGTCCAAGATTTAATAAACTCATCGCAAGATTTTCATTTATGTTTTTCATCTTGTGCCATCATGTCCTATTTACCCACTCGTGCCATTCTTATGTTTTACATTTTTATGCAAATTTATTATTTTGATCTTTAGATTTTAGTAATAGTTTAACATCAAATATTTGCCATTTTATCATTAGTACCAGCAATAGTTAAGTTTTAAAAAATTGAAAGAATAGTTTTGGAAATTGGAAAGTACTTTTTCTGATTCCATTGGATTTTACAATCCTCCCTTCCCCATCACCATTTAGCTTCAACATTCACTCGTTGTATCGTTAAATTCTTCCCACCATTTAGCATACTTTTGAATAAAAAAGAAAACACTCTTTTTCAGAATCACCTGCAAAAATATTTAATGTTGAACACGTTTCCTCCTTCATCCAGTCCATCAATGATTTTTTTTAATTAACTGCGCTTGATGCCATTTCACCATTATAATATGATGTTTTATTTTTATTGCTTTGCTTTGACAAATTTGAAGAATATTGTTGATAAATTTTACAATGATGACATCATTCAAGAATACTTTGTTCCTGGATAAAAAATTTTTTTAGTTATTCTTAAATTCTCTGAACAATTCTTTAAAGAAATAATGTGGATTGAGGGAGGAGGAAGGATGGGAGGTCTTTATTTTTATTTACTTTATTTTTTATCTATTTTATATTTTATTTTATTTTTTACTGACTAAATCCCATGCTCTGTAGAGAGACAATTTTGTTTTGATACATTTTTTTAGATTTATTTTATTAGAAAGCCTCTGCCAGAAAAAAAATTACAAGATTCTGTTTTTCTTGAGCAGTTAAATCATGAGTTATTGAGATTCGATTCTATGAAAATGAGGAATTTTTTTTTGAACATGTGTAAAATTATAAAAACAATATTTTACGAATAAATTTTTTATTTATTCTTATAAATAAGTTATTTAAAAAAAAAAAAAAACTAGATTTTCTGTTTTAGAAATTTTGAAATAAGGAATTGCTTATTTGGTTTCTTCAGACTAAGATACTGATGTTATTCTCAACATTTTAGCCGACGTTACCTATCTTCTGAGCTTGGAAATCTGTACGGAATTTGGAACTTAATCTTTTATTTACTCTTCCTCGTCATGGCTGATCGAATGAAAGCAAATATACCTCGATGGATTAAATAAAAAGTTACGTTTGAAATTCCTTGTAATTTTCTAAGTTTCACAAGATGCTTCTGAAGAAGGTCAGAGATGACATCAGCAGAACAATTGTGAATAGTAGTTGAAACTTATACAAAAGATAAATTGATATTTTCTATATTAAGTCATAACTAAAAGTTCTTCCTTCTATTAACATTTATGTGTATCCCTATTTCCTCTCCCCTCCTCCATTTAAAAATGTATTTAGAAAAATGGTTTCCAATATTAAATGATCATAAATGTTAATATGCTGTTAGACAAAATAGCCCAATCTTATTATTATGATAATTATAATGGTTATTATTATCTATTATATTTCTCTTAGCCTGTCTCTCTGTTCTACATTTTCTTGGAAATTACTTGGCTGATCTGACTGAAATTTTGTATGGACTTTTGTCATGGTAAAGTGAAGTGAATTAAGTATTATTAAGGTCCATTTGATATTCAGTTATGGATTGATAGATTAGCCACCACAATACTACATTTACTTTAGAAGTTTGGCATAAAGCACTCATTTTAAATAAGCAAGCTGTAACTTTCACCTGTTTTTTAACCGGCAAAACATGTAATAATAATTACAATTAATCATTATAAAAGAAAACATGATTTTTAATTGTGCAAAACATCTGTAAAATATGTAGGCTCCGAATATGGCATTCTTCAGATATCAACCATTGAAAGCTGATGCGTGGATGAACAAATCTTGTAATATGAGCATGCCTTTTCCACTCGTACCGGCAGAAGCTTGGCAATTAATTGGTGGATGGCGGCAATCAGGCTGGCTTTGGTGGTGCGGGAGGTCATGTTGGTGATCTCAATGTATGATCAAACGAAGTAGTCCAGTGGATTCAGGTCAGGGAAGGTGGTGAGGACGGCGAGAGAAGGGTACAAAGTCGTAGCACTCCTTCTAAAGCCAGTCCTGGGTCTCTTTGGACTTGTGGGCCAGCACTGAGTCCTGTTGCCACACTCAGTCTGCCAGTGGCCATCTGATTGCACCAGGGGATCACCACGCTATTCAGTACATCTACGTACACTTTGGTGTTGACTTTCAAGCCAACTTCAAAACTATGTGGCGTGATGTGGCCCTCACTTGAAACCACACCAAAGACCATAACCGTGGCCGGAAACTTTGTTTTCATCACTCTGGGCACACCCTCAAGCATTGAACTATCTAGATTTGCATTTTGAGGCTGCTGGCAATGGTCCTGTTGTCATAACATGGATCGGTAGAGAGCATGGGTTATTACAGCAGTGCATCTCTGATCTCGTTAGTTGAACATTGTGACAGATGATAGATCACTCTTATGATTTGTACACAACTGGCCAACTAGTAGATGGTCTGCAACAAAAAAAGAAAAACCGACTTTCATCAAACAGAAATGGAATCATGTCATCTTTTCTAAGGTGACAATTTTACTGTTCCACCCTGTACATGATTATATTACAGCAGGACTGATATCCTGTAAACAAATAAAATCCAAATTGGTTAAAAGTTTGTTTTTCAGAAATGTCTGCATATTATTATAGATGATTTATGTATTTAAAGAAAATGACATTTTACTTTTTTGTTCTAATCATGGCTACTTCGCCTGCGATACTGTATTGTTTTTTTTTTCTTTATCATTAATAGGCTGCCCATTGCTATATCCACATAAGTGCCCTCGTATCAGAATATCTGCGAAGAAGAGGTAAGCTAGTTTATTTTTTTATTCAATTCTATAATACGTCAGTTTGGTGAAGTTTATGGGATCATAAAATGGTTACTTTGGTATTAATAATTTTCATTTAAAATCTGAAAAATAGTGTTCTTACAATCGTTTTTGAAAACTATGGTTATATATTTCCTCCTGGAAATTTCTATCATTTTTGTTTGTTCTTAATTTGTGTTTGGGTGTGTGTGGAGGTCTAACAGTATTTTGTATATTTTTTGTTTTAATTCATTTTTCCAAACTTTACGTATTTAACAGTCAGCTCACCGCCATTGGCTTTTTCACGTATATCAATAAACACTGTATGATTTTCGAACCAATTGAACGTTTTAAAGTGAGTAAAACTACTAAAAACTTTTCCAGATAAGTAGAAGAGTAATTTATCTTTCCTTTGATAACTTTTATTTGTTATATTTTTTTTTTATTTCTGACCACTTTTTTGTATGTCTGTGGATTGTAAACAATAAAATTATAATTCAATAACACCAACACTTATTGCTTTATAAAACATAATTATCATGAGGCTTAAAAATAGTTGGGTTTGTATCTTTGCTCTCTGCTAATATATACAGTATTTCCAAAGACAATTTTGTAGTATTAATTTAAAGACTGCTGAGCTGTTTTTATGGTAATATAGATGTGAGAAATTAAGATCTTTTACATTTGTTTATGTCGAAGATCATCAGTAATACTTCAAATTTCACCAAACTGCACTTTTGTTTTTCTTTATTAATTTACTAACACACAGCAGCTGTTTTTTTTTTTTTTTTTTTTTTTGTTGTTTTTTTTGAAAATTGAATAAATCAGATATTATTATTGAACACGTTTTGAATTATGCAATGTACCTAGGCCTGGAGATACAAGGTAGATAACTTGTGTTATGTTATAAAATTAAATCACCAACGTTTGGAGAAGTTATGTTTACTTCACACAATATTATTATTATTGTTGTTGTTTACTACTATTATTTGCATTAAAAACAGTATTATTTTTTACAGAATTGATTCCCAAATCATAAAAGATTCTTAAAGTCAGTTTTTAGATTCATACGGATCTTAAATTGTGGATACATTATAAAAGTAAACCCTTGACCACCATCCAAGACAAATTGTCTTTATCCATATTTATTTTATTTTTTTTCAAAAACAAAAAACGGCCACCCATGGGACGACCCATAGGTGTTTGTGATATTGAGACCTGGTTGAACTCTTTTAATCAGTGCAAATATTTGGACACTCAAAGCAATCAAAAATGTACGATTATGAAAACTGAAAATAGAGATTACACGACACACGCTATGGACTGAGTATTTTATTTTTGTAAAAAATTTTATTCATATATATATATTTTATTTTTTTTTACTTTTCTGAATTTGAACCCCCGTAATTTACATCGTCTTAAAATAATCAAAATTTACTCAAATTTTTCAAAGCTGATTAACTTTATCATTTATAGATGTTGATATCAGAGATACAAAATGAAAACTTGCAGTGGAGGTGCAATCATACTCTCTTGAAAATATTTTGATAAACATGACTCCATTAAGATAATTTGCACAGATACGGGATCATTTTGAAATTTCATAGTTTTGAGTCTAATAAACTAAAACTATTAGACATATAGATGTATCCATCTATTTCATCAGACTCTCCAGATTTCCCTGTCTTCCATCAGCTGCTTCAGATCTTCAGTATAACAGTTGGCGTCATGTGCAATTTGCTGGATGTACTTGGTTCTAGGTCGTCCTATGCCATGTACCCTTGCTATGGAGTCCCCAGCAATACATTTCTCACCAGCTCTTGTTTGCTCTTCTGGCAGTGATGTACACATTATTTGTGTATACATGTATATATGATGTGGATGTGTATACATACATATAGAGCTTGTATGCATATGACGGGTGTGTGTATATATAAATAAATATATATATATATAAGTTTTAAAAATATATATGGCAATTAGGCTACACAAAATTTTCTGCATTTCATCCTCATGAGGATTCATCGGGCTATTGCATGATCTAACACAAAGAAAAAATGGCTCTAGTCCCTCCAAAAGTGAACAAAGAAAGGGGTAAAGTACAGATCAAGTGAACCGCTGCCTGATAAATGTGTGCCCATTGACTGTAAAAAATGGGTGTGTGAATAACAAAGAATCTGATTGGCCGTGTAGATTAGCTACCACATATATTTTCAAACGTTACTATCTAACTCTATTAATGTATTGAACATTGTTGAAGTAAATACTGAAAGTAGATACATGAGGTAATATGCATATATTTATATAGAGATTTTGGCAGCTAAATGGAGACTGCAAGAATGAAATAGAGCAATAAAATAAAGGCTATAAAAAAGTCTTATTTTATAGCCTTTATCTTTTTATGTTTACATCAATATTCAATATATCAACCATTACTTCCTCAATATTACTATGAAATGCTAAATGATTTTTATTTACTTCTGTGCATGAATAAGCTTCATTTGGTTATGGCCTTGAAAATAGACACTTGTCAATATTCACTGCCAGAAATGAACACTAGGGATTGTTAACTCCGTAGGTCTGACTCCAACTTTGAATAACATTCTGTTAAATGGTCTTGTGTGTGTATAGGAATGCATGTGAAACTAATGATTGCAGTATATTAAAAAAGAGCTCATCTTTTAAACAATATAAAGCTCTGTCTGAGAATATATTGTCTACTGTATATAAGTGCCAATCAAAACTCTGAACTGTCCAAAAATGATGATTCTTGCAGCTATCAGTTTGTGAGATATACATAAGGACACAGTAAAAGACTGCAAATTATAATTTGGAAGATTTTATTGTTCCTCTAATAAAAAGAATGCATTCTTTGAAACTCTGGATTAAGGAAATCTTTATATTTCTTTTTGAATATCCTGTCAAACAACAAATTCTTGTAAAGTATGATTCACAGTCTTTGTGTTGTTTTATGACTAGCTCTATTTTCTATTTTGTTTGTATTTTAGTTATAGAAGTTTTTGGCTTGTAAACTTAAGTTTTACTTCTTGATTTTATATACAATATATATATATTGAATGTTGTTTTTTTTTTTAAACTTTAAAAGCTAAAACTAAACAAAACTTTTAATCCTATGCTTGTAAGTCAATTTATTTTCTTGCAGTCACTGTATTAGTTTGCTTCCAAGAATTTATGCTAATCATAATATAATCAGTTATTTACAACGAGAAACTTTTGAAGATTTAAAACAAAATAGTATTCTATATCATGGCTCCTCAGCAGTGTTAATCAAATACCACCTCCTAATAAAAACAAAAACGTTCCGGATTTAAGATCTAATTTTTGCTCTGGATTATTATTATTATTATTATTATTTTGCTAACTTATTCATGTTATTAAAAATGTCTTCTTCACTTGTGTTGTTCGTCTTTAACCCCCCCCTCCAATTATTTATTATACACGCACGCATACACATTCTCTCTCTCTCTCTCTATATATATATATATATATATATATATATATATATATATATAGAGAGAGAGAGAGAGAGAGAAAGAGAGGGTTTTAACTTTCGCTTTTATTTATATAAATAACTTAACATTTTTGTAATTTTGTATACTAATTTATCATTAAATAAGACCATAATGAAATCGAATGAAATTTATCTGAGCAATTGTGTGCGAGTTCATTTTTTTTAAACTGACAATTTAGTTGTTGAAAATTAAGTCAGTTCTGTTAAAGGCTAGAAAGGAACATTTAGGCACAAATGTGAAACGTTTTGTCATTGGAATGAAAACATTGAATCTATAAAAAAAGTTAAAAACACATGGTGTCATTAGTAAAACAGAGGAAGGAGGGGGAGAGAGAAAGCGAGCAAGACAACCGGATAGCTGATCATCTACCCACCCTCTTTTTCCTTTTCTCTTCTCACTTAAGCCTGTCTGTAATAATTCTCATGAGCAATGTTAGTTTAATTTAAGATAGGATTTTAAGTTATCTTTTTTTAATTATTAAATCACTTTAATTATGGTTGATATCAACAGCAATATTGCATACGTTTATACAGACAAAATAAAATTACAATTGAATAACACTAAATATTAATTTGTTTCTGACGAAGGAGGAAGAATTGCTGTTTTCTGAGTTTTAATCTATTTAACACTTATCGTTGGTTTGTTTGGAGCCTTGAAGTAGTATTTATTTTTTTAGCAACTTTTATTAAGTGGCTCCATGCCTTGTCAAGACCGATTTTCATTAAAAAAAACAAAAAAAGAAAACAATTTTTTTATAAACTGTTAAAAAAGAATTTTAGAAATTACGCATTCATATAATTATCTTCTGTATTATACATAAACTATTTCAAAATGCTATGTTTTATTAATTGAATTATAGTAACCGGTTTTTATGGAAATACAAGAAAAATAAATTTAAAAAAAAAGCAACACTTTTGCATTTATTCATATATATATATATATATATATATATATATATATATATATATATATATACTAGCAGTTCAGCCTGGCTTTGCTCGGCCCTATGTACTGTTCATAACTTGACCTATGTAAGATTTCATGTTTAAACCAAAATTTGTCTGAGTAATTTTGTAGAGACCGCAGACATCAATTTAAAAAAAAAATTTGACCTCAGTTTTGATCCCTTAACATTTGTTATTTTCGTCTTGGATCAAAATACAAAGTTTTACCCATGTCCAAGTTACCTACATCTTAAATTTCAAGTCTCTAGACGCGAAATTGGCAGAGGAATTTGGTAGAATCTGCAAAGGTTAACTCTTTCAACTTTGACCTTTTGGCAGCCAAATTTTCGTCCCAAAACTGATTAAAATGTTTGCCGCATGTCTGAATACTCGTTATGTATAAATTTCAAATATTTAGACCCAAAATTGGCTGAGTAGTTTGCTAGACACCGCAAAGATCAAATCTTTTGAACTTCGACCCCTTGGCAACTCAAATTTTCAACCCAAACAGATTAAAAAGCTTGTCCTATTTCTGAATACCCTTTATGTAAAATTTCAAATGTTTAGACCAGAAATTGGCTGAGTAATTTGGTAGAGACCGTAGAGGTTATTTATTTTTTTTTTTTTTTTTTAATTTTGACCCCTTAACATTTATTTTTTGGGGCTCCAATCAAATTATAAAGTTTAATCCATGTTCAAGTAACCCACATTTAAAATTGCAAGTGTTTAGACCCAAAATTGGCAGAGGAGTTTGGTAGAGTTCTCAAAGGTCAAATCATTGAACTTTGACCCCTTGACAGCCAAATTTCTGGCTGAAAACCGATTACAAAGATTTTCCCGAATCTCAATACTCCTTAAGTCAAATCTTGAGTCTCAAGACCAAAAAAATTGACAAAGTTATTTTGTAGGGAAATGTAGACACATGCAGACATTTTCACATATATGCTAGCATGGGTGCCTGGCGTTGCCCGGGTGTTTGAAGGTTTATGTTGAGCAAAAAAAAAAAAAAAAAATGGTAGTAGGAACACAGGTTCGAACCCGTACCGCAAAGGAGGAAAAGAACGGGAAAAAAACCTGATGTCTTTGCTGTTACGACCACTGCCGAACCGGAAGTGACGTAGGTTTTAATTATGGCTAGACAATCGAAAGGAGAGGATGACTTTCGAAAATATCAGCGAAAAAAAGCGACCCCCCCCTCCTGTAGAAAAGTGCTGAGTTGAAGGTGAAGATATTGTTTTTAGCCAATTTTCAATATTTGTCATCTGAAAGGTCGTACTTCAAAACGATACTGATCTTGTAAAAATCCGTCGTCTCTGTCAGAAGTTTCAGGCAGATATGCAAACATACATACATACATTTATATATTGGTAACTCAAATTTTCGACCCAAACTGATTAAAAAGCTTGCCCTATCTCTGAATACCCTTTATGTAAAATTTCAAATGTTTAGACCAGAAATTGTCCGAGTAATTTGATAGACCGAAGAGGTCAAATTTTTAAAAATTATGACCCCTTAACATTTATTGTTTTGGACTCAAATCAAGTTATTAAGTTAGATCCATGTCCAAGGAACCTATATCTAAAATTTCAATTGTTTATACCCAAAATTGTCGGAGGAGTTTGGTAGAGTTCTCAAAGGTCAAAAACGGATTACAAAGATTTTCCCAAATTTCAGTACCCTATTTATCAAATTTCAAGTCTGTAGACTGAAAATTGACAGAGTTATTGCGTAAGGAAATGTACACAGACAGACACTTTCACTTTTATATATATATATATATATATATATATATATATAAAAGTTCTCGGACAGTCCTTTCGATATGAATTGCAAAAAAGCAAGCTGAATCAAGATTTTCCACGCCTTGAGGTCCTGTCACGCTTTATAACAATAATAAATAACAATAAATTTGTCTAATCTGAATATTCATTTGAAAACATAAGTATTTAAAGAAGCCAAATTTATTAGTGTTCATTATTGTGATGGAGATAAATACATATTTGCTGAACTTAGTTCTTTAGTCAGAAACGTTCGTTCGGACATCTAATTAGCATTTACAGCCGGTGACCTATCTTGGGTTCGCCTTATGTCAATATGTGTGTGTGTGTGTGTGTGTGTGTGTATATATATATATATATATATATATATATATATATATATGGTACAGAGCTGCCTGGTGTTTGATTATCTAGGTACACCTGAATATGCCAAAAAGGAAATGCTGATAAACTCATACGTAATAGATATATACATATTCTTTCTTTTTTGCTCGAGAATATATATATATATATATATTAAAAGAATAAGCCCAACATTCATTCGTACTCACACTTCAGTAACTACAAGCATGCTGATGCAAAAAAATTATATAATCATGCAATTATTTTTCTGGGTGTAAATATTTACAGTGAGTCATATCACCTATATAAATAGGTGTATGTGTGTATATATTTATATATATATATATATATATATATATATATATATAGATATACACACACTTTTTGCAATTTAGAAAAATCAAGGTGGTGCTCTAAAGAGAGAATCGTTTGAACACAAACACTAAAATTTGTCCAGAAAATAATACAATATTATGAAACAGAACTATTTGCTATATTAAAATTAAAATAAAAACAACCATTAAATTAAAGAAAAAACAGTAACGAATAATAATCAATTAATAAAATGTAGTTTTCAAAATCAATATGCAAATTAGCTAACCTCGTAACTCTGATATCGCATTTATGTGAATAGTATATAAATAAAATGGTACATCCAGTGGTATAACAACTATTTGTGCCACCCGAGGCGGTTGTAAGTTTTGCCCCCTACCCCTGGCCGTTGATAATCCGTTAACCTTAAAAATTCCAGAAAGTCCTAAAAATAATTTGTTTAAAAACAGTATTGCACACATAAAACAGAAAAACATTACATACTTTAAAACTCATTTTGGTATAAAAAAATTTTTTTGTTAGCTTTCTGTTATTTTCCTTTTTCTATTTACATCTCTTAAAAATGCTGGAATGGACCCCCCCTCTCTCTCTCTCCCCCTACTCCCCACCTTTGCTACACTACCGAGTGCATCCATTGAATAAGTTAAGTTAGATGGAACAGTGTTTTAACTTTACTGTTTGTGCAAGAAATGATCTCAACTTTTCATTTATTCATATATACATTTTTGTTTTTACTTGCGTTTTAACGCTTATCATGGTATCAGGTAGAAGATGAGACAACACTGTGATGATCAGTTATGGTGGAACTTCAGTAGAGTGTAATTATATAAGAGGACGGTTCAACAAGAACTTATTTACATTAAACTTGAAAACGATCATGTTATAGTCAGCTGGGAGGCAGACCCATGATATTAAAGCCTTTGCTCGGGCAATTTTCGTTTAGTTTTAAACATACATAGAAAGTAAGAGAAAATGTTGACAATTGTTACTTGACGAGTATTTGTTGCAAATATTTTACAAGGGGAGGACTAGAGATTGAAGCTCAGTCAAGCACTTGCCATATGACACATTCAGCATATTTGATTGGACACTGTCAAATTTTTCCAGTTTCTTTTTCTACATATGTCTGATTGTTTGAATTCACAGAGTAAAATATTAACTAGGATTCATCAGCATCCTCATCACCACCGCCATCACCTCTCCTGAACATGCATTGCAAGAGTCCGATGGTTAGGGTTGTGCGATTTTCAACCCTATCTCTCTTGCATCATCATCGCCACCACCACCATCATCATCAGAAACGATTCTTAATCCCCAGGGGCGTTATTTTTGCAGCTGTGACTTGTCTGGCTTAAACAAATTGGTCATACAATTACCAGAGGAATAAAAAGGTGAGGAATTCTATGTCTGGAATTGATTGGTCTATCAAGAATTTTGGCACACACTTGAAACCAATCTGCTAAACTTAATTTCGGATTCCCTTTTTGTGATTATCCAGTCTTGAAGCTTTTGTGATTTCATCCTCATCTTAGAACTAAATCACTTTTCATTCTGAGACTAATTGAAGACATTAATGGCGTCAGATTAATGGACTGGAGAAACCTGCATTGATTCTTTCCTTTCATGATATCTGCTTCATCCAAGAGTGGAGAATGGAGAAGATAATGTGGCAAGTTGACTTCAAGTCTTTGATTAAATAAACCAATTAAAATAGAAATGTTTTCAATTGCGTGGTCACACTTGATTATCTGCACCTGGATTTATTATTTAGATTTTTTTTTTTTTTAATTTAATTTTGACAAAAGTTTAGTTTAAAGCATATTTATGTTGACTTTACATTTCATTAAAAACAAAAACAAAAAAAAAAGCGATAAAAAGGATTTGAACTACCCTATAATGAGAGATCTCTATTCAGTCTTGAGAGATAATGCTTCGTGTATAGGTGCATGTGCAGCAAGTGTTGCACAATCCTAATCACACCTCTCCTGAACGTGCATTGCAAAAGTCCGATGGTTAGGGTTGTGCGATTTTCAACCCTATCTCTCTTACATTAGATATGCTTGATTCCAATGGCAAGAAGAAGGTCGGGATGGCTGGAAACAATGCAGAGATACGCAAAATGCCCTCCCACATACAGCACCTGGTATTCTAAAATGGTCATCCATTTTAGTTCTGATCAAGCTCAATGTTGCTTAACTTTGGTGATCTAATGGAAGCCAGTGTGTCAAAATGATTTGTACCCCCAAAATGGTCAACAATGAAAATGATATTTAGTTTTACTTTGTTTGACTTTTGGTTTTATGGCTTGGCTTATTGATGAATTAAAAATAACAAAAAACCTAACCTTAAAACTCTCTCTCTCTCTCCACACACACACACACATATATATATTTGAAAGTGAGAATGTGTGTGTGAGGACAATTCTCAACCTATATCTTCAATGAAATTAATATTTTCGACAAAAAAAAAAACAAAAAAAACTCTTGTATCAAACAAAGTGATCTTTATTTCAAAATAACAATTGGTTCTTCATAGCCACTATAGAATCAAAACAAATTTAAAGAAAAAAGGTTGAATTTTTTTATTTTTTATGGTATTTTGGAAGGGAAGGTAACTGAACAGTTTTGGACTACAATCTCATTCCACAACAAGGCTTCTGCACTAAAATCAAAGATGACATATTTTAAAGTTTTTTTGTTTTTTTTTTTAGCATATGTATCGCAAGATATTATGCAAATATTTGTATTTTTTCTTCCTGAAGATTCGTCATGTCTATAAAATTCAAACTTTGTAAGAATTTTATCAATGTTTTAAATGTGTAACAGCGATGAAAAATAGCTGTTATTTTAAAATAAAGAACGATTTTCTTAGTTTTATTAGAAAGAATATCAATTTCTATATAATAGATAAGAAAGTGAGGGAAGGTGCGTATATTTGGCAAACATATTAGGGTGGGGGGAAAGGTAACACTATTGAAGATCACCTTTGCTAATAACGTTTTTATTTTTTCATTTGGCCTTCCTATTTTTAACTTATTAATCAATTGAATTCAGTCTTGAACCAATAAGGATGAAGTGTAGATTCATCTGCATAAGGTTTTTTTGCTGCTTATATAATCTCATAGTAGCTCTTCACTAGTATTGAGCACTTTTGAAAAAAGTATTGTTTTCTTAGTTCAATACATTTGAACTTTTTATGTAATATATATATATATATATATATGTATATATATATATATATATATATATATATATACTTTGTTTTTACATAAGCATTAATATGTCGCTACACATTCACAAACATGTTTCGGTCAGCTAGATATTAGTAACTAGAGACCTCTTCAAGTGATAATGCTTATACAAAAGCTTAGCCCATAATAAAAATATTCCGCGTCACAAATTATTATCAGGTCACATTACATGTTATTAAGAATAGAAAAGGCAAAATGGTTTTAATGTATGTGGAAAAGACAGAAAAAAGGAGTGGGATTAAAAAAAAAAAGAGGTAATAGAGGGGAAAAAAACGAGGAAAAAGCATAAAGAAGGGAAGGATGGGGAGGATAAGAAAACAAAGATAAAAATTAGATAAAAAATAAAAATATATTTAATTGGAATTCATTATTGAGATGAGTATTATTTATTAATTTATTTATTGCGGACTATTATCCTCATCTTTCTTAGTTGTAATATATATACCATTTGGTACGGACCCGACCATGGAAGATCAGATAATGAATAAACGTGGATTTATAAGACCAAAAAAACCAACCTTGATCGCCCTTTGGGACCCGTGACACAGTGGATAGAGACGTTGAATCTCTGCGGTTCCAGGTGAGAATTGTCTGAAGATAACGGTTTCAATCCTACCTAAAGCCGGGCAGAGGCTTACTTGGCCAAAAACGTGGTGAGACGACGACAACTATGGATGGCAGTAATTGCTGAAAGTGCAGTTAGGAGATTCGGTTACCACCTGACAAAGGAATAGTTGGTCGAAACGTCATGAAACAACAATTAAGAAAGATCCGGATAATATTCTGCAATAAATAAATTAATAATTATTAAAAAAAAATAAAAATGTGGGTGTGTGTGTGCCAGCCACTAATAAAGGAAATGTGGCAGATAAGGATGCAGTTTATCATGTCAGTTTATGAGAATGAATCAAGATTACAGGTTGAAATCTCGTTGTGATAGGGGGTTCAAATCAAACCTTAATTAACTGATGACAAAAAATGAATTAGAAGAATTACTCGAATTTACTATGGTCAAAATAAACTAATATATATATATATATATTATAAACGTGCAGAAAAGACTTTCTTTGTGGTCAAGGTAAACACACATTTTCCATTTACCTGCATTTAATGAACGTTGATATTTATTCATTCATTCGTCTCTGATAGCCATTAGCCAAATTAAGTTGAATCAGTAGCCACACAAACAAACTTGCACATAACTTTTATTTTTAAATATTTCCTTTAATTTTAATTTAATGTTGTTTTTTTTTTCTGTACAAAAATTGTTTCTCAAATTTGCGTAATCTTGTCCGTCCGAATAAATCGATGTCAGATTTGTGAGTTGTGTGTACACAACATTGGATTACATGTTTCTTGCTGATGTTAAGTATTAATTAAATTGTAACCGGTGCTTGTTGCACTTATGGCCAAATGGAAGAACATGTTTTTTTTTTATGAAATTTGTGCACATTTTAGTTTAGTTTTCAAATGATTACCTTCAGTTATGTTTCAGCTATACATACACATATACACAGGCATACATATTCATACACTTAAGTACATATTATGTGCATAGTCACGTATCTATACATGTACACAATTTTATATATATATATATATATATATATATATATATATATATATGTGCGTGTGTGGATATATATGTGTGTATATATATATATATATATATATATATATATATATATACACACAAGTTAAAAGAGGAAACACAACCCAAAATTTATCCAAATCTCATAAATTTATTTCAACCGAATTGGGCCTTTTCAAATGAACAAAATAGTTGAGGATTTCACCCAACTGAAAAATGAAAAACAAACCCCATATAGAAATATAAAGTCTGTTATTAGTGACCTGGCAAGGCCACAGGGGAGACAACCAAAGGAGCAAAATTGAAGCTGCCCTGCAGGACACTATATATACAAATGTAGGCATATTTTATTGGTTTGAAAATATAGGTTCTTTTTTACCAATTGTCATAAAATTTTAACCATAGAATAGAATTATAATCTGCAAAAAGACTAAAAATTTTCATGTAGTTTTGTTTAATAGAACCAAAGATATGAGCATTTCAATATTCAATTTGTTTACCAGTGTATATATATACACATTCTCTCTCTCTCACACACACCCACCACCACCACCTTTTTTGGCAATTTTATAAGTTTTATATCTCAGCGACTATTGATCAGAATTTAACAAATGAAGGTTCGTTGGAAAGATAGTGACCTGAATTATGTAGTAAGCTATGTGACATTTGTTCTTAAGGTCACAGATTAAGAGGATCATCCATCATGCAGAGCCTATTTTTTGCGCTTTTTTGCGGCTATAAAATGTTTCAATCATAGTCATTTGTTTTCCTAGTTTTGCATATGAATTACAAAATATCTGATTTTTCCCCAAAACCTCTAACCTTGGAGAGGAAGACTAAAAGTTGCTGCTATGGTTTCAACTGATCTGAAATAACAGCAAGGGGAGACTTGATTCCAAATATTTCTCAGATGTTATATCTTTTCTTTTTTGGAAATAGGATACGATTATGAATATCTCCAGTATCAAATAATCCTTATACACTGTGAAATTTACTTTATGTATGAAAACCAAAGAAGGCGGATATAACATATGAGAAATATTTGGAATCAAGTCTCTCTTTGCTGTTATTTCAGATCATTTGAAACCATAGCAGTGTTTTAGACCCCCCTCCATCAAGGATAATATATACACACTAACAGAGAGACCTGACGTTGCCCATGATTGAATGACGATCAATGAATGTTTCACACTCCCATATTTCTATTGTCATCGAAATTAGTGAAATTGACCAAATTTTTTAATCAGATCGTTTGTGTGTCTGCTCTAGTTGGGAACCCATCATGGTGCACTGGGAGAAAGCTCCACGTGCCTCCTCGCAGTTACTTAGTGTACAATATATTGTAGTCTACATTTCACTGTAGAGAACCTACTGTTGATTTTATAAAATTATTTTTTATATAAAATGGCTTGAATTAAAGTTTAAAATGCAAAAATCAAGTATCATTCTTCAATTGTGCTCTGAACAGAAAGAATAATTTCAAACGCGCCCCTGTCATATCAAAGAACCTACTGTTGATTTTTATATGCCAGGCCTTACTGTTTGTGTGGTGATAATGGATTGAATTTAAGTTAAAAATGCAAAAGTCAAGTACCATGGTGCAATTGTGCTTTAAACAGAAATATTCATTTCTAAAACGCCCCTGTCATATCAAAGAACCTTTTGGCTTGTGTGGTAATACAACTTCTCAAATGCAATTGTGATATTAGGTTGTATAAGGTTTTAACTTTGTTCAAAATTGTGTGTTCCTTTTTTCATCGAATTATTTCAATTATCGATACTTATCGAAGACTTTCCTATACAAAACCTATCTAAGAACACTGCCAGGTACAAAAAGTATCTTCGTGTGAAATTTCATAAAAATCAGCTCAGCCGTTCTGGAGCTCATAGGGAATGTAATCACACACACACACACAAAGATCTTTTTTTTATAATAGTAAAGATATATTATTTTTGTCTTTGCTGGCTTGAATCTCTTTATCTGAAATTTCTTCTGGATAATTTTAGTTATTGTCAGAGAGGCCAGCCTTGAATAAACTAAGGCTGGTTACAGTAATACAAATTAATTAGTATAGGCTGATTTAATGTTTATAAAAATTAAATATTTATGTAAATCTCTCCTGACAAGGCATAAAGCTAAGGAGCTAAAATGAAAATACCACTAAGGTCAAAAAAGCTAAATGGATAGATTGTAACCAAGTAAACAGCAATTCTTTCCTCTTTGTTTGAAACATCGCTCATAAAATCTTAGAAGCAAAAGACAAAAAAGTGAAGTAAATTACAAAGTGAAGTAAATTAAGACAAAAAAGTGAAGTAAATTACAAAGTGAAGTAAAAGACAAAAAAGTGAAGTAAATTACAAAGTGAAGTAAAAGACAAAAAAGTGAAGCAAATTACAAAGTAAATTAAAAGACAAAAAAGTTAAGTAAATTACAAAGTGAAGTAAATTAAGACAAAAAAGTGAAGTAAATTACAAAGTGAAGTAAATTAAGACAAAAAAGTGAAGTAAATTACAAAGTGAAGTAAATTAAGACAAAAAAGTGAAGTAAATTACAAAGTGAAGTAAATTAAGACAAAAAAGGTGAAGTAAATTACAAAGTGAAGTAAATTAAAAGACAAAAAAGTGAAGTAAATTACAAAGTGAAGTAAATTAAGACAAAAAAGGTGAAGTAAATTACAAAGCTGCCGAAAGTAAAACCAACGTTCAGTTTTTACTCAGATTTGTATTGAATTTTATCCGTGTTTATTAAACACGAATTAAACCAAATTCCATGGATTTCAATTCTTAAGATTCCTTCATATTTTCTAGAATCAAGCTCCTGTAACGAATTTTAACCAAGATTGGAATTAAGATTCTAGTCATAGTGTAATTGCAATTAATATATATTCATACTTTACATATATGTATGTACAGCGCAATCACATTGACACACCAGGTCTCACCAGATCATTGAAGTTAAGCAACGATGAGCCTGGCAAGTATCAGATGGGTGATCATTTGGGAAGACTAGGTGTTGTATGTTCTGTGCCGAATCCTAGAAATTTCCAGGTTGGTATCTGAGGCAGCGTTTAATTCACTGGTGGGGATGCCCCCCCCCTCTCTGAATAAATTCACCTGGTGATTAGGCAACAAGGCAGTACTGCAGATAATAGTGAACCGGCAACCTGCTGCAAGATGGCTTGCTGAACCTGCATGTCAAGCGCATGTTTGACACAGCGAATGATGACATCTGAAGTGTGTGCGACTCGAAGTTGCGCCTCGTGGATCACTAAAACACTTTGTAGCTGGGGATGGCTTAATCCTGATGAGCAAAAATGTACACTCATATCAGAATTCTACCATCAATGAAGATATATGATATATGTATATTTTTCTATATCATACCTTTTTTATTGTCTCTAATTATTCTGTAATTTAATGTTTTGTTTTGTCAACCAATCATTTACTCTATGTTTCTCATCATTTTCTGTCTCCCCACCCCTATCTCAGATCTTTCAATTTTTTCGCTACTCTCTTTGCTGTGTTCTCCAACTCTGTAAACATTATTTGCCATTCTTCTTTCTTTTTTTTTTCTTTTTACTATCAGCATCCCACCTGTCTTTTTTTTTATTTCTCTTCCGGACATGCCTCTCTCTCATCCACTTTTCTTTTGCTGATATTCCTCCCTCATCTTTATTTGTTCCCTATTACACATATACAACTTCACCCTCTCTCTGTGGCGCACGACTCCTCTCCTCTTTTCTTTTTGGCACAGACGCACTGCTCTTTCTCTCTCTCTATTTCTTTCTTTCTACTTCTATCTCTCTCTTTCCCTCTATTTTTTCTCTTTCTCTCTATGCTTCCTCTTTCTCTCTCTCTCTATGCTTCCTCTTTCTCTCTCTCTCTCTCCCTATTCTTCCTCTTTCTCTCTCTCTTTATCTCTCTCTATTCTTCCTCTTTATCTCTCTCTATTCTTCCTCTTTATCTCTCTCTATTCTTCCTCTTTATCTCTCTATTCTTCCTCTTTATCTCTCTCTATTCTTCCTCTTTATCTCTCTCTATTCTTCCTCTTTATCTCTCTCTATTCTTCCTCTGTATCTCTCTCTATTCTTTATCTGTCTCTATTCTTTATCTGTCTCTATTCTATATCTCTCTCTATTCTATATCTCTCTCTATTCTATATCTCTCTCTATTCTATATCTCTCTCTATTCTATATCTCTCTCTATTCTTTCTCTCTCTCTCTATTCTTTCTCTCTCTCTATTCTTTCTCTCTCTCTATTCTTTCTCTCTCTCTCTATTCTTTCTCTCTCTCTATTCTTTCTCTCTCTCTATTCTTTCTCTCTCTTTATTCTTTCTCTCTCTCTCTCTCTATTCTTTCTCTCTCTCTCTCTCTATTCTTTCTCTCTCTCTATATTCTTTCTCTCTCTATATTCTTTCTCTCTCTATATTCTTTCTCTCTCTCTATTCTTTCTCTCTATATATTCTTTCTCTCTCTATTCTTTCTCTCTCTCTCTATTATTTCTCTCTCTCTCTCTATTCTTTCTCTCTCTCTATTCTTTCTCTCTCTCTATTCTTTCTCTCTCTCTATTCTTTCTCTCTCTCTATTCTTTCTCTCTCTCTATTCTCTCTCTCTCTCTATTCTCTCTCTCTCTCTATTCTCTCTCTCTATTCTCTCTCTCTCTCTCTATTCTCTCTCTCTCTCTCTATTCTCTCTCTCTCTATTCTTTCTCTCTCTCTATTCTTTCTCTCTCTCTATTCTTTCTCTCTCTCTATTCTTTCTCTCTCTATTCTTTCTCTCTCTCTATTCTTTCTCTCTCTCTCTATTATTTCTCTCTCGCTCTATTCTTTCTCTCTCGCTCTATTCTTTCTCTCTCGCTCTATTCTTTCTCTCTCTCTCTCTATTCTTTCTCTCTCTCTCTCTCTCTCTCTCTCTCTCTCTCTCTCTCTCTCTGATTATCATCTTTTTCTCAATACTGCAGACTTTACAAGTATATCTCCTCCCGTCATTTTTTCCCGATTTTTATTAAAGGGAGATATGTCTGGGAGAGGGGGTAGCTCCCCCGTCCTCCTATACCTTCTTTTAATTTTTTTTCCTAAACTCTTCCTTCCTTTTCTACTCTGTCCACTTTTTAATATCGACCTGCACCAAACTTCTCTTGTAAGGAATGTTTGTTACTGCTGGTGAGGTGTTCGGTGCGCCGCGTTAATCCCTCTTCCCCTACCTCCTATGTCATACCCAACCTATCTTTCTGAGCTCATTATTGCATGTGCACATGTTCTCAGCGCAGTAAAAGAAAAACACATTTCAAGAGGAAGTCCTAATGTTATATATTTTTAATTTATCTTTTCTCAGTTTTCCCAACTGAAATTAACACCTCCTCCCCAGATACATCATCAAACTTTGACACTCCCTTCTTTCTCCGACCCCCAACCCACCCATACACTTACCCCGATACATGAAACCTGTTAAATGTATGTACATATTGATACACAAGCGCATATAAAAAAATGCCAGTATATCCAGTCTTTTCTATTTGTCAATGAATGCGGCATTGCAATACACACCTGTATGTGTATGTTTAATTATCCAGGTGTACTTTGGTATACGCAGCAAGGCTTATCATTTGAGTACTATTCAAGAGACACATGCAAGTTGAATTACTTAAGCATATGCACATAGGTGTTTGTATGAATTATTTCACATATTACTCTTCTTTTTTAAATGAATTTACACATTACTTGTATTAGCAGGACCTGTGGAAATTTCACAGTGGTATCTTTCATCTCCATATGTAATATTTTGATTGCAGAAATTTCCCTCTGGACCAAACTACCATAGGTTTGCAACAACATATGCCACATACAAATTTATTATGTCCAGACCATTAGCCACTATCTTACACAACTTTAGAATGACATTTTAGACACTATATTATAATAAAATTCTACATTTCATCCAAGGAGCAACACCATCACAATTGCAACATCTTAAGAGGAAGTAGTTCCTATTTTTTTCGCTAAATATTAAGTCCTTCTACCATCCCCAGTCAAGACCGAGAGGAAATATACACATTACACATTCTACAAATATTGTGCTTAACTGGATCATAAACTTATAGACATAAAATAATCTTTCCATTTGCCGATATAAAAATAATAAATTCTCGCTTCTCAAATTCCACTTATTCTCATAAGCTAAAAGCTGACAATTCAATTATTCTGGAATCTACCTCTTAATACATAAACGAACACTCCAGAACTTTTCAAATATAGCAGCACTCTCTACAAGAGGCAATCGTTTTTTAAAAAAATGAACCAAATACAAACATAATAACCGTGCATAAACAGAAAATTAATTACTGATAACCTTTCACTTATGCACATATTAACGACACACTGCTATCCCCCCCCCCTAAAAATAAAAAAAAACCTGAAAAAATATATGAACAAGTACCATTGTTTATTTTTCAATTTTGGAGCGGCTTAGCGAACCTAATACAATGCTAGTTTTTGTTTTCTTTTACATTGTTTGATAATGGGACAAAAAAAAATTCCTTCTTACAAAAAAATAAATTTTGTCTTTTTTTTTTGATAGAGGGTTTCCATTTACACAAACTGAGCCACACCAATGTGTAGCTGGGTACAGCTAGTATATAATATACTGATATGTTTAGAGATTACAGTTAGGATATCTGCATAGAACATGCTTGTCTAAATCCATATTGTTGGTCAGACAGAAGTTTAGCAGCTGTATAAGGTTGTGAACTAGATCTTGATTAATTATGGACTCAAATATTTTGGTGAAAAGGTGAAAAGCGGGAGGAGGCTAATGGGGTGATAATTTAATGGGTCAGTTCTTTCGGCAGAATTCTTGTAAACTGGTACCACAGAAGCAGTTTTCCAGCAGTCAGGAAAGCAAGATTCGTTAAGGCATTTATGGAAGAGTTTGGAGAGAACTGGAGCAACCTCAGTGGAGCCTTTTTTTTTTTTTTTTATATATATAGTACAACCAAGTTGAGATCAGGTCCACATGCTTTTAAGGTGTCTAGGTATTTTATGATACTTGAGAAGGGGTGATTTTCAAATCATCTGATATGGTTTCTGTTCACAAAGGAAAATCAGGGAGGGAGTGGTTTGCTGAGTCTAGTGTGGAGTTTGAGGTAAACCGATTGGCAAGCATTTCTCGATTGCCATGCAAACAACCTCATGATTGTTGGTTAGTGGAGGAATTGTTGATTGCCCATTATTTACTATACTTTTGTAGATTTTCCAGAAATTTCAAGTTCCTAATTTCTGTATTTTCTGGTGGTTTCGGTGTATTCTTTCTTAGCTGTTACTATTTCTTTCTTACAATTATTTTTAGCTTCTATAAACTTTTGTCTGTTTGTACTGGACTTAAGTCGAATAAACCTACAGTATGCATGTTGCTTTTGAGCAATGGCAGTTGTGCAAGTAGAAGTAAACCATTGGGGAGAGTGGTGTTTGCTATAGAACTTTTGTGCGGGAACATGTGCTTCAATCGCTGCTTTGAACCATTCAGTGGTCTCATTTGCACACTGTTCTGCAAGAAGACAAAAGATTTTTCCCCAAGAGGCATCTGATGGCTTCCCAGTCAGCTTTCTTATAGTACTTTGTCATTTTGAGTAATGGCTCTGCAGCTTTGAGGTGAGTTTACGGTGATTTCTACCATTATCACAGTATGATCAACATTCCTGAGTGCGCTTTGGGCATTCGTTACACAAGCATTGGGAACTGCATTCAGCTTGTCAATCTTGGAGACGGATCGGGAACGTAACCATCTGTGATAGGGAATGAGATGCAGAGAAGCTGTGTTATGCTATCAGCTGTTTCTGTATAAGTAGAGAGACCAGGCTAATTACTGTGGTACTGGTTTATGCTTGTGTCATTTGTCTGGGTGTCCCAGATGCAGCTGTTGACAATATTATTTCAAGAATTTTATAAGAATTTTTTTAATATGCTGAATTGCTGCACAAATGAACTAAAGTTTTGATTAAAGATCGAAGCTCTATTTGCAGATAGTTACAGCAATAGGGGAAAAGTGAGTGAATGTAAAAAGCTTTGTTTTTTTAAGTATATTTGGGTTCTGAAATTTTTGTGTTATCAAAAGGCTTCAGGGTTCCTTAATATTATGAACAAGTAGACAGCTTGTGTTATTAAAAACTAAACAGTTTTTTTTTTGTTTTTTTTTTTTAAAGAAAGAATGATGAAATAATAGGTTTTAATTTTCTCTTTATAAAAATACTTAGAGAAGTGAATATTCATTACTATTCTTTTTCCTTTTTGATTGGATGTTTTTGTCTTATTTTTGTTGGTCTTATTTTTTCATCTTTTTTTACGTCGTTTATTGCTTTTTTTTCACTTATTTTATTTTTTGGCGGGATATTTTTTGTCTTTTTTTATTCTTTTAATTCAATATTTCTAGTAACGATCAGATATTTTACTTTTCCACTATTTTGGAGCCAAATTCTATCTGTTCTCTGCGTCAGTTTCAAACAACTTAGAACACATGACCTTTAGTTTTAGTTCTCTATCATTAAAACCAAATTACATCTAACCCCACCACTGTTGAGTTACATAATCTACCTGTTGCTCCATCCCACCACTGAGTGATCGCTGAACACTCCTAGTGTTTTATTTTTTAATACTTTTTCCATCCATAATCTTTATCTGTTTATATATTTATATTATGTAAATAATAAATTAAATTTTTATAAAATACATATTTCATAGCGATTCCATTGTGTGTCCATTTCAACCCTAACCATTTTATTTGGAGATAATAATTCCTTACCATTACCGTTTTTCTATGACTTTATTTTACCAGGAAGACTGATACACTTTACAGTTTTTTTTTATTCAATTTTTTTTTCTACGCAGATTTCAATTAAATTGTTTCACATCAGATGATAAAAGTGTTTGCTCTTTATATAAACTCATTTTCTGATTTTCAAGAAATCTTAGTAAAAGAGTAACAGTTGCCTTGATAACAGCTGCTGGCTTATTCTTCTGTTTGAAATTAAAAATAATTGAATTTTAATTCTATTTTTTTTTCTTTTGACAGCATGTTGTTTGGTTTTGTTTTCCTCTTGGGGATGAAGGGAATCAATATTTCTTCAGTTGTTCAAATAACAAGAAGTGATCGATTCTTTAGATACATCCATTCAATTTGTGCATTTACCAATAAAAATGCTATTTCCAACTTAAATGCAATTGACCAACATAGAGAAGACAATTAGACACATTCAAAATAATGCAATTTCAGACTTAAGCATAATTATATAGACACAGTCTCCTATAGAGATAAATGAATATGTCCAAAAAATGCTGGTAAAAATACAGAATGATTAACAATCAAGAAATCATGACAGGTACCCGACTGAAATTCAATCTACGCCCCCGCCCTCCTCATTAAAGTTTTGCAACAAACAATCGTTCAGCTACAACCACTATCAACAATTTTCTTTACTCTCTATCTATGCTTTAAACTAAACAACAATTACATGAACAATGTTTCTTTCTTAGAACTGTCCGTCTACGCAACACAATACCGTGAGGCTGCTTGGTCGTTTTAAATACATTCTTGTTGGGCCGTCATCTTAAATAATCAAATCCTACCAAACTTCCACCATTATCGATCATCAATAAGGTGTCTAATCCTTATCTGTGACTGACCTCTGGTCCTTCATAAGCAGTGACTCCCAAGTAAAAAAAAAAGATTTTATGTGTATAAATTATAAGAATATTTTTTAATGGTACAAAAACTTTTAAAAATCTTTACATTTTAAAACTTTGTGAGTTTAAGAATCTCACTCTAATGTATTTTATATAAAATGTTTTTTTTTTTTTTGGTGGAGGTTACGAGTTTACAAGTGTTTTTTTCTTTCTATCTTTCTTACTTTTGCTTGCCCCAAACAAGGCTTATTGCCACCAAAACATAAAAACGCTACTATGATTGGGAGAAGGGCAAATTAATAGGAGCTACCTAAGTGATTAGTTGTGTAGGAAGATGTTTGTTCAATGTACTTTTACAAAAATGCTACAAAGAAATGAAAGACCCATAGATAGATCTACTGACAGAGCCTCTTTTAGAGATGCTTGGATGCATTTAAAAACTTTGGAACTCAGGCAATATACGGACCACATTATCGTCACCATATTCTAAACAGGTTACTTAAACATTGGAAGGTGCCAAAATGCTTAGCCAATGATAAAATCACAGAACAGTATCTTGTGTTATATTAATTTTTTTTTTTATGGTATAGCTTATTTATTAATAAGTGAAAAAGTTAAGTGAAAACACAGAATAGTTAAAAAAGCAAAAAAACTCTCTCTCCTCATGTTAATAATGGTTTTCTAAATATTTAATAACACTTTCAACATGTTCCATAAATTGTACAAGTACCTTTTTGCATTAAAATTACTATACAATGACTGTTTTTTATTATAATTATCTTTTTCCATTTAAGTTTTAAGTATTTGCTAGTATTTTAAACATTGCCTATCGTTTTCGGTACCCCCCCCCAACAAATAAAAAAAAACAACAAATAAAAAAACTTTTGGTTCGACACCTTAAAAAATTGGCCACGATTTTCAAAAGAGAGAGAGAGAAAAAAAAAGAACTTGTTGGACACCTTCCAACGGTTTATGTAACATGTCCAGTATGCCTATTATCATGCGGTTTCTATACTGCATAAGTACCAAAATGTTAAGTGGTGTATTGTTTAGCAAGATGTTTATTCACTGTACTTTTATGAAAATGTTATTTCCAAGTTAAATATGACAGACCCATAGATGGACCGACTGATAGAGCCTCTTTATAGATCCTTAGACGCATCTAAAAAGTTTTAAGAAAAGAAAAAAAATTAAATGTCTTGGTTCTAAACTGCGATGTTTTTTTCTCCTATTCTTTTTTTAAACTCTCCAAATTTATAGGTTGCTGCTTTTGATGCTATCGTTTACTAATATTGTTGAGCATTTTTGTTTTTAATTTACTGAAATGATATTTAAATGGAGGGACCTTCTCAGGCCAATATCACATCTTTGTTTCTGTAAAAAAAAAAAAATGTATAAGCAATGTTTCCATCGAAGAAAAGCATAAAAATTATTAAAAAAAAAAAATTTTTTTTTTAAATAAACACTTGCCTTAAAATGGAATGTTTCTATATTTTTAATATAACTCATAAGAATTAGTGTGAAAAAGTTTTAATCATTCATAAAAGTATATTTTTCTTTCCATTTTAATTAAAAAAAAATTTTTATATAAAGACCACAGGTAAATTTATTGGCGAACAAAAGATCTGTGTTAGATTGTTATTTTGTGATAAATAAATGAGTTCCTTCTCTTGTTGGTGTCTTTAGAAACGTTAATTTGTTTAAAAGCATTGCTTAGATATAAACAATTGTAATTGTTCATTTATATATATATATATATATATATATATATATATATATATATATATATATATACATTATTTGGGGTAAACAGTTACATATGATCGCTACAAATAGGCATCTGTTTCAGTCAAAGAGATTTTATCAGACGACCTGGAACCTCTCGACGCCTGGTCGCCTGATGAAGTCTCTTTGACTGAAACAGATGGCTATTTGTAGCGACCATATGTAACTGTTTACCCCAAATAATAATAAAAAAAAATATTTTGCTCTTTTTATTGAGCACTATTTAACAACTTCGTTGTCTTCATTAGTTCTAACTTTTGAACACCTCAAACCTATATATATATATATATATATATATATATATATATATATATATATATACGTTCCAAAAGTAAAGCCTCCTATATTTTTAACTCAAAAAGTTGAGTTATGAAGACGGGGGTGGTACCATTAAAACGAGTGACCTTTTTGTACTGCAGAATTTATTTTTCCCACATAGTCACCACCGTTCTCAATGTTTTTTTGCCAAGAATTCAATGACGATTCTCTGCTTCTGAGGCATGATGGGTTGCGTTCTTAGTCTCACACCGTCAATATCTCTAACAGAGAGATGTAACTTTCACTCATGATTGCATAAGCTCAGTCATCATAAGAATTCGATTCACAATCCCCTCTGATTCATTAGGGCGGAATAAAAAAATGCAAGGCATTACTTTTGGAATGTGTGTGTGTGTGTGTGCGCACGCACACTCACTAGAAGAATATGCATCTCAGGACAGGTAAAATTAATTACCTCAACAGAACAGTTTGCACACATTTTAATTCCCTCTTACAATGATTAAATCAAGCTACATTGATATTAAACTTCATGTCTAGAATCCTTATTCTAATTGCTAAAAGTCCATGACATGATTTTGATATTATAAAATCTCTAAAATTTTAAGGTTTATGATTTTGGGGTCTTAAGACGAAATTTCTTAATTGGCATGACTATGGATTAAATTTAATGCAAATCTGAAATATTTGAATATTATGCCTCAATGTATTAGACATCAATAAATATTACCTGATTTTAATTTTCTTGCGGGTATTTTCAAATGTTTTTAGGAGCTATTAATTTCTTCCTTAAATTTTAAATATTTATAAAATCATGTATTTAGATCAAAATTGGAGTAAGCATTCTACACATAAGGTTTAGCATAATTATTTGTTGGTTTTAATGGTTTTAGGGGATTCAAAACTATTCTGTTCAGAGAATTAATTTTATCTCCCCTGGGATGGGTATTCTTCTAATATATATGCGAGTGTATTTTTCAAAGATATTAGGATATATCATTGTCGATCTTCATCCTATTTTATAGCATTTTATATTTTACATGGCAATAATGTGTATTGAAATAGGAAAGACGCCTTCTTAGAGTGTCAATGCAGTTTTTCTGATTTGAGTCATAAATCTATTACTTTTCTAAAAAAAAACAAAAAACAAAAAAAAAACCCTAATATTTTTTGTTTAACTGTAGAGCTTTCTTTTGAGGTGACACACAGTTTTGGAATCCTTCTACCGAATACTGAAACAAAGATAGAGATGTTGGTTTCCACTATACTCACTACTACTACATGTTGTGATGCTTCATCTTACTATCATTTTTTTAATTTTCATCTAACATGATTTTCTTTGCTTATTTTGGTTTTCATTTTCGGCTCACAGGAAAGTTGAAGTCAAGTAAGTTGTTTGTTTTTGTTTTTAAAGACAACGCATGGTTCCGTCTCGTGCATGGGTGTTTTGTCTGTATTGTTATTATTGCTGTTTAAGTATTTCTATCTAGAATGTGACTCGTCATTGGTTTCCGTTCGAATCAACGTGTTTCTTTCCATCAGACTTGATGACAGACATTGGATTTTCGCAATGTATGAACTTCAACAACATCGGCAAAACAGTTTAATGTCCAAATCAGAAATTAACTTTAATGGAAACGTTTAATTTTTTAAAAATAATTATTCGGTGTTTTTTCAGCACAACAATTAAGTCAGCAGTTTAAAAGAATGGCTTTAGCATCACACCATATCTGAGTTTTATCAGAGGCCTTGCCAGATGTAAATAAAACAGAATGAAACGATGCCCGTCATCTACCAAAATAATGGAGGGGCACTTGGTCCAAAAACATGTACATCCTTTTTGAACCCAAACAAATTTAGGGTCATTCAAAAAAGACTTATAAGAACTATTTATCACAAGAAAAAAAAAAATATTATTCCAAATTATTCAGTGTTTTGTTTTAATTTTTATTTAAGCAAGATATTATATTTGGTTTAATATCTGTTTAACTGATGCATGCCAGCACATTAAACAGACATTAAACTGAATATAATGATGACCTGATATCTTATTTAAAAAAACAAAACAAAAATGACAACGATTCAATAATTTACAATATTAGCCATTTATTTATAAACTAAATTATTCTTGTGAATTTTCCAGATTATTACTAATTTTGTTTTAGTTCAACTGGAATGTTTTTCGGACCAAATATGTTTACAGCACCCCAGTTTTATTGTTAGGTGAAAAGTATGTTTGTATTCTGTAACAATGTGCTTTGTCTTATATTTAGCAAGATCTTTCATACAAAGTCAGGTATGCTGTTTTGCTAAACTAATTCTGTTTTTGTCCGTTCATCATTTTCGATTCTCTCCTGATATTCTTCATCACTTGTCTGATAATTCGAATTCGCCCATTTCATTTACCTTTATCCTCAAGTTGCTTCTTTGTCTTTATAAGATGTGACTCATGAATTCAAATTTTATTTTTCAAATCTTAATATCGGTTTTTACAAGAACAAAAAAATAATCCTTTGTAAAAAGTGTTTTAATTCTTTCTTTAATGTTTCAATATGAAAATAATTTGATGTTTTCTAAATAATCAAAGTTCAACTGCAATCATGAAATGTCACCGCAGAGGGGACCTGAGATTTAACAGGGATCGAGTCAAACTTTTGAAAAGCTTGTGCATTGTTAATGACTAATTCAAATGATGTGATCGAAACTCAAAACAGCTTTCAACCAAACTACACAAGATTGGCAGATACACATGCTCTTTTCTAGAATAGCCAACAAAGCAAAAGAGGAGGTGAAAAAAATTAAAAATAAACACAAAAAAAAAAATGTTACCAAAGACAAGTTACATTTCTACCTATCTGGATAGTTTTCTTTCTGGTTCAACTTATTTTAAAGTGCTTTTTAAACAAAAAATAAAGGTAGTGTAAAGCCTGTTGAGAAAGAATAAAAAACAAAATGGTTGTCTCGTTAGAGGTATAGTCGAACCTCAATAATTGTTCAAAAATCGAAAATTAAGCAAATTCAAACAGATTCAATAAATGTCACCAATCATGTAAAAATGTGGTGTTCTACCAATGTTAATTAAAAAAAAAAAAAAACACTTTAAAATAAATTAAAATATAAAAATAAAAAAGAAACTTATTCAAGTATTTAGAAAAGTAACTTTGCTTGCCTTTGGTAACATTTATTGTGTTGATTTTTTTTTTTTTTTTCACCTTTTTTTGCTTTTACTCCACTTCAATTGTATTTATGCAATTTACTCTTGCTTTAGACATCGCATGTATAACAACACATATTGGTGATGGAACACCTTTGTTCTCTGTACATCTTGGGAGGTTTCTATACCAATTATTCACCAAAACGTGTTCTCTGTTTTTCTGGTTATTATCTTCATCTTTGTTATTTTTAACATGGCTTAAACTTTTTGGTCGTCTTCAGACTTTCATTGTAAATATTGAATGTAACAGAATTCCAGGAATTTTATTGCCCGAACCATTCACATGAAATTTTGAATACACAAACAAACTGTCTTTGAAACCACATTTAAGATGCAAATATTTTATTAAAAATCATTACTCTTATTTTTATTTTAACTTTAAAATTTTCGTGATAGTAAAATATCCATCATCAGAGACAGAAAGAATTTTTTTATTTTTATTTCTTTTTGTAAATAAAACGTCTTACTCCTTATCTCAAGGCTCTGTGCAGATGATGTTGCATGCTGTAGTGTGGATAAATTCCCTTTACTTTTAATCTTTTTTTACGTGCATGGTCGTTGTAGTGTAATGTGAATTGGTAAATAATTGCCAATTCACATGACAACTTTAGATGAATAAAATAGCTTCGAAATAATAAAGACCAAATAAGAATATGAGAAAAAAAAAAATATAATTTTCGATTTCAAAACGGATTCTTTTAATATTATCATTTTGTTTCAATTTACCATTGCTAGTACTAATTTTAAAATGATAAACTACCAGTAAAGCTAAAATGTACAAATTATGAGTTCAGGTAAAAATGGCACAAGTGGATGAATAGGAAAAACAAAAATAGCAAGAAATAACTACAGTTTTCTGTCGCTTTTTTACTTTCGTTTCTCTTTATTATATCAATATTTTCATTTTTAAAATAAATTTATCGTTTTGCTAAAATAAAAATCTTGATATGTTCAGTTGTTTATGAAAAAATCCAAGTAGCATTTTGTCAACTTGTGACAAATTACTGGTAATCGGCTTAGTTGAAAAAGAGAAATTAATCTTTAGTTGCTTCACTATTTTCATTAAATGGGAAAGAACACTTGAGGGGGAAAATAGAGATATCTGCTCGTGTTATGTATGCACCACGTACAAGTGAATTTTTGATTTTGGAATAATATATGCAACTATTGTACAGGTTTGTACAGCAATCCAAAATTTAACAAAAACAAAAACCAAAAAAAAAATCTCTATAACTAAATATTTAGAAATTTAAATGGAATCAGTAATTGAAAGATATTGAAATCGTCCAATCACTACTCCAGAGTTCTGAAGACCATTGTTTAAGAAACTTGGAGTTGTGTACCATCCAGAAAGGGTGTGGGCAGAGGTTGTTTGTTGTAATTGAGATTCAAAAACAACTTTTCTGCCCATTCACCCCCGATCATCAAATCGACTTTCCTGGGGGCATTAACTTTTAATATCGATTAGTCTGTCATAGAGATTACCCTTCTCCATGGTTACAGAATATAACCAGTAAGGGTTGTTGATCAACAGAAAGTGAAATTCTTTGCCAATGATTGTCTCTGCCACATGCTGGTTAGCCAACTGTGCCTGAATGAAGTTCTTCTTCATCTGTCTTATTGCAGTCGTATCTTTGATGATTTAAGTATACAAGTCATCATTGAGAGGAGGAATTTGTGATGTAATCCTCATCTTTGCTTCATTGCTCAAAGCATATCGCTGAGAATGTGGAGCAAGAACCATCTGGGATGATTTTGCTGAGCTCTCAAGTTCACAGTGTCAGTTTCTGACAGTAAAATAGCAATTGGTTTGCTATCTCTTGCAACCTTTCTCAGGACCTGTGTGCATAGACGATCATGGTTCAGGACAGACAAGAAGCCGGCATAACCCAACCAGGGTAAATACGGTTACCAGTAGAACCACTACTTTTGTATTTCTACCCAGACACTTTCTGAGCATCAACCAATGTCCTTCTCGGGCAGTTTTCTTTGGGGATGAAAAGCTGTTAGGAGAATTATCACCTAATGAAAATGAAACCGAACCACATCTGTTCAAGAAGATTTGAAAATGGATCTTGGGTTTACTTTCGGCAGCTTTGTAACTCCCGTTTCCTTTATTTTGTCCTTTAGTTTTTATATTCCATGGGCGATGTTCCTGACAAAGAGAGAAGAATTGCTGTTTTCTGGGTTGGAATCTATCCATCTAACATGTATCATTAGCTGTTTTACCTTAAAGTAGTAGTATTTTTTTTTAATTTTAGCTCCTTATATCAAGTGGTTTCATACCTTGTCTGGAGGGATTTCTATTAAGAAAAAAAAATGAAATTCCCAAATGGAGACAAATGTAAGACGTTTAGTTTCCTTCAAATTTGACCTCATATTTCCCTTTCCTTTATACACATCATAAAATTCTATAGTTAGGTTTAAAGTCATTTGCTCGCCTTAGACATTCGCAGTTTGTATTGTGTAACTAGCATTTCTTTTCCAGTTTTATAACTGAACAAAAACGGGACTTCTATAGTATATCTCATCAATGAAGGAGCTCTGTTCACTCTTCTGTGATAACCCGATCACAGTCACATATATCTTAATAAACAAAATATAAGAAACTATGCAATAAATACTATCTTCTACAAAAACTTACTGTGCTTTTCCAACTTTTCTAAAGCTAGTGTTATCAGATCAGGCTATCTGAAGATGCCGGCTTTCTGACCTAAAATGCACCAAACATTTGTTTTGTTTTTTTTGTTTTTCATTCAAAACACTATGAATAAATATTTGAAAACATAAAGAACTTGAAGCATTAAAACTTTTTCAAAAATTACCATATTTGGCATTAAATAAATAGAAAAGAGTTGTTGGAAAACTACTTAACCAAACCGATGTTTATAAAAGAGAACCAAAATGGAGAACCTAAAAACTACTTGATGCTACACTGTGCTTTCTCAAAAATACACTATACTTTCAAAACCTTAGAACTGTACTAAACCACTGTATAATGTAAAACAGCCAAGCAAAAATGAACCAAGATCCCCAAATTTCATCAATATCCTACACTGTTTGGTGGGACATAATCTGCAAGGTTTATGTGACAGAAAATAAAATTCCATATGATACCATATGAGTTGAAACACTATGTGTTGTCCGGGAATATATAAATAAATGAAGAAGTTGGTCACAGACATAGAGCAATAAATGGCTTGCTTGCTGTCTTTTCTAAATAATCATGTTATTATTTAGAGAAAAAGAATTCTTAACGTGGAGGGGGGGTAACCAGATGTGGAGTTGAAACGGTAATTCTAAAGATAACCGATGCTGGAGTTATCTAGGTATTAAGTTTTGTTATAAAATCTAAATCCCTGTATTGGTGTCTTTTAAAATAAATAAAATGTTATATCCATGTGTTTATGTAAGTATTGTGCCATCATTTAAGGCACGATATCGCATGGGCTTCCCAGATGAAGGGTGGGGGGCAGGCGAGGATAAGATCCATGGTTGAAACAGTATTTTTTTACATTTGTTGTATATGGATCGTTGCATTTAATCAGGACAGAATTTGAATGCCTGGTTTTTAGTCATCTGACGGTTTAGGGCCTTCTACTCCTACCATTTGATGATGGAAGTTGGAAGTTTCTTTGCCAGTATTATGCCATTATGTCTATAAGATAGTGTTTGATATATAAAAATTTTTTTTAAATACTTGTTTCTGTTGAAATGCACCAAGATTTTTAGAGTGTATTACTATAGAAGTATCCATACCGAAAATTGGACTTGTCATCATTCTAATCGGCTTAAAATCTGTTTTATATGCTGGCATGTCTTGGATGACTTTTAAAATTCGGCTTCCAAATTAATCCACCTTTGAAAGTTGCTTCTTTAATTGAATTTTCTATGAGCCGGATGCCCTCCTAAAGTCAACTCAGTGTGATGACGGCGACCACTGTTATTAAGGTATCGTCTTTAGGTAATTGCCCACCAAAGCTAAAGCATGTTTAACCTACTTTTTAAATACTATTGAAAATATAAGAGCGATTTTTTCCATATATACATGATTGCAAAGAACGTACACAGGTATTCTGAGAGTAATGTATTCTAAGAATATAAATAATTATCCTAACTATAGAATTATATTTAATAACTTTATCCAGGCGTCCATTCTTTTTGTAGGCTGATATCCTACCTTGTTATTTCACCACGTTTTGGCCAACTGAGCCCCTGGCCTTCTTTAGGTGATTAACCATGACAGGATAGGAATGCTGAGTTTCGTAACTGTATCCGCAGTAATTACTGTCTTCCATAGTTGCTGTCTCACCACGTTTTAACCAACTAGTCCTCTGGCCTGCTTTGGGTAGGATTGAAATTGCTGTCTTCAGACAATGCTCATCTGGAACCATAGAGACTCCACGCCTCTATCCAAGCAGGCCAGATGATTAGTTGGCCAAAACGTGGTGAGATGATAACTATGGAGGGCATTAATTACTAGGGATACAGTTACAATACTCAGCATTCTTATCCATCAACGTTAATCATCTGAAGAAGGCCAGAGAATAAGTTGACCGAAACATGGTGAAACAACAGTAACTATCAAGAACAGGATAACAGCCCACCCAAAGAATGACTGAACAAATTATGAAGCCTCATCTTAAAGGATTGGGAAAAAAATTAAAAAAAAAAAAAAAAAACTTTATTCAGCATTCAATAACCCAGTTCTAGTCCAGGATTCCCTCTATATTATAAAATGAAAATATGAAAAAAAAATTTTTGTGCTGTATGTACCCGTGACAAAACGAAAATATATTCCAAATATTCTCATAAATTGATCAGGTAGTTTTATTAAATAGAAAAATTAAATTTTCTGAAAATCCTGGGAGTAAAAAGTCTTTTTTTTTTTTTTTTTTTTTTTTTTTTTTAAGAGGTAACTCAACAATAGTTCGTAATAGATTTATGTTGTAATGCCTATGAATCGGTTAAAAATGATTTTCTTTATGAAATAAAATTATTTGATTCAGATGATTTTTGAGATATCCTCGTTTCATTATGGGTACATGCATCATACAAATTTTTCTTTATTTTTACTTTTAATATGGGAAGGGGGGGGGGTAAGACAAAAACAACACTCCATAGGTGTTTGTTATACTGTTAGATAAACCAAACCTATCTTTTATCTAGTGGTACTTAGCTACCCGCCCCCCAAACAAAGACTAAACTAATTTAGTCTGGTATATGTCAGTTACGAACATGAAGCCAACTCCCATTTATCATTTAACTATCGTGCAGAATTCCCTGAAACTGGCTTGTTCCATCGAATTCCAATTCCACCATTTTTGATGAATTGCTGCAAATTTAATTCATTGCATCTGGTTAATTGGGTTCCAAACTCTTTGACCGTTTGCAAATTAGTTCAGCAGAGAAGAATAATGGACTTGATCTGATGATGCACTATGGTTTCCCTAAAGACAGCAACAACAATGTTATTTTCAAGTTTACAACCGTTACCCTCATTTTTGTGGTTAGCATTTCCACAAGCTGAGAACAGGAGTCCGATTAGTGCCATTTAGTCAATTCTCATCTAAAAAAAGAAAATTGAATCATCTTCTCATATAATCCGAATAATCCAAATAGGCAATTCTTATCTTAAAAAAAAAAAAAAAAAAAAATTTCTGAGATATGATTTCCCATTTTCTTATCCTTAGAATGCTGTGCAAAGGCATGCAAACAAGCCATTGAATCCGGATATACAATCATACTTAAAATATCTCCCTTTCTCTTAATAATTCTTAGTATTGGAACTTATACTCGACTCTTTGTGGTATACAATCAAGGAGTTGATCCCAAGCATCACCAAATCTCTGCACACTACTGACGTTATGCCTTAAAAACCATAATAGAAAGCGTAAAATGTCCCTGCATATAGTAATTTAATAAACATTCCCAAAAGAGAGGACTAAACTTTGAGGACTGTTATTTTAGAAAAAATAATTAAAAAAAAAAAAGTCGTATTTTATGTTATTCACTTACAAATGGATAGTTTCTTGTTTGATTAATGCTTGATTCTGTCTAATTAAAACAATACAAAAAAAATACAAAGCTCGGTTATCTTTACGATTACTCTTTCAACTTCCAGTTGCTCCTTCGTTTTTAATTGATTTTTTTTTTTTTAGATATTATTTATAAAATTGTTAGTTGAAACTACATAATAGGTAAAGGAAGCACCCATGTTGAAAAGTTTTGTTTTTTTTTCTAAATACTAATATTATTTAGAAAGAAAAACTATTAACATTGGGGGTGGGGCAACCGGAAATGAAGTTGAAACAGTACTTGAAGAGATAGCTCTAAGTTCAGTTTAGTCAACTTGAAGGAATCGGACAACACTTGATTAAAATATTATTCGCATTGTCTTTACCTCTGTACTTTTTTCCATTGATTTCATCAGTTCCATAGTTGTTTGTTTTGTTGCCTTGATCTCTACTCTTCGCTTGGTCTTGTATGACAGTCACCTTTCTCACGTGTTGGCATGTTATAATTGAATATTAATACATCGAGGGAGGGGAGGAATATGCATTCTTAGAAACCTTCTCAGAATGTTGTAGTATAATTTAGTTGTAATAGTTGTAGTATTACTCTTTTGATCATTTTATATGTCTTGAGATGAGGATTGTAATTTTTATTATTTTAACTTGTTCTCATCTTGGTTGTTATATTCAAAACTTTTTTTGGAAATGTTATCTTCATCCTTCTTCAGGTGCATTTTTTTTTTTTTTTAACAACGGGAGTTTCTTATTGAACTTTTGAATATTTGTTGAACTCTGGAACATGTACAGAATTTTGAAATGAGCTCTTTATTTAATCTATGAGGAAATTGAATTTTTCTCATTCTGTTTGTCATAACTAAGAAGTGTTAATGGCTGACTACATATGGAGGAAAAGGAGGAAAGCATATACCTTTATGGGACGAAATAAAAATTATAGACAGAAAAATGGTGGAAAGTAAGCCAGCTCATAGAAGTAGAACATATGCTGGGTGACAATCACCTACTAAGCAGAGCTAGTATAGAATTTAATACCATACAGGAATCATTAATAATTGATAAGATCACCATTTATATATATATATATATATATATATATATATATATATATATATATATATTAAAGTGGCATTGTCTGTTTGTGTGAGGAACGCTCTTGCCAATCTGTCAATTTTTGATCTACAGATTAGACATGTAGGGGATTTGGACTTGTGGAACAAATTTGATTTGGTTTTTTAGCTGGTAAAAAATAGCTGCTAAGAGTCAAAATTGAAAAAAAAAAATGGAATTTGGCAAGTGTAGGCTGACTAAACGTGTTACTTCTACACATGCGCAAATATACATTTATATCTTTAACTAGTTGCTTTTTAAGATTTTATACGGCTATGGACTTAGCTCTAGTAGTAACAAATAATGCTGAAGAGCTATAAGTTTTGGTTTCGATTCTAGCTGATGGCACATAAGTCATATTTTTTTAAAGACTTTTGAAATCATTACTATATATAGGGTACAATATAATAATCAATAGAGAACTAGCTCTATAATAATAAATACAAAATTTACATAAATTAAAATATAAGATTTAAGAGTATTTTATGACCGGTCAATGCCGGGCGCCCTGCTAATACAAACATACATACATATCCAGAATTTATATAAGAGTATATATTCTTGAAGTATATGTTTCTATTATAAAATAATCCAAATGGTTACAAAAATAAACAAAACAAAATCCGTCCACAATGATGACTTTTGTTTATTTTTTAATTATTTTTTAAAATATTTTTTATTTAAAAATTATCATACATGTGAGCACTTTTTTTCATAAGTGCCTTGCACGTTTTGTTATATTGTATTTCCCTACAATGTGTGGTCAGCCATTCTAAGTTATTATCTCGTGTGGCAAGTATTGAGTCCTAAACCTCTAGAAGACTCGTTTAGATTGTTAACTAATGCATTAATCCATATATTTCCAAGTTCGAAAAGATGCGGCTAATGAAGATTGAAGTTCACATTGTTTGAAACGTTGTGAATATACCAACCAAGATGAGAATAGTACCTGGAATAAACTAAACAATACAAATTACATTTCTGTTCATCATCAATGTTGTAATGTGCATTGTCATTGTCTTTTCTTCTTTCTTGTTCTCTCTCTTTAACTTGGAACAAAAAAAAAACGATTTCAAAAAGATTTTTCATATTTATTTTTAATGTTTTTCATATCAATTTATCCATTAATGTAATATCAGTCTGTTTTGCATTACATTTATTTTTGTCTCATTTACTATAAATTTTGTTTCAAATAGAACAATTTTTTATCGTTGTTTTTGCTTTCATCTGGTTCCTCAATGTTTTCTTCATGTTAATGTTTTCTGGAGTTTTTTTTTTTTTTTTTAATTTATTTCTTGGAGTTTGAGATTCGTTTGTAAGTTTGGAGAGCATTCATTGACCTTTGCTAAAACAAAGTTTTCGTTTAATTTATGAAGCTTTCATTCATCTCCACACACACACACACACACATATTTATATATATATATATATATATATAGAGAGAGAGAGAGAGAGAGAGATACATACTATGCACAGCAAGTTATGTAAAATTTTCTTTTTTTTCCTTGTTTTCCTTTGCTACTGAAGATTCTTTTTTTATCTGTAATATTTAAACCGTGTTTGATTGTATAGAGTCTAAACATAAAACTGCTGTTGAAATAGTTTTGCTTGACATTTTTAGTATAGTGAATCAAAATCAATTTATGCTCTAGCATCTTTGAATTAAAAAAAGTGGAATATCCATTAAGAGTTTGACTACACAACTATTGTGTGTATACACACACACACACACACATTAGCAGAGTGATTCGACGTTGCCCAGGATTGAATGATGATCAACAAATGTTTCACACTCCTATATTTTTGTCATCGAAATTGATGAAATAGCCCATTTTTCAATCAAATCAATGATTGCCTGCTCTAATTGGGGACCCATCTCAGTGTACCTTGAGGAAACTTCACATGCCTCTTGCAGTAACTAAGTTCACAAGATATTGTAGTCTACATTGCATTTTAGAGAACCTACTGTTGATTTTATGAAATAATTTTTATATATAATGTCTTGCATTAAAGTTTAAAATGCTGAAGTCATGTATCATGCTTCAGTTGTGATCTAAACAGAAACATTCATTTCAAACGCGCCCCTGTCATATCAAAGAACCTACTGTTGATTTTATATGCTAGGCCTTTCAGCTTGTATGGTAATAAAACTTCTCAAATGCAAGATGTTAACTTATTTTGATCAAAATCGCCTGTTCCTTTTTTTTCATTAGATTATTTCAATTATCAAAGACATTCAGATACAAAATTTATCTAAGAACACTGCCAGGCACATAAAGTATCATCGTGTGAAATTTTAGAAAAATCGACCTAGCCGTTTTGGAGTCCATAGGAAACAAACTCAGCTACACAGACATACAAAGTTCCTTTTAAATAGTAGTTAAGATAAACAATATTTCCTAATTATTAATACGCTAGTTTAGCGCCAAGAAATCTAACACCTCTTTTATAGAGTTGATTATATGATGGCTGTTCTGGAAATAAATCCACTCATTTTTTTTTTTTTAACTCAAAAAAGTTGTAGATCTATAAAGACAGGAGTGGTATCATTAAAACGAGTGGCCTTTTGTACTGCAGAATTTATTTTTCTACATAGTCATCACTATTTTCGGTGTACTTTTGCCAGGAATTCAATGACACGTCTCTGTTTCTGATGCACGTTCATGACAATGATTGCTTTTTTAGATTCTCACATTGTCAATATCTGCAACAGAAACTTTCAGGTCATGAATACATAACTTCAGTCATCATAACAATGCAATTTGCAATTCTCCTTGATTCATTCAGGCGAAATTAAAAAAAAAAAATAGGAGGCATCACTTTCTGAATGGCCTTCGTCTATACAATATTTAAACAAATGGTTGTAATTTCCATGCTTTCCTCGCCAGTACAATGGTTAGCTGTATAGCTATTTATTGTGTTCTGACCTTAGACCATTATTTCTATGTGTATATTATATATTTGACAGACTGTTTCACTGTATCACAGTTATTCATGACATAGATGTCTGAATCAACAACAACAGATAATACAAAATGCTCAGCAAATTGATTAAAAAAAAAATGACTGACAGCAGACTATGTGGCCATACCAGTTAAGATGTCATTGTGCGGCATACTTTCTCATGGATGTCTGTAGAGTAAAACTGGTAATTTTTTCCTTTTGATGCACTGCAGCCAGGATCATGTTATGTTGATGTTTTGCCGTTGACCATGTTTTGCAGGTATACAAGAGTACAGATGGAACGTGTTAAATGTTGGCACTCTCAGATACGATGGAATTCGTTGATTTTGTAAAAAATTTTAACTGCAGAAATACGTCATCTTATTGTTGTCAGTTCTCTCACTATAATCAATTGTATTACCTAAGTAGGTGAATTTATTTACTCTTTCAACACTTGACCAAACTTTTTTTTCCATGGGAGTCAGACAGGTGCTGCAAATGAAGCTAACCGCATCTGCTATATGCGACACCACTTACTGCATGCTATGCGTTAGATAGAGTTCTAGCCAATTGCAAGTTTACATAGGCTGCATGAGTATTTTTTGTGCCAAACAGAAAACATATGTTGTGTCTTTGTCATATTAATCCTGAAGCTGCCCCTTTTCAAGTGCTGATTTTCACCTGTTAAATGCTGTACTCAATTCTGTTGCATTAATTACAATATCGCTCGCATAGAGAATCTCCAACAAAGCACCATTTCTGCAGATTTTTGTCATCTAAAGGATTGTAAAAGATATTTCTGACAGAATCAAAAAAGCACCTGCTGTTATTTCCTTGCTTGAAAGCTGTTATTCATCTATTTCGATCAGAGCAGGGAGAGGAGCCAATTCTTAAGTAGTTCTTTATAGATATCCAAGCCACGCCCAAGAAGGCCCAGTGCCCTATACCTTCCACATTGCAATGTATCTCCTTTGCCTTGGTTAAATGGAACAGTGATGCTGTTAGTCTATTGCTCTTGTAAAGTATCATCATTGTTTATTATTGTTGATAAATGATCTGATGACAATCACTCTAGGTTTCAGCAAATCAGTTACGCATGAAGGGCCTTTTTTGTTTATCATACCTCGACGACAGCTCCTACCTCAGCCCTCGATATTTCCAGCATTAGACTTTGAAACATTTTTGCAGGGAAATATTCATGTTCAAACTTACCATCAAGTAATGATTTAAAATATTCCTCACATCTTGGGAAATTTCAGTCAACTTTGTTTTCTATTGGTAAACTTGATAGACGATTGTACAGTGTGTCAGAGTTGTCCTTTTTCAGCTGTCTAGCAACTCTCTCTTTCTTTCTCATATATATATATAATTTCTGTGGAAAATCTTAAGAGGCGGAGCTTAATGTGTAGCAGAGTAAAAATAAGTTAAAATAAACAAAAACTTAGTCCGATCACATTTATGAATTTATTTCAACCTAATAGGGCCTTTTCAAATGAGATTGCTAGTCGAGATTTTTTGAATAACGATAAAAAAATTACACACCGTTTTGTATTCACAAAATAGCAGGGGGGGGGGATAAAAAATTTAGAGGTGAGTGAAGCGACAATTGTTTTTTGTTTATTTTTTTAACTTATATGAAGTTAGGTATGTATATATGTTTATTATATTTGTATATATACAAAATGATCCCCAAAACTAATGAACTGATCATTATAAATGTTGGAACACAACTGCAAGGTATAAGAGTAAGTAATGTGGGTTATATTTAGTTTAATTTAGTCTTATACAAAAAGGTAAAATAGGGATGAGATACCGCCAGTTACTGGAAAATTTTAACAATGGATATTAGGCATAAATAAATACATATTCCCCCAATTTTTTTTTTTTTTTTTTTACACAGTGGTCACCACTTATCAAGGCCCGGAAGCAACTCTGGGATAAGGGTTATTGTAAGTACAGTACGTTAGTGTGGAGATTTAATAAAGTGTCTACTTAAGGGGGCGGTTCACCAGGAATTTGTTTACATTGGACTTGAAGACATCCTAGTTGTCGTCATGTGGGAAGCAGGCAGACAGAACAGAGTTCCACAGGTGTGCAGTTCTAAGAAAGAAGCTTTGTTCATGGAATCTACGTTTTGATTTAGACATAGATAAAGAGTGGGGAAAGTTTTTGACAGTGGATTCAGCTGGACTAGTGTTTTTCGTAAAAGATTGGCGAGGGGGGGGACCAGAGATTGGAGCTCAGACAAGCATCTGCCATGGAAATAACGATAAAACAAAGATAGGCTTGCAACGTCTCTTCTGTGGGAGAGAGGTTGCAGGGAAGAGAAAAGGGCATCCCCCACTAAGCCACAAATTCTATTTTGTACTCTGTCAAGGCAGGATAGGCTGTTTTTAGCAGCTCCTGCCCAGATATGGCAGCAGTATTCCATCCTTGGACGTACTTGGCTTTTATATAGATAGAGAATTGCATTAGTAGTGAGATATCTTCTGGAACGGTAGAAGGATCCCACCATCTTTCCAGCGACCTTGGCAACAGACTTGATGTACGTGTTCCATTTCAGATCAGGAGTGAAGGTCAAGTTCAGAAGCTTGTCAAAACATGGGGCTTCTCCTAGACGAGAGCCATCCATTTCAATTGATGCCAGATGGGGATTGGAGCGTTGATGATGTAAAGATAGGAGTTTGGTTTTAGATGCATTAAAGGTAACCAGCCACATCTTCCCCCACTGAACCACACGCTCAAGATCAGTGGAGAGAGAATCAGAGAGAGCTTTGTCATTTACGGCCTTTGATGTGTTGCCGTAGATGGTCGTGTCATCAGCATAGATGTCAACGAATGATTTAAGTATGTGTTTAGGGAGATCATTGATGTAGATCAGGAAGAGAGTTGGGCCAAGGATGGACCCTTGAAGGACTCCAGCATTAATACTGCAGGCCTCTTATTTTTGTCCATCAACCACTACTCTTATGAGCCTATCGGAGAGAAATGATTTAATGATAGAGACAACATTTTCAGTTATACTGTAGCTGGAAATCTTGTGAAATAGGCCTTTATGCCATACCTTGTTGAAGGCCTTCGATATGTCAAGAGCCATTGTCCTAGAAAGGAAGCCTTTGTCAAGAGATTCACTAATCTTATGAGATATAACCGTTAGCACATCTGCGGTAGGTCTTGCAGAACGGAAATCATATTAAGTGTCACTAAGAAGGTTATTTCTGCTGAGGTGTTTGACTATTTCTCTATTTAATATGGATTCCAGCAACTTACTCATGACACACAGGAGACTTATTGGTCTGTACTGAGAGGGAGATGACTTATCACCTGAGTTCTTAAATACAGGGCATACTGATGAGGTTTTCCAGGGTGTTGGAAAGCACTTCTCCTTAAGGCAACGTTTAAACAGTTTTAATGGGAGCAAGTTCTGGTTGAAGCTTTTTTAAACTATTATTGGGATTCTGTCAGGGCCAGTTGCTTTACTGGAATCAAGGTTCTTGATTAGCTTGGCGACCTCATGCACAGATATTTGTATGTCACCTAGCGTGTTTTGTGTTATAGGAGGAAATATTGCGAGTTGATGGCCTTCGTTGTGTAGGGTAGAATTAGCTACAAAATTCTTGGCAAATAGTTTGGCCTTGTCTGAAGCTGACAAGATGACCTATGGTCCACTGATAATGGTTGGGATAGAACGCACACTTCTGTTCAGGATCCTATTTGTTATTTGCCAAAACTGGTGGGAACCAAGCCACTGATCAGCTACTTTGGATTTAACAAACTGGGCATATAACTTGTTGCATTTTTTATTACTCTTTTACAGTGGTTGCTGGCGTTACTGAAAGCAGCTTTAGTCTCAGTACATCTATTATGTTGGTAGCTATGGAAAAAGTGATTTCTGTGCGCTATGGCAGCAGCACATTCTGGAGAGAACCATGGCTGGCTGGTAGGTTTTTGTTGGAATTTTTTAGATGGTATGAATCTGTCTATGCCTACAATTAACCATTCGGTCACGTCTGATACTATAGAGGACACATCCTTTTTAAACATGGAATGCAGAGGTAGATCAAATATAAATGTACGGAAGCTATCCCAGTCAGCCATGGAGTATCGGTATACAGTACGGTGGAGGGGTACGTCTGAGGACTTATTACATTTCATTTTTATCTTAACTGATACGACGGAGTGGTCGGAGGATCCTAGAGGAGAAAGAATGGAACATGAACATAGCTCAGGGGAAGTTAAGAGAAAAAGGTCTAGAGGCTTGCATATTGACCTGTAGTATTGGGCACACGGGTGGGCTCGCAAACAATCTGAGTGAGGCCATAAGCAATGGCAAAATCATGACAGAACCTCCCCTTATCGTCCGTCTTATTTGAGTGGGTCAGCCATTCCACGTTATGGACGTTGAAGTCACCACAGATGTGGATGTTAGCCGAGGGATGTGCAGACAGGATGTGGTCTATTTTCTCAGATATGCTCTTAAAGATAGTAACTCCGCTGCTATGGGGCCGATAGACGGCAAATATAAATGCAAAACTTCTGTTTCAGTCCTAGGACGGATATTTTTCTTATATTTACTGTGAAGCTTTCTTCTAGTGCATCGTGATGGGTCCCCAATTAGAGCAGGCAATCAATCGATTTGATTGAAAACTGGGCTAGTTCATCGAATTCGGCAATAAAAAAAATATGGGAGTGTAAAAGATTCATTTATCGTCATTCGATCCCGGGCAACGTCGGGTTACCCTGCCTGTGTGTGTGTGTATATATATATATATATATATATATATATATATATATATATATATACACACACGCACACTGTAGAATTACATTCCAGTTACTGCAAACATCAGTTCACAATCATGATTTTTATTTATTTTAATATAGGCAAATTTGTGTATTTACTTTTTCCATTTGCGTCTTACATGTTTTATTGTTCGTGTGTGTGTGTGTATATATATATATATATATATATATATATATATATATATATATATAGTTTTGTATTCATTCTTAATAGCTTTTCCGTTGCTGTCATGATTTTTTAATAAGTCAACTCTTCACTATAGAACATGTAAAAATCACTATTTTTATTTTCGATTTTCTTTCAACGCTTTTCATTTGTAGAATCTAAAAACGTCTCCTTGAATTCTTATCTTTTATTCAAAACTTTTTCATTCTTTTTCCATATACCTAATAAACTTTGATAAATTTCTTTCCCCACTCCTGCTCTGATTTTTTTCTTTTTTTTTTTTTTTTTGCAAATTACACATTGTAAAAAAAATGTTATCACTCCATCTTTTTTTATATTTTTTATTCTTCATTCTATTTTTAATGATGTGTATGAGATATATAAAGTTTGTATGATTTTGCAAGATATGAATTTTAATATGATATGCCGATTCACATTTGCCATCATGTCACTTTTAAAAGATGTCAATGTCTGGAACTTTCTATTCTTCTCTTACGAAGGATACAAACCATTGCGAAGTGTATTGCATACAAATGTGCTTTAAATATTTTAATAACATCTGTTATATCAAGGGAATCAATCTGGTTATGATAAAAAAATTAAAAAAAATATTGCAATATTCTTTCTCTTGAACTCACCAGGGATCAAATTGATGAACGGAGGTAGTTTTTTTTTTTTTGTTTTGTTTTTTTTTTAATTTTTTTTATTGATTTCATTCTTACCGATAATTGTTTCAAAAACAACACTGAAATTGCTTTTGGGGAATTCTTCAGAATTTACAGGCATCCATTATGAGAAACGTAGAGATGCACACAATAAGGTCAGCATGATTTTATCAGAACCACCTCCTCAGACATGAACCTGAGGCTGGAGTCTAGAAATGGAAATCACAATTCACCTAGTAGTGCAGAGCAAATCTAGTCATTAACACATTTATTTCGGTATATCACGGTTTTTCAGTGTAGCTAGATATGAGATTTTTAGCTGATATTAGAAATCCGACTGCTTGTACCTAGTCAGCAATCTTACCAATTTGTCATCTTTACTCACCATGAAATAAGTGATGTTTTTTATCTCCCACACACAGGTGTGTGTGTGTGTGTGTGTGTGTATATATATATAAACATATGAAGTTAGTGTATGATTTTCAAAGCCATCATAAATATCAGTGTGCCAACCAAAATAGATGTTTGATTCTGATAAGCTAGTCATTTTTGTAATTATCACTCTACTTATTTGCCATAAAAAATTGAAATTCCAATCGCTTTCATTGTTTACATATTTTATCCAGTTCAATAATTCTTTCAGTAATAGTAGCCTCAATATATATATATGCTGTAAGCCCTCCTCTACCTCAACAGCATGCAATATTTATTCCAAATAATTTATTTTAATAACATGGTATCTTAGTGATTAATCGGTAAAACTTTTTTACATTCAACAAGAAACATATTAGAAGTTGGTGATCGGTGGAAGGAGTTAATGTGCCCCTTTTTACTTGTTTCCTCATGAAGATAAAGTTAGGCACAAAACCTGTTTTTTAATGAGATTAAAATCTTCTATAAACTAAGAAAAGGGACAACTAAAACAAATTTTTAACATGCAAATTTTTTAATTATATGAGCAACGTCAAGTAAATGCAACTAATATATACTATAGTCCAGGTTTGGAATTTCAGTATCCATACTGATGAGTCAGAGAGACAATAAAACGCATAGGTGGTTAAATCTCTCTCTCTCTCTCTCTCTCTCTATATATATATATATATATATATATATATATATATATATATATATTGTAATATAATAGTTCTCCAAGTTCTAAATATCAAGTTTTCTCAGTTGAACATTTATTAGTTTTCAAAAGGTAACCATTACAATATTGTTTCCCTTGTGACTAACAAGGCTGCAAAATTATGTCTTTCCTGCATTTTTAGTCAAGTACTCATCAGATTTCACCTTAAAAGAAAAAACGTACAAAAACATAATTTTGAACAAGTTAAAACCGACACATGCTGCCATTTTTTAAAACTATATATATATATATATAGCAATGATAAGCTTGCCCATTATCAAATTGATGGCCATTTGGGAATACTAAGCACCATACATAACATGCTAAAACATAGAAATTTCCATATTAGTATCTGAGAGCGCATTTAAAAATGTTGAGACCTACATCTAAAGGGGGGAAAAATATCCTTTGGGGGATTCGACCCCACAGAGAAAAAAAGGTTTCCTGATAAGAGTACACAAAAATGTAGATTTACTTTCTCAAGAAAATAAATAAAATAAAAACCTGAGGTGTATTGTCTGCCCTGTCCGTGGCAATTATTAGCACCGACCGACTTTATCAGTGATTCCAAAAAGTGTGGATGGTTTTACATAGACTTCACCACTATAAACAAATCATGTGTCGGTTTCAAGAGTTCATATATATATATATATATATATATATATAAAATTGCATTAAGTGCAAATTCAAAATGACAGTTTTAGTTTAAGCCAATTCAACACAGATTTTTAGAAAAATGAACATTTTATTTTTTTATAAATCAAAGTGCTTTCTGACATAATCAGTTCTTCATCAGAATAGACAGTTTTTATGCATATAGTTTTATATAATTTTACGCGCGACAACGCGGATCTCCTACTCTTGACATTCAAAATTAACCGTTGATAACACCAAACGGGTCTTGTTTTTCTTAATTGGGGGGAAAAAAAATACTGTCTATCCTGATGAAGATGTGATTATGTTGAAAAGTACTTTCATTTAAAAACAAATAAATGTTTTTATTAAAAAAAATCTGCATTGAATTGTCTTACTAAAGTTTAATTTTTGAATTTGTATATATATATATATATATATATATATATATATATATATATATAAAATTATAAAATTCAGATCAGCTTGCTTGCTTGGGCATTTAAACCGTCAATCCGGTTTGAAAAATTCTGCACATGTGTAATTATTAGGTTGGTTCAAAAATAATGTTTTTTGACATGAAGTTAAATGTAAAAACAAAAAAAAAACGACATTATTTTTGAACCAACCTAATACATTAAAACAAAGTCATGGAAGCTTTTTTTTTTTTTTTTAATGGACAATTTTTTTTATGTTTACAATATGCAAATGACAACACCAAATGCCTTTTGTTTTGTTTTTTCCCATCGGTATTTTACGAATTTTATTTGAATTTTTCATTGCAAGTTGGAATCGTTATCAAACAGTTAAAAAAAGAAAAAAAGTTTATAACATGAGGCAAAAATGCTCTAGAGGACCAACTCAAGACTTTCCCTTTAAAGCTTGATTTTTAGGTGGTATTCCATTTTTACTTATGGTTATAAACTTTTATTTTGAGTTCAAATCATTTTCCAACAATTAATTTTTATTTAAAAGAAACAATCCGAATCCCATCCGAGATTCTTCAGGAAATGCCACAAAATTTTTTTAGTAGGATTGTTTTAATTTAAAAAAATACAAACTTTCTTTCATTTTAATTTTTTTAAGTTTAAAACGTTTTAAATTCTTTTTTTTATGCTACAGCTTGAGACGCTAAAACAAAACATTTAAAATTACAAAAACAAAGCCGTTGACTTATGATAAGCGATTTCGCGAAGAGTTGCACTTTGATTAAAACGCCATTCAGCGGAAGTGACGTCAGACAAATTTTAAAGTTCGAATGACCAACTCTGTATATAATGTAACCATTTTTAAAGCAAATATAAAAATAGAAGTTTTGGTTAATTTTTACTTGGTTTACACCTTAACATTTTCCTTTAAAATAATGACCTCTTAAGGTTTTCGGGTATGGTGAAAACGACTATCGCCTTTAAATTTTCCACAAATAAATAGTTTCTGGATATTAAGCAATGTAAGCCTTTATGTTTACAGTAGTGGCCATCATCGTACTTGCAAGCATGCATATTTTTGCCATAATTATTATGCTCACTATTCCATAGCTAGCTTTAACATACACTGACCCAACGGGTCACGGGTAGTCTAGTGTATAGTAGTCTATATATCTATAAAAGTTAAAGTGTCTGTCTGTGTACATTTCCCTACACAATAACTCTGTCAATTTTCAGTCTACAGACTCGAAATTTGATATACACGGTAGTGAGATTTGGGAAAACCTTTGTAATCAGTTTTCGGCAAGAAATTTGGCTGTTAAGAGGTCAAAGTTCAACGATTTGACCTTTGAGAACTCTACCAAACTCCTCCAACAATTTTGGGTATAAACACTTGAAATTTTAGATATAGGTTCCTTGGGCATGGATCTAACTTAATAACTTGATTTGAGCCCAAAACAAATGTTAAGGGATCATAATAGGGGTCAAAGATAAAAAAAATTGACCTCTGTTGTCTCCACCAAATTACTCAGACAATTTCTGGTCTAAACATTTGAAATTTTACATAAAGAGTAATCAGAGACAGGGCAAGCTTTTTAATCTGTTTGGGTCGAAAATTTGAGCTACAAATATATAAATGTATGTATGTTTGCATGTTTGCCTAAAACTTTTGATAGAGGCGACGGATTTTCACAAGATCAGTATCGTTTTGAAGCTCGACCTTTCAAACGACAAATACCGAAAAATTGGTTAAAAACATTAATTTCTTCACCCTCAACTGGGTACTTTTCTACAGGGAGGGGTCGCTTTTTTCGACGATATTTTCAAAAGTCATCCCCTCTTTTCGATTGTCTAGCCTTAATTTAAACCTACATCACTCCCGGTTTGGCGGTGATCGTAACAGCAAAGACGTCACATTTTTTTCACATTCTTTTCCTCCTTCGCGTTACGGGTTCGAGCCTGCCTTCCTACTACCACTTTTTTCTTTTTGCTCAACACACATCTCCAACTGGTGCTACCAGATCAGGCTTTCTAGTGGCTTCCTGAGACGAAATGCACCTACATTAAACTTCTGTTTTTGTTTTCTATTCTCTTTTATAAAACTCAATTATGTTCTGCAAAAACAAATACAACAGCCCCTTTCCCCTTCCCCCCTCTACTTCCCAACCCCGTCGGTGGGGCATTAGACTACACCGACTGTCCTCCTGCAGAGAGTAAAAGCCTCTCAAAGGGGCCACCTGTTGGCCGTGGGTGGCGACCTGTAATGACTTGGAAAAGGATCCTGGTGGCTTAGCAATTTCCCCTCTTTTCCATGTGTTAGAAGGCGGTGGCTAGGGTCAAATGTGCCAAATGATTAAAGTCATGATATAGCTGTATAGTGCCGGAAGTTACCACAAATGACTTCGATTGTGTAACTAAAGGATTATGGGTGCTCATGGCTCACATTTGGAACATGTATACTGTTTATGTAGCCCTGGCATGACAAGGCAAATGGGTTTCCCCTCTTAACATGCCCCAATATTGGACTCTGAGGTGGGTGGGGAGCATAAACAATGAATTTAATATATATATATATATGGCCAAGTATAAAAACTCGAAGCGCCAACACGTTGACTCTGATTGTTCAGATAATGAACTACATCAATCATCCTCAAAATTTATTGTATTGGAATCCACCGAAGAAACCAAAATAACTGACTTATCACCATTTGTTATACATAAAATATCAGCGTATATTATCCCCAAAAATGTAAAAACTTTAAAAAATAAAACCCTATTGGTGGAAATGGAAAGAGAAAAACATGCCACTTTTCTTCTAGGAATGAAAACTTTCCGCAACATAAATATCAAAACTTATCCACACAAGAATCTGAATACATTCAAAGGTGTAGTAAAATCGAAAGACCTATCAATGTGCACTACTGAAGAGATAACAAAAGAACTTAAAAACCAAGTAGTAATAAACGTTAAAAGAATTACAATAAAAAAAGAGAATCAGACTATACATATGAACACTTACATTATGCAGTTCGATAGACCCACTATCCCAAAAGAAATCAAAATTGAGTTCAACGTTGAAAAAGTTGAACCCTTTATACCAAACCCACTTCGATGCTTTAAATGCTAAAAATTTGGGCACCATGAGGATGCATGTAGGGGACGAGCAGTGTGCAGCAGATGTCGCCAGAGAGATCCAGATCACACTGTCAATGACTGCAATCTTGATTGCGAATGTACAAATTGTGGAGAAAACCATCCTGCTTATTCTAGAGCATGCAGAATCTGGAAGAAAGAAAAGGATGTAGTGTCAATAAAACATACCAAAAACATCTCCTTCCTCAAAGCCAGGAAGACGTACTCTCAAGTCACCTCAAGTTGTATATCATCCAACATCACTAACCAAGACTCCAAATACGAAATACTAATAAACAAATTGTTACAATTGGGACCAAACGACTGGTCCAAATTTATAAATGAAATCAAACCAAACATGTCATCAAAAATTAATCATCCCATTAAATCATCAACTAATGTTATCAATAAAACAAATTCTCAACCAAAATCAGAACATCCAAGAAAACAAAGTCGATCAAAAGAAAGACCACAAAAATCACCAGTACGTCGTGCAGATGCTGAAAAAGACGAAACTAAGGAAAAACAAAATCAGTTAAAAGAAAGACTGCACAGGTCACCAATACATTCTCCTTGTGGTGAAAAAAAAACCCACTTGAAAGACAAACAAAAAATACATCTACCAAAAAACAAAATAATATAAAGAAATTACCACAAACAGAAGCCACTACTACTACTACAAATAGATTTACAGAATTAGAAGACATGGAAACTGAAGTTACTCCTCAAACCAAAAAAAAAATCTTCATGAATTACAAGAAAATCCAATGGAATTGCCGTGGATTGAAGGCAAATTACAATGAAATTTTATTGTTGCAAACCAAATTTAATCCTTTGGTTATTTATCTCCAAAAAACCGTCCTTAAGAATGAGGACAATTTGAATATAAAACACTATCAACAAGATAACTACATTCATAATACAGGACTTAATGATACTGTAACCCTTTCCCCCTCCCATTGCAAAACCCAATCATATTCTGCAAGAACAAAAATGATAAAATCCACTATAAAACAACCAAATCAAAAGCTACGAACTAATGATTGAAAATACAAGGAGCTTGAAGAATAAAAATTTCATATAAAATAACTGGATACAACATCGAATACTATTCCCAAAATAACTGGATTCGGCATTTAATAACCCAAAGGGTGCCGTTAAAAAACAAAACAAAACAAAAAAAAACACATCTCCAAACAACCGGGCAAGGCCGGGCACCCATGCTAGTATATATAATCTGTTAATTTCAATGCTAATTAAATTTGGTATAAATTACCTCCCCCCCCCCGTAAGATTAAATTCCCCTTAGATCTGAATAATCACCCCATATTTTGGGACATAAACATTCTTATAAAATAGTTGTTGCCATATATATTATTAATATTAGATACGATGAAACATGTGTCTTTGGATAACTATTTTATAACTATAATATTTGTAAGGGGGTATTTTGTAATATTCTCTTTAGGCTAGGTAAGTTGTTTTATTTTTATTTTATTTTATTTTTTTTGTATTGAAAATGGACGTAGTCGTCTCAGCAATCTATCACGAAACTGCGCATTGCCTGACATGCAATAAGAAATGGCTGACCCCCCACCCCCCACCCCCGCGCTCAACAACACTTTTCTAGACAGCTACTCTTTCACTACCGATTTTCTTTTTTTATTTTTTGTTCTTAACTGGACAATGGCCGGCCTGTGTGTCCATTAATCTGATATTTTGTGCGCCATGCATTGCCTTCTGGTGTATGATATGGTTGGTTGCTGTCAACACACGATGCTCAGACAGACGGCCTTTGTCTGCCTGTCAACTTAAGATGGCTTGATTGTTGTTAAATAGGGGACCACACTTGTCCGCCTTTTCTTTATCTTCATTTTTATATTTTTTGTTTGTTTAGAGTAGAATGCATACACGGTGGACATGTATGTATGCTGAGGGATCACAATAAACTTTAGGAAATATGTCATGGCTATAGTAACAAAAATAAAGCTCAACTTTTAGAAGACAAACAAAAATGCAGCAACCATTCTATAAATTAATTTGTGTTAATGCAATAATAATTACAAAAAATAAAACAAAAAGTTTCTTTCATTGGTCATCCTACCTGTGGAACAAGGTGCAACAAATCTGCTTTTCAACCGAGACGGCAACATGGTCGACTTCAAATCTAATGTGAACAAATACTAATTGATCAGTCCCTTTAGATGATATTTTTTTACTTTCTCTTAAGTATTTTTCTGCCTATCCCACTTATTGTTTTGCATTCGCGCATGAAGACCATCATGGTCCGACAATCCATTTAACTCTTCTCCTTGAGAATTAATTTGTCACCTATATATATATATATATATATATATATATATATATATATATATATATATATATATATATATATCGTATTCTGCATCAAGGAAGGAAATACTTGATGAATTGTTTCAATAGGTGTTTTGCTTTAGCATGAAATAACACGAAAAGGTTTCATTTGCCTTAAGTCAGCAGATCGAGAAGTCTAACGGTTAATAAGAGTTTGGAACAGCAATAGACGTCGAAACCACAACTATTAATGGCTAATCAAATATATATATATATATATTTATATATATATATATATATATATATATATATATATATATATATATATATATATATACACAGGGTGAAACGACAAAGTTGTTGCCCTAACAAAACAACACTACAACTTTATTTTAAAACATTTATTGAAAATATCAATTCAGGTAATTTGATTATGTAGTAGAGCTGACATCTATTTAATGTAGTCGCCTTCATCCCCAATCACCGCCTCTATATTGGTCCGGAACTGGGAGCATGCCTTTTCTATAAGTGCTGGCATGAGTTCAGCAAATACTTGACTGATGGTGGTGATCAGGTTGGCTTTGGTGTTGTTGGAAGTTATCTTCGTGATGTTCTCGACATATGACCAAACAACTAGTCCAGCAGGTTCAGTTTGGGGGAGGAGGAAGGTCAGTAAGAGAAGAGTACAAAGTCGTAGTACTCCTTCTGAAGCCAAGCCTGGTCTCTTTGGACTTTTGGGCTGATGCGGAGTCCTGCTGCTACACTCAGGGTCTGCCAACAGCCACCTGATTGCACCAGGGGATCAACAGTTTGGTGTTGACTTTCAAACAGACTTTGAAGATGTGAAGTTGCATGATGTGGCCTTCACTTGAAACCACACCAAAGACCATGACTGTGGGCGGAAACTTTGCTTTCATCACGCTGGGCATGTCCTTGTTATTCGTGGCAATCTAGCAATGCATTTTGAGGGTACTGGTGACAGTCCTATTTTCATAACTTGGAAAAGGAAAACTGGTTTTCATCCAACAGAAATGGAATCATGTCGTCTTTTCTAGGGTGACAATTTTATCTTTCCATTCTGTATGTAACTATATGAAATTTATATTTTTGTTTATTTTTCAATTTTTTTTTCAATGAATATTTTATTTTTAATGTGACCATTTCTTGATTTTTTTTTTTTTTTTCTTAGATGAGATGTCATTAATCAGAACTTGTTTTTCTTTAATTTAGCACATGTTTTTTTAACCTTATTTCTATTGAATAAACGTTAGACATGCACATCCAATCGACTTCATGCAAATTTACAAAAAGATTTCATTGGAGGAGGATAAGTAGAAATGTAGTCTTTTTTTCTGGTATTTTTTTATATATACAAGATAATTTGTATTACTGATAGCTCGACCACTATGCTTGACTCATTTTCATTGAAACAACAGCAAATACTGTCTTGATGCTTTGACTGATATACCCTAAGGTCTTTTTCAGATGTCTGCCACACACAGGAGCAAATATGCATACATCCAGAACAGGAAAAAAAAAAAGTCTACTTCAATAGATTAAATAAATGTTTGAAATTCCGAAACTACTATTGAATGTGACAATCTTTTGAAGTAGTCCTAAATAATTATAATAATAATATGGGTTGTGCATATCTTTATATGTCTGTTATTTTATTTATTTATTGTTGATAACACTGTTTCGAACATTAAAAGAAAGTTCTGGATTTTTTTTTTTTTTTTGAAAAATAAATTAAATCTTCATTGAATCCCTATTTATTCATACTTCCCCAGGAGTGCAGAGTTAGAGACAAGGTTGGTTTCTGATTTGAGAAAAATCCAGGTTCCCTGAATTGGAACCCAAAATTAAAATAAAAATGCCCCAGTCTATAAGGATTTCTCCTTAATTGATCAAGAACGAAAATGATGAAGTGTAGCATTAGTGTTTTTTTTTTGTTTGTTTTCTTACACACTTTTACAGATTTTGCTTCATAATTTTCTGAGCTGAAATTTTAGTCATTAAATAGAAACAAAAATCAGTTGTCTATTTCTTGTTTACATATAATCAGAGAAAGCTGTATTAATACTAATGCATTTAATCTGAATTACTTCCCTTTGATTTAGCGGGCGTATGTTAGCGGCATTATAACATGTTAATTAACTTAGAGAGAAACGAGCACATTTATTAAATATAAATAGAGAGAACAGGTTAAATGTCGTAGCAAAACAGATACTCTTAACTTCAATAAAGCACAAATTATAATGACAGGTTCAACATTGATTTTTCCAGCATCTTTAATTTTCGAGCATTTTGAATGATGTGCGTTTCCAGACGATTTGATTTCACGATCATAATTCATGTACACACCCTTAACCCACTAATCATACACCTACAAAGCCTCTAAAAAATAGTGGTTGTGTCAGTACTGTGTACTCGTGGTACAATGGATGAAGTGAGGAGTAATAGTCTGTTTTAAGTAAAGGTTTTTTGAAGGTCGAAAGTTCAATCGTCAACACAATCAAGAATTTAAAAATTATTTAAAGCTTCTACTCGGTTATTGCTGACGGAACGAGAGCAGTCAGTCTTTGTGGAATAAATAAAGAGTTCTGTTCAAAACCTCATACTAATTCGACAGGTTAGTTAAGGCACACCACACAAAGGTTAAAGGTCGCGTCAGCCAAAACATTGTGAGATAATAGCCAAGCCAGAAATAGTAGTTGGAGTGATCCATTATATTTCTACGCTTTATTTTGTACAGATACTAGCAGGCCGCCTAGCATTGCCCGGTTGTAAAATATGCTTAAATATAACATTTTGATTAATGCAGATTTCGTATTTATTATATTATATTGGATCCAATATATAGTAATGATTTAAAAAGTTAAAAAAAACAAAAAACAAAAGACTTATGTGCCACCACCGAGAATCGAAACCAAACCGTTTAGCTTACGATTTACTTTTTCCTTTAACGTTAATGCCTGAGCTATGAAGACATGTTTGCCACAAGGCTATAAATTAATACATGAATCAATAGCTATTACGTTATGCATGCATATTCGTAATGCTGTCATTTGACCATCACCGGGCAAATTCCATTTTTCTATTTTTCACACTTTTGCACCGATTTTCTTTGGCTAAAAGCCAATTATAAAGTTTTGCTTGGGTTCAAATACCTTATATATTGACTTTCATGTCTGTAGATCAAAAACTGACAGGAGTTTGGTAGGCAAAATTTTTTAAAATATATAAACGCATAGTTTTGTGTTCACTTTAACCTTTTTATGCAAATATTATGCAAGTATAAATCATGTAGAATATCTTCATGAATATAATTTCATGTAATAATTAACTAAAGTTGATCATTCCATAAGAAAACCGAAAAAGCAGGGAACCAATCAAAGTGAATGTTTAAAAGAATATGTAAATTAGTTAGATCTTTTGCATATGAATGCAATTCCACGACTCATATAACAAAGTTGTATTTTGTTTTTAAATAAATAGAAAAAAGGTTTTTAATATGAATATCAATGCACACAAAAAATTTTTTTATAGGAGTATAGATTGACTTCAAATATGTATTAAAAAGCACAGCTTCTATTGAATGAGACTTTATAACGAATTATAATTATAAAATAATTTCAACAACCAATTAATAAAAACTGTCATATCTTTAATAATTCTGAAACTGTTAAATATCAACAATTACTAGTCTCAGAAAGATTTTCTTTTTATGTTTATTTACTATTATTGATTATATTAGTTTCTATTAATTTAACTTATTTTTAAAAAGATATATTTTAATAGTGTTTTTTTATAATAAAAAAAATGGAAAGATTTATTTGTTTCTAATGATTATATGGAAAAATTATATATTCTAAGTGTTTTCCAGATCTTAAGAGTTTTGTCAACAAAAGAGGACATTGATTTTAAAGTACTGGGAGAAAGAGCCGTGTTAAATCTTGTGTGTATTCGTATGCATGACTGCATGTGCATTGCATTTATGTATTTAAGTAACATTCCTTTAAACATGCGTTATACTTTTAACGTCCTCTATCATTGGAAACCAAATTGACCGGAAGTGATTCTTGTATTCACAATGACATCATATGAAAGAATATAACTTTTCGTACTGTAGAAACTTAATAAGAATCCACCCTTTTTTTTTTCTTTTTACAAGGTAGTTCCCACTTATCAAGGCCGGGAAGCCACTCGAGGATAAGGAATCCACCTTAAAGCAAAGATATCTCTACTATTATATAAAATTCACTTTGTGTGTGAGAGTTCCTTCATCATATGTTCCCAAACGGCTGAGCTTATCTTTTGTTAATTTCACACAAAACTAATATAAATGTCTGGCAGTGTTCTTAGATATGTTTTGTGCAAAAATTCATCCGATAAGTATTGAAAATCAAAAATCCCGATCCAAAAAAGATTTTTTTTTCTTATAGATAAAAAAAAAATAATTTTTACGTGTTACGCTGGCAAGTGAGATAATATAATTTTAACAAATTATTTCTTAAATATAGCTTAATGGTAGAACATTCAACAACAGCTCGAATGATTCCTTGTTCAAGCCTGGATGTACTTCACTATTTTTTAAAATTTTTTCTTATTAATAAGTTCAATTTATTATAACAGAAGAGGTACCATTTAAAACCATTTCTTCGTTAGCATATTTTAAAACTAAACATTACCAGAAGCGATATTTCCAGAGCATTCATCATCAAGCTCAAATATCAGTTGACGTGATATTGTAAACAAACATAGACGGAATTTAATGAACGATATTATCATTATTTTTTATTTTATTTATATTTTTTTGTTTTTGCAAATTAGTCTACCAGGGAAATTATTCCTCGTAATATATAATATTCAATAGAGGATTGACTGCATAATAATACATATGCAATCTGCATAAATTAAATATCATATTTAAGCATATTGTACGACCGGGTAACGCCGAGTGTCTAGCTAGTAAACATATAAAAAAAAAAAAAAGATGAGTAAAGAAAAAAAAATGTTTCGCATTTTTTTTTTTTTTTTTTTTTTCACAGGATTCAGGCTCTGGACTTGGAAGAGTTTCAACGGGATGTTAACAGTTTGTAAAAAGAAAAAAGAAAGTTTTTGCTTATATAAGTTTCTCATTTGTGCTAGCATCCCTCATGTTTCTGGAGCAAAAGTCTGTAGCTATATATAGAGATATATGATAACTAGATGAAAGGTATTTAAATTGTTTATCTCCTTCCCGGGGCAGGAAGATGTAATGCGTCAGGACAGTTTGGATTTGAGAAGTCAGTGCCTTAGAGAAAGAGAACACTGGCCTGTACAAAATAACTGGGCAGCGTCGTCGGCATTCCCTGGTAGGAGCGTCTCAAACAATTAGCAATACACTAACCTCGTAAAGAGTGGGAAAGCAAAGCCTACGTGTGTGGACATCCTAGAATCGCACGAAAGCAAAACCACACCTTAGCTAACAGAATACAAGTCATCTCAACAATTGTCTAGACTAGTGGTTGGTTCTCAAACGTGAATGTTATATAAAACATGGTGAAAAGCACATTTATATTAAGGCGAGATTTCGGTTTACTATTTAATGTAAGTAACATGTTCGGATGGCAGAAGGATGCAAAAGTGAATTTGCTCGTTAGTGTCGTAGCCTTCTTTTATGGCAGGTTGGGTATTTTTTTGCGTGTAAAAGAAATGGAGTTGAATTTCTTGTGTGTAATATGTCTGTTGGAAATATTGCTGAAGTGTAAGTATTATGACGTGCACATGTACCGAGTGTCGTCGTCGTCCTCGCCTTTGGGTGAGAAGAAGAAAGGGAGGGGGGAAATACAAAAAAACGAATGTAAGATATTTTAAGGATTTGGGTCGCTTCCTGATTGTTTGTACTAAAATGGGTGTATTGAAAGGTTGGGAACCACTGATCTAGACTTTGGTGGCTTTGGAGCCTGAAGGGAAAAAAAAACTTGGTTGATATTTATTTAGATGAACTATATTTAAAGAATGCGTTGTCTTAATGCATATTAGTCTATTAATTAAATATTGTTTAATTTTGTTTACATTTAAATAAATGATATATATTACTAACAGGAACACGTGACACAGCTCGAGATTGAATGCAGTACACTACACTGTTTTTTTATTGTTGTTTTTGTTTTTGTTTGTTTTTTTTTGTATTTTTTTTTTCATTATGCTTGTAGCACTAGTTTTACAGGGTTTTTGTTTAAATACCTCCGTTAGAGAACTTGCATGTAGAGATTCAACACATAGAAAGGCACATAGAATTCGGGATCAATTGTCTTGCACAGAAAATTTTATAAGTATGATTTAAATTTCATCAAAATAGAATATATTTTAAGTTTTAACAGAAGTTTTGCCCTCAAAATCCCTTTAGGGGTGCACTTAGAGATTCAGAACCACTTTCATTGTTTTGTTTTTCCACAATATTTGATATATGAATACAGTTGAGGATTTTATGTAGATTCTCTAACCTTTCTTTCTATAGGGAACACACTGACATGTATAGATGGCATATGTTATATAATGTCAGTTTAAATGTGCCTCTATTATCAAAGATAAAGAATATGATGAATGTATTTAAGAATATTTTATCTTAGTTTGTGAGATTCTATTAGTTTGGTATATTTTATTAAAGATAGCTTAAATGAAATAAGATATATAACATTTGTTATATATCATTAAATTTTTTCAGATCATTTTAGGAGATATGACAATCTAAGGTCTACAATCCTTTTTTTAATTGCTCTTTTCAAATGTTCTAATTATCTATATTTATAAAAGTGAAAATGTGTGTGTGAGGACACCTCTCAATCTATATACAACGAATTTTTGATCTGCTTGACTTGAAATTTGGCATATAGGGTATTCAGACATGTGGAAAACTTTTTAATCCGGCAAAAAGGGCTGCTAAGGGGTCAAAATTGAAAAATTGGTCATTGGATTATTGCCTGTTTATCAACTATTTCACGACTACGCATACGTGAATCGTTCACATGAGAGCTTTTTTATGTTAAGAATAAGTAGGTTTGAAAGCACTTTTTAAAAATTATAGCAAGCTGGCCTAATCGTTATCATACTTGACTCACTGCCTTTAGGTTTTGGTTTCAATCTCAGCTCGAATATTTTTTTTTTTTTTTACTTACAAGACGTGAACGGTTTAGAAAAAATATACTTACACGTCCCAGTTACTTTTCATTTTCCTTAGATCATTTTTTTTTTCTTTTAGGAATTTAACATTACATTAAATACCGGACAACGCCGGGTATATCTGCAAGTTTGTTATAAAGTCTGATTCGATAGAAGCTGTCTGATTTTTTAAAAATACATGTTTAAAGTAAATATCTGTTTAAACTATTGCAGAAATCTGAGGATGATGCAAATTTTGACTTTTTTCAACACGTATTACTCAACAAAACCAATAACATTTCATTATGAGAGTGTACAGGGGTGGGGGCGCTAACCAATTTCGATACTATTCTGAGCTTTTTGAGAGGATGGATAGGTGTCGAATAAGTTACATTGATGCATCTGTTTATTTGTCTCCTCATAAAAGCAAAGTTTGACACAAGGGCACTTCGGATTGAAAAATAGAATTTAAAAAAAAAATTACCTCAATTTAGAATGAGTTATTCTTCACTGATGGAGAATAGAAAGGTACAAGTGTAGTATCAAGAACGATACTACACTTTGATCTCAACGAAAAGGCCAAGGAACGTTGACATGTCTGGGGAACATTCTCCTCTTCCATGGCTGCCAAAAATGTGTGTCATTGAAATTTGATGGTAGACCTCTTCCTACTTCATCTGCAAGGCTTGTATCACATAATTTAAACTTTCTAAATCATTAGCTTTTGCTGATTGCTTATTCACCAAAAACCTGTGGTTGTGAAATGACTGTGCAGCATTCTAACCGTTCTCAAAGTGGTGAAAGATAATATTGCAAATGTGGACATGATTTTAGATGCACATTCTGGAAACAATACAGTAAAATCACGTTTGACACACCAGTTCCATTTAAATATCCAAAGTTAAATGATGTTGAACGTGCTCAATATTAAAATGGGTGACATTTTAGAATACCACGTGTTGTATGTGCTCTCCGCTTCTCTCTACATTGTTTTCACTCGTCCTGGATTTCTCGTTGCCACTGAAATCCAGCAATGTTGATTCAGAAGTGTAGTTGGTGATTGTGCAACCCTTGCTTTACAATTATATTCACCTTCACAGGGGGTATCCATTGTCTCTTGAGACTCAATAGAAGCAGTGCTTCTGAAAACAAATCAAGCAAACTGCCGATTTGCTTTTGTTTTTAATTGAATAAGTCACCTTACAGGTGCACTTCAGATTCCTAACCTTCTTGCATTATTTTTTTCCACAAAATTTTAAATATGAATACATATAGGCTACAGAATTTACATAAACATTTCTTTCTATAGGGAACACACAGATTATTTGGTTTGAAAGAGAAATAAAAAGAAAAAACATGCTTAGCAGTTTGTTACAGAATTCAGGCTCTGGACTTGGAAGAGTTTCAATAGGATGGTTAAAAAAGATTTTTGCTTAAAGTTGTAGTAGCACCCTTCATATTTTGTGAGACGGTTTACCTGTCGATACATACATATATAATTTCTACCAAACCTCTGGCCTTGGTGGAGGGGAGACTAAAACTTGGTGCTATGGTTTCCAATGATCTGAAATAACAGCAAGGGTAGACTCGATTCCAAATATTTCTCATATGTTATATCTCCCCCTTTTTTTTTTTTTACAACTAGGGTATGATTATAAATATCTCCAGTATCAAATAATCCTCATACACTGTGAAATTTACTTTATGTATGAAAAACAAAGAGGGGAGACATAACATGAGAAATATTTGGAATCAGGTTTCCCTTGCTGTTATTTAGATCATTGGAAGCCACAGCAGCAAATTTTCAACCCGCCTCTATCAAGGCCAGAGATTTGGGGGGAAATATCAGATATTTTGTAATTAATATGCAAAACTAGGAAAACAAATGACTGATTGAAACATTTTATGGCTGTAAAAAAGCGCCAAAAATAGGCTCTGGATGATGGATGATCTGCTTAATGTGTGACCTTAAGGGCAAATGCCACATAGCCCACTACACAATTAAGGTAATTAAATTCTAATCAATAGTCGCTGGGATTTGGAACTTATAAAATTGCCAAAAAAAAAAAGTAGTATATATATATATATATATATATATATATATTGGTAGCCAAATTGAATATTGAAATGCTCATATCTTTGGTTCTATGGGACGAGACTACATGAAAATTTGCAGGCTTTTTGAAGATTATACTACTATTCTATGGTTAAAATTTTATGACAATTGGTAAAAAGGAACCTATATTTTCAAACCCGTAAAATATGCCCAAATTTGCCTACATAGTTTCCTGCAGGCCAGCTTTGGTTTTACTGCTTCTGTTGTCTCCCCTGTAACCTTGCCAAACCACACACACACGCACATTTATATAAATATATATATATATATACACACACACACACAAACACACACATATATATATATATATATATAGTGCAAAATTTTGTTGAAAATTCAAAGACTCACGTTTTCTTTTTTTATAACCGTTTATTTCCTGGATTTTTTTTCCATTACAGCTGTTTCATTAGTGGGAAGGCAATTTTACGATTTATGTGTCCATAAAAATATCCTGTCCCCACCAACTTCTTCAGATGTTTTTTCATTAGATTTTTACAACAAAAAGTATATTTTTAACATGCTGAACATCATATTCGGGTAAAAAGACTTCCAAAGCCATGCTTCCTCACTTCTGCCATCTTTTGGTGTTATGTGAAGATCACTTTGCATATATATATATATATATATATATATATATGTGTGTGCAAAGTTCAAATCCTGTTGGTTCTATTGTGATTATTCACTAACACTGTTGGGAAAGCTGTTGTGCAACTCCTAACTTGTAAATCAGCTTTTGAATTATTTTGGTGAGTGAGATGGTCAGACATGATTTTAAAACTGAAATGCGATTTTCACTCCTCACAGAAGTGTCACATTGTTATGAAATATATACGTCGATGAGAGCACTTGGATAGTGGCAACCTTGTGCCAGACTTGCTGGCTAGGATGCAAATAAGCTTGGCCTTTAAAACAGGATACAGGCATGAAGGTCACAGAATACAGAGCAGGGAGATTTCTGCACAACAGTAGAAGCAGAGAAGAAAACCTTGAAGTACTTTTTCTGAGAGAACAAACATCAAAGTTAACTCTCCTCATCTTTACTTTTGCTTGGACCAGGCCAGTGATGAGAAATGTAAGGCCTGTTATGAAATGTACCAGATAAATTCATGCTTACAGAGAACAGCTATTTAATTGAAGTTGTGAGCTTTAAGACAAATTATTTGTAATATTTTAATTACTATTCTTGTCTTGGTTAAGATCAAAGTGTTGTATCTGTTCTTATACCACACTTCATCACGCCTCAATAGTTTGTATTAGTTCCAAATTACGGTTAATTAGAATAGTTGAAAAATTATTTTCTCAAATATAGGGTGTCTCAAATGAATGATAAAACCTTTATTTATGAACATACAGTGAAATGGAATAGCTTCGAATACAGAAGAAAAATGTAACTGAGGAATCATGTTTGCAAATATTAAAATTGATGACCATTATTGTCCAGACAACACTGATAACGAGCACCAAGGGATTTGCAAACTTCATGAAACAGGCTACGACAGTACATTTTTGAGATTTCCTGTAACTTGCACTTTAATCTTGTCGTTACATTTGAACCATTCAGACCCACATGTTCTCTGGTATCGTCACAGGAACAAACAAACAAACCAACCAACCAACAAGGAAGGACAAGGCCATAAAAAAATATGACTCAGCATTTTGGTCCCCCGATTTATTGGAGAGGAACCTATGTTTTCAGTGATGTCCGTTAGTCCGGACGATTGTCAGATAACCATTGATTAGTTTTTCCTGACATTTTGCCACAAATTGTATTTCATTAAATAGATGTGCACAGTAAAAAAAATTTTGTTTGTGAAAATTCCCGTTGCATCCCCAAGAGGTTACAAATGGTAGAAAATGATGCGTTTTTTTTATTGTAGGTGAATACAAAAAGCATTTATTCGAATAATTTCCGACTGCATATTTCACTGTTTTAAAATATCACTTGATAGTCGAACATGCCTGTCAAAAGCTGTTTCAAGCACGTCTTTGTCGTCACTTGCCTTTCTGCTTTTTCGATCATGTAGCGCATGTTCTCTTACACCACCCAAAAGTCAAAACATGTCCGATTGCTTCCTTTGCGCAACCACATGCGGTCCTTTTTTTCTGACGACTTTTTTCATCCTTCCCATGACGTCAACACATGCACACTTGCTTAATTTGCATATGTGCTAAGACGGCTGCTGCTGTCAATATATTTGCTAGTCAGCTATTCTATGGCTGCTGCTGATTTTCTCACTTGCACTCCAGACACGCTATTTTACAATCCTATATAAGTCAATATGAAAACTAAGGAATATTTTAACATGTATTTTTTGTGATTATCAGTAACCGCTAATTTTAGAAAAAAAAGGTTTTAAGACAGCAAACGTAGATTAGCTCAGCTTTAGTATAACAATATACTTATGAGTTGCCATTACTTTAAGGTTCAGTTTAAACTGGTGCGATAATGTCAGACTGTTTACAGAATATATGCTTAATGCTAAAGAAATTTACCTAGAAATATTCATCTACAAAACATATCTATAACAATAATAATTATCTATGTAGTGACGGAATTCGTTGTTTGTAGCTCATGACGTGCTTCCTCTTTCTTTCCACACACATCTCGATTTATTGTCTTGTGCATATTTGTAGTTGATTCCTATTGTGGCGTGGTTTGAACACATGACTACAGTTCACATATAATTAAATAAAGCAAAACCGAGTTGAAACTGCGAACGCTTAGCTGTTTACTTGACAACTTCATTACCAGTTGTTGCTACCCGACACGGACATCTATCATTGTACCTATTAAAATACATCTTTTCTATATTATTATATTTGTGTATTGTTTTCCACTCGACGATACAACAATTCCTTTTATAAGACATTTATTAAGAATTTCAAATATTTAAAGATTGCCATAACTCTGGAACCCTTTCCATTCATGCAGTCACACAATAGAAAATTGCTACCTTGAATGTTATATATTTTTTGTCAAAGTTAACACTGGTACAAAGGTAACGGTATATTTTAAAGAGTTATCGTCATGAAATATGTGGCATTATTTCCGTAGGTGACACTTTTGAAAATTAAGAAGGATTGGTAAACAACCGTCGTACAGTGTCTCGAATTCATTTTTTTTATTATGTGAAACCTAATCGGGCGTTTTCTTTTCACTTCCTATCCATTTGAGCAACGGCCATTCCAGAAGTCGACCTTCTGACTGCGCACATTATCCCAGAACAATTGAATGCTTTCATTCTGATCTTGGTTACGTTAAAACAAGATTTCAATTGTTGTGCTCTTTGTCCTGATTTGATTTAAATTAAAAGAACCAACATTTTATTGGCGGCCATTTTTATATTGGAACAAAAAAAAAATTATTTTCTAATATTGCAATCTTATATGGATACAATCTTATATTTAAAATATTTCTGATTTGTATGAAAAAATGATCCATAGTAATTCGATAAGAAAATCATTGGATGGATTTTGATCAAATTTGGAATAAGGATTATAAACATAAGGTGTTATAGCATCTCTCTCCCTCTTACATATGTATGTATATATATAAATATAAGTGAAATTGTCTGTGTGTGTGTGTGTGTGTGTGTGTGTGTGTGTACATTTCCCTATCAAACTACATAGGGCAAGCTTTTTTATCATTTTGTTTTTATGAAAATTTGGCTTCCACCGGAGGCAAACTTCAAAAGATTTAACCTTTGCGGTCTCTAGCAAACTATTAAGCTAATTTTGAGTCTAAACATTTGAAATTTTACATAGAGGGTAGAGCTTTTTAATCAGTTTTTGGGCGAAAAGTTGGCTGTAAAGATATCAAAGTTTACAGACTTGACCTTTGCAGACTCTACCAAACTCCTCTGCCAATTTTGGGTCTAAACACTTTAAATTTTAGATGTAGGTTACTTGGACATGGGTGAAACATTTTAATTTGAGCCCAAAACAAATGTTAAAGGGTCAAAATTGGGGTCAAAGTTTTAAAACGTTCGACCTCTGCAGTCTCTACCAACTTTTCACTATGGTAATTAAGGAAGCCTATTATATAGAAAGGCATTACAATACATATGCACATTTTTTAATATATACATATGCACATAAACTTATGAACAGTACATAGGGCCCAAGCAAAGCCGGGTGGAACTGCTAGTATTTTATATATCCGTATCAAATGTTATAAGTAGATATATTTTATGTATCGATTTTCAGTATTTACTTTAACAGTGCATAATACACAAGTAGGGGTAGATAGTATATAATGAGATTATATATATATATATATATATATATATATTGAGAGAGAGAGAGAGAGAAATAAAAAGGAACAAACCGAGTTATTTTTATTTCTCAATTTTGTCGGAATACTATTTTGATTATATATATATATATATATACACACACACACACACTTGAGGAGGCTAAGAGAAAGTCTGCAGCAACAAATTCGCTTAAAACCAGATTAAATTATTGCCCCTAAATCAGTTTAAAATATCCACCAACAGGCAACAAAACATCTCTAATCGTAATTATTGTTGCTCCAGGTTATACAATGTAACATTTAGTCCATATGCCACGACTTTCTCTTAGTGATCATCAGGAGCTCATTAATCTCCACCTTTCCGGTGTATCCACTCGAGAAATCAGATGCAGATTGAAATGTGATGAGAAAACGGTATGCAAGACTGTGCAAAAGCACCAAAACACCGGCTGTTTTCGTGATGCCCCTAAATGTAGTCATTCTAGAGTTACTTCTAACAGGTAAGATAATGCTATCAAGATCCACAGCCTAAGAAACAGATCTGAAACGTTTCCCCAAATCCAAAAACAGTGCAATCTTGTTAAAAAGTGCTCTCTTTCTACTGTCCAGAACAGATTAAAGGAATTTAATTTGCGAGGTTTGTAAAGAACAGAAATATCGTCTGGACTCTGTCAGATGCAATGAAGATCATGACTCTTCATATTAGACAAAGGTGCTTTTTAGTGACGAAAGCAAGTTCAATAGGCTAGGCAGTGATGGTAGGCAGTATGTCCGTCGGAGGAAAGACAAAGAATTTAATCCTAGATGCACAGTTTCAACGCTGCAAGGTGGTGGAGGTTCAGTTTTGGTGTAGGGCAATGTTTGTACCAATGGTCCAGGGCCTATAGTTCGCTTGTGAAGTCGAATTAATTCGAATAAGTACATTAATATGTTGACTGAACATTTTCTACCCTACTTTGGTCGGAATTTGGATGATAATCCCATCTTCATGCAGGATAATGCTCCCATTCACACAGCTAGCAATGTCAAGAGGTTCCTGGAAGAGCATGATATTCCGTGTTTAGATTGGTCTGCACAATCTTCAAACCGCAATCCTATCGAAAACGTATGGCATTACATCAAGCAACAGCTACACAATGATAAAATTTCAAATCTTGAAGAACTTTGGACAAAAATTAAAGAAAAGTGGGATGGCCTTCCCCCGGAGTATTGCTACAGTCTAATTCAAGGAATTCTCAAAAGATTGCAGGCTGCCAAATTGCAGAATGGTTATGTTACTAAATATTAACTAGTTCATTGTGTTCCTATTGTATTTATGTTGCATTAATGTCCTAAAGTTACATTTAAATAACAATTTTCCATTGTGCGGACTTTCTTTTTGCCTGCTCAATTTGAAGTTTAATTTTTAAATTGACATGAACACTAAAGTATTTCAATTAAAAGTCAAATATGAACAGGTAAAATTATAGAAGAATAAAAGGCCAATCAAATGAGGTATAGTTTGTTTAAACAGTTACATTAAATTTAGCTTAAATTTGCAGTTTTTGAAAAAATTACAACTGCAGCCATTCTTTTTACCGTATATATATATATATATATATATATATATATATATGACTCACTCTTTCATGAGCTTTTTGAAGAGTGAAGCAAAAACGATCTAAAAGTAGTACTATATATATAGTGAAGGTGTAACATTTAAATCTATGTACAGAAGGAAGATATACTGATTCATGTGCGAGCTCCAACACATGCATATATATATATATATATATATATATATATATATATATATATGCAATCTATACGTAAAATATATGCACTTACAAATTATATCCAGAAGTCGCACTGAAAAAAGAAAAAGTACAACGTTGTATGTATAGATAGCTGACCATTTACTTGTTGCAAATACGCACAACATTCCTCATCCATCTCATTAATTTGAATATACTCCACCGTCATCATCCCCAACCCAAGCCTCTCAAGATGTATGAATTTGTGTTCATAGTTTGAACGTCTTTGCATATAAATTGAACAACTGAAGGAGAAAACCTTGTCCAAGAAAGGGACTGGAGGCGAAATAGATTGCTTCCTTTCTTCTCTTACACTGCTTCACATTAATTACATTTCTTTAGATTCTGATTTTTGATGGATAAAACTCAAATATTAAATGATCTTCTTTTGAAAACTATATTTCTTTGTATCTTTCTCTCTCTCTCTCACTCTCTTCCCCTTTCTTCTGTTTTTTCTCTTTTTTTTTTCCTATTCATAGCAATTACAGAGATAGTTGCTCTAGAAATCAAACCAATTGAAATGTACTATTAATGGTCAAAGTCATAAAATTCTTAATTATATTTTATTATATATAATATCTATTATAATAAAGTCATATTCCTGTCTGTTTTTTTGTTCACAATTGAATTAATATGTACAAAATTTAGTTTCACGAATTTGTTTTCATGCACTTTTGTTCCAGCGTGATTTGTAGATACACTATTTATTCGAATGAAATCTACATTCAATGAGTAACCTCATTTGCATATCACATTAAAGAATATCTATTTTAATAATTAGCTCTATGCTTTGCTTGTCGTAATAGAATTGTTCTAATTGTTCTATTTGGAAATATTATATAAAGTAGATTGATTTAATTGATTTTTGATTTAATTTATATTTTATTTATTTTCAATTATTAATACGTGACAAGAGTTGTTAAAAACCAGAAGTAAGCTTATTTATTTAAGCCATGAGAGTTAGTTCCCCTTTAAGCTGTGAGAGTTACTTTGTGTTTGATTTTCATAGGCCAAGATGGATGTGTTTTAGGTTTCCCTAAATCCAACATGTGGTTACTTTTCGTAATAAGTTAGATTAACTGGTGTATCGTAATTAGTATGTAACTAAAAACTCCGCCCGGTAAATGTTTCCACCGAGTAACGCCGGATACATACAAGTAGTTTATCTATAATTCTTATTGAAGATATGATTTAACTGACAGATGCCCAGTTTAATGTTTGGATCCGTGTGAGTTATAACTTGAGGAATTGTATCTGCGCTATCTCTACTATTACATAAAAAGAACTTTGTATGTGTGTGAATTTGTTCCCTATGGACTAAAAAGCGGTTGGGCCGATTTTTATGAAATTTCAGACAAAGGTACTTTATGTGACTAGCAGTGTTTTTAGATAGGTTTTGTATTGGAATGGCTTCGATAAGTATCGATAATCTGATGAAGGAAAGAACAGGCGATTTTGGCTAAAGGTAACACCTTACACAGTCCAACATCAAAAGTGCATTTGAGAAGTTTTATTACCACACAAGCAGTTAGGCCAGGCATATAAAATCAACAGTAGTTTCTTTAATATGGCAGGAGTCTATTTGAAATTAATGTTTCTGTTTAAAGCACAATTGCACCATGATACTTGACTTTTTCATTTTTAAACTTAAATTCAAGCCGTTATCACCACACAAACAGCAAGGACAGGTATATAAAATCAACATTAGGTTCTTTTATATGACAGAGGCGTGTTTGAAGTGAATGTTTTTGTTTAGAGCGCAATTGAAGTATGATACTTAACTTTTGCAGTTTAAACTTTAATTCAAGCCATTATATAAAAAAAATGATTTTGATGCATCAACAGTAGGTTCTCTACAGTGCAATGTAGACTACAATGTATTGTGGACTAAGTTACTACGAGGAGGCATGTGAAGCTTTGTTCTGATGCACCACAATAGGTCCCCAACTAGAGCAGGTAATCAATCAATTTGATTGAAAAATAGGCGATTTCACCAATTTCGATGACAATAAAAAGATGGAAGTGTTAAATATTCATTGATCCTCATTCAATCCCGGGCAACGTCGGATCTCTATCTCTCTCTCTCTATCTCTCTCTCTATCTCTCTCTCTTTCTCTCTCTCTCTCTCTATATATATATATATATATATATATATGTATGTATAATAGTTTATAATTTGTCGATATTATTTTCATAAGTATGCATACAAAACTTAGAATTAATAAATTTACTAATTATTAAATAGAACATTTTGGTAGAAGATTCATATATTAATTAAACTTGTTAGTACGAATAGTTGGGTTTAATGACATTGTTTGATAAAAGTTCAATATGGCGTAATGGAAAAATATACAGGTAACTGCAGCTTCTCTTCCAATTTTCGAATTTTTACCATATCAAATCACATTTCAATTCCTTTTGACGGATTGATCGTTGCTATTTCTTCTGATGAGTTAAGGGCATAATAGATTCGCTGATTGATATAATAATTGATTGATTTTGCGCTATGAAACATATTGTCAAGAATTGTATAAGTTAACTGAAAGGAATAAATTATAAGATGATCAACATCATGAATTTTGGAATATAACGTTTTGTCATTTATTCTCACTCTCTCTCTCTCTCTCTCTCTCTATATATATATATATATATATATATATATATATATTAAATTTTCTGTTCAAATATAAATATGGTTCACTGCGCATGTGTTTGTATTTTTACTTCAGAACAGGCATTCATCAGTGCTAAAATATATACAAAAACAAAAGGTTACTTCATCGCAAACCGTTTGTTCATTTAGTAGTAAAAGGAGATATATAGTATTATGTACTTAACAAAATGTATGACAAATTTTGACTCAATAGTCTTTTCTTATATATATATATATATATATATATATATATATATATATAATATTTAAGATTTAGATCTGATGACCTTGGAGGAAGATGAAATCCAGGCAGTATAGGGAGAGTGTGCAGAACAGGAGACTTCGATGATATGGCCACATTTAAAGAATTGATGAGAGTTCTTGAGTCAGTAGGTAGATGTAGGACAGTTAAGGGAGCAGGTCCAGTTAACACATGGGAAGACCAAAGAAAAGGTAGGAGGAACTGATAAAAACCTGGTCAAGCAAAGGTTAATTTGGAAGTCAGTTTATTAAAGCCGTCAAACACATGCCAGCATACGATGATAATGATGTTGAACCAAACATTTGAAAACTGGAACTTTTGTGTTTGAATTTGAATTTCCAAAAATTGATTTTATTTAAATCTAAAAGTAACCCATGTCATGGACGTGCGTCAGAAACAGATGCATCATTGAATTCATGGCAAAAGTGCATTTAAAATGGTGGTGACTATCTAGAAAAATAAAGTTTGGAGGATAAAAGGTCACTTGTTTTAATGGTTTCCTTTTCTGTCTTTGTAGCTCTTCAACTTTTTGAGTTTAAAAAAAACATAGGAGGCTTGACTTTTGGAACTACCCTCGTATTAATTCTTGGTTTTACTTTTCATATCTGTTTATTGTTTTATTTTATTTTAACTTTCAATTTTTTTTTTTTTTAAATCTTTCAGGAACTTATCCTCAAGGCTGTGCTGCATTCCACCTTATTTCCCCAAATATTCAAGTGGAAGAATCGTCTATCAAGGATGATTCTGGCATGCAGGATGTACAATACACAGAGGTAAAATGCTCTTCCCTTTCTCCCTGAAGCGTATTTTTATTTTTGCCATAATTTTATTTCCATTTTATTTGGATTATTCAGACTATTGTTCTCATCTTCAGTGTTATTTTCAGTGTTTTGGATGATGTAACCTCAAACCTCCTTCAGGTGTATCTTATTGAATTCGGGAAGCGGCATGTAATTTTAATCAACCGGAGTAGCATGCTATCGTTCTGTCAGTCATGATTAGGTAAAAGTCCTAAGTAATTTGCAATTGTATTCTGAGTATCATCACACTGAGGATTGAACCTTCAACTTTCAGAAGACTATCGCAACTGAATGTTACCATGTACTTTTTATCCATTATGCCATATGTCTTTGCTGACAATTCTAGTATGACTTTTTAGGAGCATTAAACGTATTCTTGTTTGTGTTCTGTTAAAAATTTTGTGCTGATTCCAGAGCTCAACAGAAAAATTTCCGAGTTGTACAAGATACTCCTGAAGAAGATTGGAGTTTACATCAGTCGAAACATTTTGAAAATAACACTCAAGATAGGGAGAGTAGTCCGAATAATTCAGATAATAATTATAAATCCTCATCTTAAAACTTCAGAAACATATTTCATTTCCTATTTTTTTCTTCATATAACTTGTGGTTGAGATGGTCATGTTATCATTATTTCATTTTTGTTATTTGCTGAGCTTAGACGTTTCATGAATGGCTTCCAATCCCCCCCCCCCGTTTATTATCGTTTTGCTTATGCCATCCATTAGCACTAAGTTGTCATAAACTGATCCCTGACATCTCTTAAACAGTCTGCTGTGCAGCTTTGGATTATCAACATCAATGTGGGGCACACTTTGGGGCATTTTAGGTGACTGGCAGCTGGTGACATGGCCATACCTATTAAGATGCTGTTGTCCGATGCAATTTTTCATTGAAGTCTATAAAGTGAGATAAGCAATTTACTCCATCCGATGTGCTGCAGCTCGGATTGTTTTTTTGTTTGTTTGTTTGTTTGTTTGTTTGTTTTTTTTTTTAAATATACCGGTTAAACTTTTGATAAACATTAAACAAAAGAAAAAAAGAATCGTGGCTTTAGGTTAGGAAGAATTCATTAAAAGACCTTGATGTTAGGAAGAGAGATTGAACCAGACAGATTAGCATACTTCGGTGAACTAATAAAAACGTAGCATAAAGTACCAAATTTAGTGATGGTCTGAGGGAAAAAATGCTGTAACTGCTTCAAGGATAGACAAACTTTCACATTTATTAATGTAAATTTTATCTATTTCTCAGTGTGAGGTAGTTTGAGAAAAGGTAACTTTTTATTGAGGAGGCTAAGCAGAGTTGTAAAAATGCTGACTACAATACAATCGTTTTCAAGTATAATGCCAGCAAATACTTGTTAAGCTGTCTTTTTAAATAATCAGATTTTGCACTTTTCACTCATCGTTTCCAATCTTATCATAATATTGCCCTACATCTTTGAAGAACATCTATTCGTTTTTGAAAAATTGTTTTGTGATATGAGGGAAATATTTTCCGATATCTAATGAAACACATATAAGATGTAATGTCATGAAAATTTCCGTGTCTGCCTAAATTTAAAACAAACAAACAAACAAACAAACAACTAGAAGAATAAATAAAAATAAAAAAATGTGTGAAATGATTCCATCCTTTTGGCATTTGAAATGAAAGCTAATGGCATATATAAATAACAACTCCTATGACAAAGATGTAAAAATTAACTCTAACACTTCCAAGCATAGTTGAAAATACTAAATTCAGACCCTTATATGGAACTTCTACCCAGGATATTTGCGAAAACTTATTGTAACATCCTCTTCCTCTTAAGTGATGTTATTTACCTGTATCTCCTTAGTAGATGTTTTGGATATGACACAAAATGGAATCTAGTGGGTTTGAGGAGTTTGGAGAGACTGCTACTCTCTGTCAACTTTAACTTGGTGTGGTCGACCTGTCATGGTTTTATCTATGGTTTAAATTGAAACTATCATATATTTTATACTATTTTTATTTTTTGGAATCATTTGAGATGAGGTTTCATAATTTGTGTATTAATTTATTTGCAGATTGTTATCCTCATCTTCACAGTTGTTGTTTCACTACTTCTCAAAGAATTCCAAAAAATATTCTATTCACTACACTATTCGCTATAGACCCGACAATGGAAAACCAGACAACTACACAAAAAAAAAAAATTGCATTTATAAGACCATAAAATCTAACCTTGATCACTTTTTTTGGCCTGTAGCATAGTGGGTAGAGGTGTTGAGCCTCTACAGTTCCAGGCGATCATTATCTGAAGATAACGATTTCAATTCTATCCAAAGACAGACCTTAGTCTTAGGCCAAAATGTGGCGAGACAACAGCTATGGAAGGTAGTAATCACTGGGGATACAGTTACAAGATTCAGCATTGCTGTCCTGTTGCGGTTAACCATCTGAAGAAAGCCAGAGGATGAGTTGGCTGAAACATGGTGAAACAATTACAATTATGAAGATGAGGATAATCGTTCGCAAATAAATGAATACACGTATCATGGATTTGTTTTGAAAGTTTTCATATGAGAATTGATAATTTGCATTCGTTGAACTACTCTTCTCATCATGGGTGTTATTATCGCAATACTTCAACCGATGTGATCTCCAACCTGCTTCAGATGCGTCACGTCAAACTCTTGAATATTTATGTCAAACATGGACCTGTGGCAGAACAGATAGTGTTGTAATCAGTTCTAAGTGACAGTCTTTGGGATGTTTAAGATTTCATCCTCAATTATGGGTGATAGCAAAAATATAATTAAGAATTACTTATGGCCCATAGAACAAAAACTATCCACATAGATTAAATAAAGAGTTGCATTCAAAATTCCATACAAATTCCTTAGTTCGACAAGATTTGTCTGAAGCAAGTCGGAGATTATATCTGTTGAAACGTGGAAAGAATATACAAGATGAGAACAGTGGCCTGAATAACTGAAAATATAAGGCTTATTTTATTTACAAAAAACACAATTTTATAGAACATACAATTTTGCAAACAAATTGTATGCGAAATATGTGTACGATTCCAGCACTAAATGATCTAACAACAATTAACATGCGATAAAACCTAATGACCAACATTTAGTCTAATGAACAACTATTACGTGGTGGTTGTTATTATTAGAAGAAATTACTAAATATTCGTATATGTTTCGTTGTTCTTATTTAGTGTTCTTGTTTGTATGACAACTTATATATTTGTTGTTGTTCATGTTGTGTGCTGTGGAGGATAGCATATTGGTGACATTAACAGGAGACAGTTGTACATTTTTATAAACAAAAAGTTCATATTAATACACTTTGAGAAGCGATTTAATATATAGATAGATAGACCGAGAGATTGGCATTTATGCTTTTTACAATTCTGTATGAAACGGGAGTATTTCTATAACATTTATAGTTTGACACATATACTTTCTAACATATATTTTTTAGATGATGATTTTATCAAAGGTTCTTATAACATAAATGGACAATACCTTTTCTGTTGAATTACAACACGAAGACACATGTTATGAAAAACATGATGATCATTTATTTCTTCCATATGACCGGTCACTGGCTTTGCATCCAGGAATTCAAAGTTTCTTTACATATTCTTTTAAAACCCTCTCGCTTCCAGACGGTGCCAAAATTCGGTGTGAACCTCTCTGCTTCCCTGGTCGAACTGATCTAACTCTCCTGACTCCTCGACCCCTTAACTAACTTCAAACTCTTTCCTATATTGAGAAATCACCTATGTCTGCTCAATGTGACTATAAGTCACGTGTCATCAACATGCGCGATTTGCACGTTTTTGAAACCGTTTCTGACGACCAGGAAATTTCCCATTCTACTTGTTGTTTTACAAAGGAATTAACCTACTTCTCTAATTCTGTAACCCATATTTTATTATGCATTCTTTCTAATAATGTGAATAGTTTCCAGCCAAATTTGTATTTATTAAATATTTTAACAGAATCAACAATTTACTGGACATTCCATTTAAAACCTATTGTTCTTTAAAACTTATTTACAGGGTTCTATTCCCGTTTTATCTGATTTTATTTTCATTTAACTAATTCTCTTTTTTTTTTTACTTACATGAAAAGGGGACAAGCCTTTTCATGTAACACAACATACTGCCAGGAAGGAGTGCGTCCTAGAATGGCGTCTTATTTACTTGATAAAAGCCGATGCTGATATGGTATATGAAACGCAACAGAATTATTTTTAAAACCAAAAATTTTGGATACTTATGCAGAATAAGGATTGTATTATCGTCAGAGTTTTCCAGTCAGTTTACATAAAATGCTGAAAGGTGCTGAAACGTTGAATCAACGAAATCGTAGCAGCCAAGAAAACCTTTACTTGCTATCATTTATGCATTGAATTTTTTTTTTTTTTAATCACAAAACTTTAGTTTTGCACCTTCCGTCATTTTACATAAACTGCCCGGAAAGTTGCGGTGATAGCATGGTCTTTATTTTGCATAAGTACCAACTTTTATTAAACAAAACAAAAAAAATGCCATACTCTCCTCATACACACACTGAAACACACTCACACACACACACACACACACACACACACACACACACACACACACTGAAACTTATTATTAGGGCGATGACAACAGTATATTCTTTTCCTTGTTTTGATTCTCGGGTAGATATCCATTGACATCTTATGTTTTTATGTAGAGTGATGTGGTTCTCGGTTGAGTGTGTCTGTATATATATTCGAGAGTCAATGAAAAGAATATGCTGTTGTTGTAGCTCTACTTATTATTGATTAAAAAATCATTCTGATTTTTTAACGAGAAAATAACGCCATCAAATTCAATTTCAGCAATTCGATTCTCTGATGTTCTTGCAGAGAATTTCCCCCAAACTCTTCTGTTGTTCAATATTGGTTGTCATTGCGTTTCATTTCTCTGATACATTATAGACAGCGGAGAGGAGAGGTGTGGATATGTTGGGGGGGGGGGTATTGTTTTAACCCATACCCCTACCCTCTCTGTCCAATGGAGACCACCAACTGTCATCAGAACAACAAACTGTCTAGCCTTATTACTATCAACAAGGTTGGATGCCAAGAACGAGGGGAGCTATGGGTTTTCTAGACTCTCTCGCCCTATCCACCTCACTTGCACACAGAGATGTTTGGCCTATTTGTACATAACGTGAAGGGGAAGGAAAGGAGGGGGCCTAGAGTTCCGCCGTTGACAAGGCTGGGAAATAGTTTTTTTGATAGTGCCTGTAACGATGTCATTGTTACATTTTTCCATTAACCTCTTTGAAGCTAAGGTGAGAAAGTTCGCTCATTTCAGGCTTTTATTTGCATTTCTTTTTACTTAAGCTCTTATACACAAAGGAGTACAGTAATATATGAATGGACAAGAAAGAGGGAGACCAAGTGATTACTATATATATATATTATATATATATATATATATATATATAGTTTTACCTCAGTCAAATTTTTTCAGAAATCAAGGGCCCCTCATTCCTGGGGCTAACACTTGATCCCTATATGAGATACTCAAATATTCCATCAAAGTTCTCTTTTATCTCTCAAACACTGAAAGAAGCAGAAAACTATTTCCCTCTCCCCAATTGACCATGTAAATATGTTATAGTATACATTTTCTTTTAGACGAGAATTCAGCTAGTCTAGTGTAGTATCCAGCTTGGTCTTGTTACTTGAGGTAACATCACTTGGAGAAGGTGCATCATTCCTCGTAAAAGTCACCGTAGGTTAGCTATACAGAGGAGATTGTATTTAGGATACGAATACTATGGGTTTTTTTAATATTTAGGGTTTACTTCTAGGGAAAAATATCCTCATGCCAGATTGTCCTGACAAACCTTTTGTACAGAGAAACCTTAGACATTCGAGGATAGTGTCTAATAGGCATTCAAGTCCTCACTGTATGTACAGTATAATCTCCTAAACTAATGAATGGATATTATGAATGGGACTTTTTTTGAGATGAGCATTGATAATTTGGATTATTTGGATCCCCATTCTCATTTTAAGTCTTATTCACACAATGTTTTGACAGATGTAATCTTCGACCTTCTTCAGATGTATATTGGCAAACTCTGAAATCTTTCAATTGAGAATTGCTCAAGACTTCTCTCAGGTCTAGCTGATAAAACGAGAGCATGCTAACCCCATGGATTAAATAAAGGGTTATGTTTGAAATTTTGTGCAGATTCCCTGAGTTCAACCTGATACGCCTAAAGAAGGTTAGAGTTTATATCAGCCAAAATGTTGTGTGAATAACACAAGATGAGAAGAGTAGTCTGAATAATCCTAATGAATCGATGTTTACAATTTTGGAATATATATTCTAGGCAACACGGTAACATGGACGCTTTTTAATTTGACATTAAGGGGCCTATATATATATATATATATATATATATATATATATATATATATATATATATATATATATATAAAGTTAGGTACATATAGATGTTTATGCATTTCTATACAAAGGATTCCCTCCTAAGCTAAACATTATGAATTTCGGAACACAGCTGTGAGGTGTAAGAGTGTAATGTGGACTATATTTAGTTTAATTTAGTTTTAAGTAAAAAAAGACAAAGAGGAGGTAGAAGTTCTATCATGAAAATTCAAATACCTCTGGTCTGTGTGAAGTTTTCATAAAAGCTACTGCACATCAATTAATAAATATGCAGCAAATTTTAGTTTCTTTATATATTTTAAACAGCGTAATATGGGCACAACTTTGAAAATTCAAATATTTCAGATTTGCATTAAATTTTATCCATAGTCATTTGACACTAATTAAAAGGTTCGTTGAATTGCAATTTTTTAAAGACGTCTTTAGTTTAAGCCGTAAAGTTTTTCTGAACATTCAACTCTGAGTGTTCTGAAATGTATAATCTTTTTTGACGTGTGTTAACCGTTATGGTTTTGGGTGCTTTCCTGCAAATTTTTACAGGATTTTTGCATGAAATTTTGCATTGATATTGTATGTTTTCATTTGCATAACCAATACTGATGACTGGATTTTCATGTTGCTATTTGGATTTGTTTCATGCACGTTTTTAAATTCTCCTGGAAACATGTATAAGTTTTTCTTTGCTCTGAAACGGACATCAAATTACAGTATGATATAACTCTGATCTGTAATTTTATTTGTATATATATATATATATATATATATATATATATATCAGGAGTTTACTTATTTGTATATTAGATTTCTCTTAGTCTGTTTGTCTTTCTATTCCACTTTTTCTAAAAAAAACTACTGGACCAATCTGGCTGAAATTTTGTATGGATTTTGGTATATGGTGCAGCAAACTCAGTATTATGGTATTTGTTCGATGCACAATTAGGGATTAATAGTGATTAGTCACCACAATATCCCATTTACTCTTCCCTTTTCTCAGAAATTACTGGGCCGATCTAGCTGAAATTTGGTATGGACCTTTGTTATAAGGTGCAGTGAATTAAGTATTATGACATTCATTTGATGCACAGTTAGGGATTAGTATTTAATGCAAAAAAATTAGCACAAATTTAACCATTAATTTCACATAAAAACTCCATTCAAAGTCAACAGGCTATAACTTTTGCCTGCTTTTAATGAGTTAAAAAGTGTAGTTTTATTTATTAGGAAAAAATGTGTCTTGTTGAGTTTCATTAATTTTCAGTTTAATTGTTTGAATCAAGGAAAAATAAGTTTGCAAAGCCAGTTAAATATAAAGAAAAAAGTAAAATTAAAACTTAGTTTCTTTCTCGTCAGTATATCTCTCTCCTCAATGTAACTCTCATGACTCCTCTGTTTGACTCATAGAGTTAAATAGAATCACTGTCTTTGGTGATATTTCTTTTTGCATATAATGAACTATTCCAATCATGCTATTCTTTGCTTTTTTATTACCTTCGATTGTTAGTAGATGGAGAGAGCGAGACACAGAAATAAGAGTAATAGACAATGCCTAGGATAAGAGTGAGGGGGGGTTCAAAGAGTATGCATGGAGTGAACGTGATAGAAAGTAAGAAGTGGGTCATCGGAGTTATTTGTAAATTATGGTTATTATAATAATTTAAATTGAAGTTTTTTTTTGGGGGGGGGGTGTTCCAAACATTACTCAATCCTAAAACTGACAAATATTTTAGCATATATTTTGTTGCATTAAAATATATAGGGAAAAAGCTCAAGAAAGAAAAACTGGTTAATTAACTCAGTTTTTGCATAATAGATATATTCAACTTTGATTGCGATATAAGGTTTGTATTTGCCTTCCTTCCCATAATGACCGCATGTTAAACTATATTATAATTTCATTCACATATACTTTAATCCATTTAGTCCCAGGGTATCTAATTTTTTTACTATTGAGTTCTAATGAAAACGTTTAATTTCGAACATGAAATATTGACTCTCCTATAAATTGGTCCCTGGATACATGCGATATATTTTAGACATCAAGAGGCTGCACATTCAAGATAAAATTTAGACATTATGGTAAGGAACAAAGCAGTTCAAAGTTAGATTGCACTCTTGGCAATAAGTTAGTGGCTTACTATTGCAAGATTCATTTATATAAGTTTGTGCATCAGTGAACAAATACAATTTTAACAAATTTTACAAGAATTTTTAAGAGGGGGCTCCAACAACTCATGAAGAGAAGTTGATAAATATAGATGAATTTTATCCTTTCGTACGTACTATTATGTGTAATCTTATAGATTAAAAAAAAAATTATTTGGTGTCCTATTTATAGGAGATTGGGACTTAATCGGTTGAGTAAAGGGCTGAGAGTGAATGTTGCCAAAATCAAAATGGTAATCAGTTGTTGCGGAAAGAAGAAAGTTCTTCTACTCAGCTTATAGAAAGGGAGTAAGGTTCAACTTAAAAATTTGTGGTACTTGCAAGCATTGGGTACATCAGAAGTGCAGTCTAATTATAAGTAAGTTGAGAGAGAATAACCAGTTTACATGCTCGTAGTGTAAAACAATGGAGACTGATAAGAATCCAGATGTGAAGAAAATATATTTGGATGGTGGAGCTATGGAAATTGTTGAGAAATTTTGTTACCTCTATTGGAACAGTTGCTAGTGTGAATAGAAGTAGATGGAGTAAATTCAGCAAGTTTCTGCCATTGCTGACCAGTAGAATATTATCATTGGAAGAGTTTCTCTGGTGTGTGTCTGCAGTGTGATGATGTATGAAAATGAAACCTGGCCCATGAAGATTGGGAACGTGTTGAATGGAGAGAAATGGTATGAAAATTATGATGCATGTGTGTTGTGCTAGCCTGAAAGACAAGCTTAGATCTGATGACCTCAGAAGATCAAATCTGTATTAGACGTGTGTAGAACAGGAGAATCTGATGGTATGATCATGTTAAAATAATTGATGAGATTTCTTGAATTTGTTTAACATCCTTTTACATGCTGGCTTGAGATGGCCTGCTTTTAGTTATTGATTTCCAAACTAACCTATCTCTGGAAAGGTCCTTTTATTCTTTAAGTCCATTTTTATCACTTTATCCAGTGTTTTCCTTGGCCTTCTTCTGTGATTTGATTAAGCTAACGCAATGGCCAACTGCACTTTAGCAGAAAGGAAACCCTCTTCCAACAAAGCTGTGAATGTAGACCTGCAATATTTAAGGATGGAATCTTGGTGACTGAGCAATCTGTCATGGTTGCCTAAATGGTTACATGATTTGCATTACTCTTTTACCCTTATTTGATCTAGATGGAAGATTAGACAAACTTATTCTAACCAATTGGATAGTCACAACATGCTGTACCCCCCCCTCCAAAAGCGTATCTGATTTTACTATTACACCTGATGTTTCTTTGGTCAGATACTCATCTCCTTGTCACTTTTAAATGCTAGAAAGCGGTGCCTGAGAGTCAATTGCACCAAGGAAACAAAAGGATTGATCACTGTTTTTGTGTTATTAAGTATTTGTTTTGGTGTACAAATTCTGAAACAAGCGGCAATTAAAAATTATACTTGGTACAGAGCTACTGGTTGTGCATTCTTGTCTCCGCCTAAGCGATTGGAATTAAATAAAATATATCTTGAGTATGGTTCAAATGGCATCTAGGGGTAAAATCACAATCAGGAAGATTTCGAGAAATTAAGTCATCCCTTAATAGTCATTATTTCCACGTCATGAACTGACCTAGAAGAGTAGTATCAGTCACATTTCCATTTATGAACTTATCAAAATGTGTTTTGATATGATACTATTGTTTCCATTTATGAACTTATTAAAATGTGTTTTGATATGATACTATTGTTTCCCCGGGGAAATTTACTTGGTTGAGGAACGCCCTGGGAATGCAACCAGCTCCCCAGGGAATAAACAATATTCAACGATATCTAACGATAGGCACATGTTGGAAACATCAACAAAAACGGGTTGATATATCATTGACTATGACTGGCTGGGATGGATCGCTTCTTCATTGCTTCGTTACAGGCATCTTCCCATCGTCGGCATTAATGGCATGCTGAAATCGAACGCTTGTACAAAATAGCGAACAAATGCTTTTTTATAAAAATATATATAATTTATTTAAGATTTAACAATGAGGAGCATATTTTTATAAAACTATTTGAAACCAGACGCATGCTATGTCGTGTCTGCTGACCCCAGAATGCAAGCGTCAACTGTTTAAAACAATGAAATTATATTTAATTCTCTCGATCTTCATTGAAAGAGAGAAAAGGGGAGTGAAAGAGACAGAGAGAGATGCGTTTTACGCAATGTTTTGTTTTCGAATGCCTTGTTGACGAGTTCTCCGGGTTTGACCTTTCAAATTCTAAGGTCTTATATCGTTTTGCCTTGGTTCAATATTGTAAACAAACTGTCATTCTTGGCATTTTCAAAATCACAAACACCTGTTTAACACATTTGCACTGCACAAGTGCAGATCAAGTTAAGCACAAGGTTCATTAATGTAGAAGCCCCCAACTCCCTCAAAAGAGGCTACGTCTTGTGCCACACTGATATGGCTTGTGCTGCACGTGATAGTAAGATTCCAATTTGCAGTTTTTTTGGGTTTTTTTTATAAAAAATTACCCCTTAGCTGTTATTATTTCCAGGTCTACCCTTCGTGAGTGATAGTGCCAGTCAGGTTATCTGTTAATTAGAATTTGTCATTTACACACTATTCTTTTAAAGAATATATGCCTAAAAACAAAGAAATTACAAAAAATTCATGTACAGTCTTAAGAATTTGAAGCATAAACTGTTTTAGCAAAAACGACTGTGATGCTACCAAATTAGATTGAAGATACTGGCTTTTTGACTTAAAATGTATCAAACATTAATATTTACTTCCTTCCCCTTTATAAAACTCAATCATGTTCTTCGAAAACCAAAACAAGAATTTTCCTATACAAAAAAAAAAGTAAACCAAGCACCATGAATAGATATTTAAAGATATAAAGAACTTGAAGTATAAAATCTTTTTCCAAAATGATTGAATTTGGCATTTAATAACCCCAAAAAAGGATTAATATGCCATAAAACAAAACTACCAAACCAAACTGCATATTTTGAGACATAAAGAAGTTGTAGCATAAAAAATTTATTTGAATTACTGGATTCAGTATTAAAACAAAACAACCAAACCAAAATTAATGGATTTGGCATCAGATAATCTGAAAGTGGTTTGATTTGCTGTAAGACAAAACCAAACAAAACATATTCGGTAGTGATCCAAGAAACACGCACACAAACATGCACACATACACAAATACATTTTGTTCTTGATTCTTCTGATTACTCTCCGAACTGTTTTATAATTGTTTCTTTCTGTTTCAGGATACTTTGATCGACAACCTAGAACATGCTGCACGACTCATTGAGCAAGCAGAACGTTATGAAGTCTTGGGTGATATCTACAAACTAATTATTCCAATGTATGAGGTTGCAAGAGATTTCGAGGTAAGTCAGTCTTCACAAGAACCTTTTTCTGCTTTTTTTGCTTGTCAGTCATAAAGAAATTTCAATAGTTAAATCTCTGTTCAATGGTGTTTGTTTTGTGGACAGTGATTATGTAACGCCTGTTAATTACAGTGATTTGAACAGAAGTTGGGGAGTCATGAATTTATGCAAGAGTCAAATTTCGTTTTTTAAATCATAGTCAGGAATCTTTTTATTTTTTGCTTTCTTTCTCTTGTCCAGCAGATCCTGGATGTGACCTTCAGGCATTCAACGAAGAGGCCACATGTGGAGAATATGGAGTTACCCTTTAGTTATTATTGCTCCCACACCCACTTTGTTATGGAGTTGTAATACATGTTGGGGCATCTGGTGCTACCAGATCAGACGGTCCGAAGATATTGGCTTCCTGATTAAAAATGCACCAAATGTTGGTGTTATTGTTTTTTCCTTTCCCTTTGCAAAACTCAGTCATGTTCTGCAAAGTCAAAAACATTTTCTTTCTGTAAAAATAATCAAACCAAACTTCATTAATGAATATTTGAAGATATAAAAAAAAAAAAACTTGAAACAAACATTTTTTTACCATATTACTGAATTCAGCATTAAATAACACAAAAGTGTTTGATATGCTGTTAAACAAAAACAGCCAACCAATTCTTGTTGAGTAGTCGCTCAACCTTAGATGTGGAGTTCTTATTTATTTGCATTGCTATGAAAGTAGGGTTAGACACATGTTTGATTTTTAATATAGGGGAAAATCCAGCTGATTTGGAGGAAACAATAATTGCCTTGGTCTACAAGAATTTCTCCTTCATTCAGTTAAGATAGAAAAGATCAAGTGTAGTATCAGAACAGATATTACACATTGCTTCTAGCCAGAAGAATAAAATTTCAGAGGTGGGATGTTAGTTCAGAAAGAGGCAATTTTTGCAAGAGTCAGAGTTCAGCAATTTGAACTAGATTTGGGAATTGGATTGTTTTCGCCTCAGACCTTGGTAGTCGGCTTGAAAAGTCTATCATTTTTTAAAACTAATTGCCGGACTGAATTATTTCAGCACCCCCACCCTTCACCCCTATTATTAAACAAGTTGAAATCAGGTGCCCTTGAGCTTATTAATTCGATTCGTCAGTTTCTAGCAGCATCGTTTATAAATAGAATCTCCCGACTGTGAACAAGTTGAAGTCAGGTGCCCTTGAGCTTCAAGTGCAAGAAATTTGCAGACATATTTGTCTTTCATCCCTAAAAATTTAATGAGCGATCAAGATTGTATTCAATTCATGTTATTTTCATATTAAACATTTATTTGGAATTAACTTTAATACAGAAGATTTTCTTATATATTGGAAATTAACTTAAAAAAAAAATTCAATGTAATTATTATAAGCTGAACCCTCAATTTATATACATTGAATAAAACTAATTATGATTTTATCTCATTCCGTATTGATGTCTGGTGCTACTAGATCTGGTTGTCTGAAGATACTGGCTTTCTGGCCTAAAATGCATGAAGTGTAAGCCATGTTTAGTTTCAGAACAGTTTCCGATGGTTCGTTGTTCTACACAAATCCTGGGAGGTGACTGGTTCGCAGTAGACAGTTCTCGAGTAGGAATCCACAGAACAAAAGATTCTTCCCATGTTGACACGAAGAAAACATATGCGAAATAGCTACAGAAAGGTTTAATATTTATGGAGCAATTCTGGTTTCTGATTGGTTGGTAGCAGAACGTGAATTAATTCGATTTGTCAGTTTCTAGCAGCATCTCCCGACTGTGGGGGATCATACCCCATTAAAGTGCAAAAATATTGTAAAAATTGATAGTTTTTTCTTTCCCTTTACAAAACTCAATCATGTTCTGCAAAATCAAAAGCAAGTTTTCCTCTACAAAACAACCAAACCAAATACAGAGATAGAGATATAAAAAACAAAAACTTTTTAAGGTGGATTCTATTATAAATCTATTTAAAAACAAAATTAGGGCTGAAAAAAAAAAAAGATTTGATTAAATAAGTTTCAAAGAAAATATCTTTATCTCTTTGTCGTTTTCAGTAGAAAGAAATCATAATTTTCATTGATGAAGACATTAATTGATGGATATTATTTAATTGAAATTATTGAGATGAGTAATTTGTATTACAAGAAACCAAGTTTACCCAGCTGGGCAAACTTGTGTCCCTGTAGCGGAAAAATATCCAGTAAATAAAACGTTGTTTAGTAAATCGTTATTTTTTTTGTATATTTTTGCATTTCCATACACCAAACATGGATATAAATATCACTAAAACATCCGCTGGGTCATAAGCTTCAATTCGGTACCTAACTTTCCTGGGTGGGTTACCTGTAGGCCGAGATAAACCGTGTCCACACACACACACACAGATAGACAGTAGGAAAATTTATAATAAGATTTATCCATTTATTTATTGTAGACTATTATCCTCATCTACTAGTTGTTTCACAACGTTTCGGCCAACTATTCCTCTGCCCTCATCAGGTTGTTAGTTGGCCAAAACGTACTTAGACAACAAAAACTATGGAAGGCAGTAATTACTGATGATGCAGTTAGGAGATTCAGTGAGCTGGGGCATGGAAATTACCAAAAATTAAATCTTCTCAGACAACTTAGAGCTAAAAGTAGAGAAAAAATCCAATTCAACAACAAAAAAAAAAAATAACGGTGCACTCAAGGGAACTAATCGATATGAACCATGGTCGTGGTTTGAAATATTTTAACAAATCTGGTTTGGAGGCAAACAACAAAATCCTTCCTTCAATCCGCCTCAAGTTAGCTCATAAAATATCGCAGGCGGACAACTTGGAAGATGTTATAAATCGATTGTGGTTAGGTTCGGATCCGAAAGTCAACCATGTCTGTCTTAAAGCTCAGTCTTTTTGCAAACATTGTAATGAGCATGGTCACTCAACAAGATACTGTAAAAAAAGCTCACCCCCTCTTCGGGCCACTGAGCAATGATTATGCTTTGTTTGAGAGGCTTTGTTGTTGAACTGTCCTTAATTGTTTCTTTGTTAAATTTGGTTTCTTGAAAATTGGTGTTAAGTGAGTTAAATTATTTTAAGTGTGAAAGGAAGATAAACTGACCAGCAATGAAGTATGTGTTGGCACAGTAAAGCATTAACTGTTTTAATCATTTTTGGTCTACAACCTCTGCTTCGTTTTGGTCTTGGTTATCAGGAGATCATGTAAAGCCAAGTTGAAGTGTACAATGCAGATCCGGCTGTCTATACCAAGTGAGGTTTTTTGGACCCAGACCTTACAAAACCTTAAATTTTTTAAAAATATTTTCTGGAATGTAATCAGCTTAGTAATACACTTCAAACAAGCCCTCAAGCATGATCAGGGGATCATTTTAAGCCAAAATATACCAAAAACGTTTTTTTCAGCTCTTATGCCCAAATATGATTATTAAATCCAGACTCCACAAAATCAAACATTTTTTATGAATATTTTCTGAACTGTAATTAGCTTAGTAATACGCCTACAATGAGCCATCAGCCATGATCAGGGGGATCATTTTAAGGCAAGATATACCAAAAAATGTGTTTTGGGGCCCGTATGCCCAAATATGGTTATTTGGACCCAGGCCCCCGAAAATCGGAAAATTAAAAAAAAAATTCTAGGACTGAAATCCCCTCGGTAATACGCATCCAACGAGCCCTCAACCATGATCAGGGGATTATTCTAACCCAAGATATGAATATTTTTCCAATATTTCGCCCTCTCAGCCCACTGTGCATCGCAGTTAACCACCTGACGAAGGCCAGAGGAATAGTTGGCCGAAACATCATGAAACAATGACTAAAAGATGAGAATAATCGTCCGCAATAAATAAATGGATAAATAATACAAATTAATCATCTTAGTAAGAATTCCAATTAATTAAATAATATACCATTCCGTACGGACCCAACAATGGAAAATCAGATAATAAACGTGGATTTATTAGACCAGAAAATCCAACCTTGATCACCGTTCGGGGCCTGTGGCACAGTTGATAGAGATGTTGAATCTTTACAGTTCCAGGTGAGCATTGTCTGAAGATAACCCTTATCCCTGAGTGGCTTCCGGGCCTTGATAAGTGGTGATCACTGTGTAAAAAAAAAAAAAAAAAAAAGATAGCGGTTTCAATCCTACCCAAAGGCTTTGTTGGCCAAAATGTGGTGAGATGACAAAACGTGGTGAGACGACAACTATGAAAGGCAGTAATTGCGTAGGATGCAGTTAGGAGATTCAGCATTCCTATCCTGTCACGGTTAATCACTTGACGAGGACCAGAAGAATAATTAGCTGAAACGTTGTGAAACAACAATTAGAAGATGAGGATAATAGTCCGCAATAAATAAATGCATAAATAAATTGATGGATGTTGGGTAAACGTTAGTCATTTATTATTGATTAAATTGTTTCTCTTTTTTTTTTTTGTGTTTAATTCATATAATTGTGAATATTTTCTATTGGAGCTGGATATTCTATTTACTTTATGTAAAGATTAACAGGGCTACTTAACGTTGTCCGGGACACAAATGTAACACAATTCTATTAAAACTTCTATTTCTCTACCTCTCTTTATCTTTCTCTTTACCGTCTCCTGTTTCGTCTTTTCTCTCTCCAAACCCCCTTTTCTCCTCCACCCAGCTCATTCTTCTCTGGCTACACACACACACACACAATCATACACACAACTCTCCTTTATATAATATGTTCCTTGTGGAATTAGTCAGTATTTTATTTCCAAATTAGTATATAACACTCAAAAATCGCTGCTCTCTCCCCTGACGAAACATGACCTAGCTAGCCATCAGAGGATGAAATTTTTTTTTTTAGTTTTTAGATATTATTCATCCATGGCAACTCCGATCAAGAAAATGCCATCTTTGTGGGTTTTTGTTTTGTAGTTTTTGACTTTTAGCTGAACGTTAGCAGAGACACACAGAGGTGGCTACTCTTTATATAAAAGGTTGTTTCTTTGTATACCTTGATTTAATGTTAGCTATGAAAAAATATTCATCTGATTTAATAATTTATAGAGTTACACATAGCAGGTCAGCAGGTCGTTGCCAGTGAGAAATAAATTCTAAATGGCGGTTGTTATATTTATTTTGCATGAGTAAATGTGTGAAGATATAGACAACTTTATGCATAAAACCTTTTTTTTATGACATGATAGGATTCAGCATTAAATAACCTGAAAAGGGTTGAGATGTAGTAAAACAAAAACAAACAAGCCAAACTAAGACTTTTAGCAACTAGGACCCCCCCCCCCGAGAGGTGGGCACCGCTTGTGAATTATAGTGAACAATCACTGACAATGACTTATGTGAGACCTCCCAGTGAGTAAATAATAATATATACTCATTTCAAGTTTGTGTTATTTCCTGTTTATTTAAGTTTAGCATGTTATATTTACAGACAAAATAAATAACCTTACATTTAGTAATAAAAGAAAACTTGAGGAGGATGTGAGGATCACTCAACAAAAAATATTACTCTGGCTCCCTGGCAGATAACACCTCAATCTGTTCATAATTCTTAGGCTTTTCAGACCAAAAAATCTTCAAACCATATGATTATGATTTGTCATTAAAGTTTGCAGATGTTAGTAAAATATGGTACAAACTATTACATCATTATTTTTAGTTATATAAATAAACCGATGTATATGCGTGTGAAAATATTTAACCAATAAACTCTTAAACTACTGGTCACATAACACTGAAATTAACAGGAAATAGTAATCATACACCAAGGATTGGTTTATAACAAGCAAAATCTTTTGTTTGGATGAATGAATAATGCATATAGAAATATGTCAGCAAGTTGAAATGCACAATGTTCATTTCAACTTGCCGACATATTTCTATTACTTTTGCGCATGTGCAAATGCATAGCTTCCAGTGGTTTGGGCTCCCTCTACTGTGCTAGAAAGTTACTTGCACTAGAGATTATTCTATAACTTTACAAAACCACAATTTGCATGGAGTATTGTTGCCACATCTAGGCTGTTGCATCTATCACTAATCTCTTACTCTTAGGCAGGATTTAATAAAGTCTGAAATCTTATAGGTCTTGCACTATTGTCCAAGTTCTAACCTCTGTCCCATCGTTGTGGTATTGCATCCTTGTGTTGGTTTTAAAAGTACTTTAATAGAATGTGCTCTGATGAATCCATATCACTTGTGCCCTCTTAACATACATTCTCCCGACAAGCAGCAGAATCTCGTCCCTTAACTGTTGAGATTTCTAGATGCCTTCTACTCTAATAGTTTCTATCCTCGAACGTCTAGACTTTGAAATTCCTCCCCCACTGTTCCCTATTTCCCTGACTGTACTAACCTGCAGAAGTTTAAAGGTAATGTGAATAAACATCTCACTGCTCAACAATCGACAGTCCCCTGTTTGACACATTCCCAAATATTAGCCTCTTATATTCCAAGTTGTAATATGCCCTGTTGGGTTGAAAGATTCATGGAAAAAAGAAAGCGAAGTGTTTTTTGTTTGTTTTTTGTTGTTGTTTTGTTTTTGTTTTTTTGTTTTTTAGCAGTGGTGGCAATGAGTTTTAGGCCATCTGTCAAGGAATATCAAAATGATGAAATCAGTTCTACTATAAATAATTTGATAAAGATTCTGAATATCAGAGAATGTGCTAAATAGATTCTGGCCAAATTGGTTTTCAGCAGACAATAAATTCAATGATTGATTTTTCAAGACTGCATTCTTCACTTTTTGATTATTATTCATTTCTATATCTGCTTCTGATATTAATGGGATTAAAAAGAAAGAAAAAAAACTTGTGCTATATCTCTTAACACAAAGTAATAATTCATAGATTTTAAAATTTAGACATAACTCAATTTTAGACTTCATTTCTTTTTGCACCTATATAAACTTCACTCTACGTTCGTGTAGGTATAAGTATATTTGAATGGTGAAGCTATTGAGGTTAAGTTTTGTTATCTTAGAACACAGGAAGGAGTAGATGCTAGCGTGATTGCAAGAATTAGGAGTTGTTGGAGTAAGTTCAGGGAACTTTTGTCTTTACTAGACAACAGAGCATTACCATTGTTGACAAAGGGACGAGTATATCAGGCTTGTGTATGCAGTGTGATTGCAAATACTAAGTAGCATATATTTTCTATGAAATATCACAAATATTTTTCTTCATACTGGCTATAAACAGGTAAAAACTATGGAAATTGACATGTCTAGGTACTATACCCACACCGTTCAAGAAGCAGGTATAAACTAGTTATATTTACTAATTTTACTTTGTTATAGAATTTGCTTTTTTTTTTGTAGAGAAGGAAACCTTGTTTAAGCATTTTTTTTTTAACGACTGTAATACCTAGCTCAGTTGGTATAATTAAAGATTGAGGATCTTAATGTTTTAATTTCAATTCCAGGTAATGGTACTCTCTTTATTTGTGTGTGTGTGTGTGTGTGTGTGTGTGCTTGTGTATGTATGTGTGTGCATATAATATATATATATATATATATATATATATATATATATATATATATAAGTGAACGTGTGTGTGCACCTGTCTGTGTGTGTACATTTCCCTACGCAATAACTCTGTCAATTTTAAGTCTACAGACTCGAAATTTGATATACAGAGTATTGAGATTTGGGAAAATCTATGTGATCAGTTTTCGGCCAGAAATTTGGCTGCTAAGGGGCCAAAGTTCAATGATTTAACCTTTGAGAACTTTACCAAACTCCTCCGACAATTTTGGGTCTAAACACTGGGTCTGAAATTTTAGATATAGGTTCCTTGGACATGGATCTAACTTAATAACTTGATTTGAGCCCAAAACAATAAATGTTAACGGATCATAATAAGGGTCAAAGTTTAAAAAAAAATGGACCTCTGTGGTCTCTACCAAATTACTCAGACAATTTCTGGTCTAAACATTTGAAATTTTACATAAAGGTTAATCAGAGATAGGGCAAGCTTTTTCATCGGTTTTGGTCGAAAATGTTTAGTTACCAATATATAAATGTATGTATGTTTGCATGTCTGCCCAACACTTTCGACTGAGGCGATGGATTTTCTCAAGATCAGTATTGTTTTGAAGTTCGGCCTTTCAGACGACAAATATCAAAATATTGGCTAAAAACATTAATATCTTCACCTTAAACTGGACACTTTTCTACTGGGGGGGGCTTTTTTCGCCGATATATTTGAAAGTCATCCTCTCCTTTCGATTATCTAGCCTTAATTTTAAAAAATGTTACTTCCGGTTTGGCGGTGGTTGTAACAGCATAGACGTCAGGTTTTTTTTCCCGTTCTTTTCTTCCTTTACGGTACGGGTTTGAGCCTGTCTTCCTACTACCACTTTTTTTTTTTTGCTCAACATACACATCCAAACACCCGGGCAACGCCGGACTGAAATGCTAGTATATATATATATATACTAGAAGTTCAGCCCGGCATTGCATGGGCCCTATGTATTATTCATAACTTTATGTGCATATGTATATATATTTAAAAGTTTGATTTGTGTCCAGGTAACCTACATCTAAAATTTCAAGTGTTTAGACCTAAAATTATCAGAATAGTTTGGTAGTGTTTGCAAAGGTCAACTCTTTCAACTTGATCTCTTTACAGCCAAATTTTCTCCCCAAAACTGATTAAAAAGTTTGCTGCATTTTTGAATACCCTTTATGTAAAATTTTTTTTAATGTTTAGACCCAAAATTGGCTGAATAGTTTGCTAGAGACCGCAAAGGTCAAATCTTTTGAACTCTGACCCCTTGACAGCCAAATTTCTGAACAAAAACCGATTAAAAAGATTTTCCCAAATCCCAATACCCTTTATGTCAAATCTCGGGTCTGTAGACTGAAAATTGACAGAGTAGTTTGGTAGGGAAATGTGTACACACACACACACACACACACGAGCAATTTCACTTATATAAAATTGAAAAAAAAAATTGAAAGAGAAGGCTAGCCTGTGTAGATAGATAAACCTCTACCCAATTAAGAGGATCAATTTATAAGAAAAGATAGGGAGATAATAATTAAAAGTATATAAAATCGGTGTTGTATTCTTTGACATTACTCTTGCACAATGCTGTTTTTCCCTTTCTGATGAGAAGCATTTAGCTTTGAAATGCTATGACCTGAGGTTCCTCTCTCATTTCCCTTTCACTTATTGTAATCACCCTCATCCTTATTGGCATGATAATGTAATAAGTTCTAATGTAACTTTAATTATTAGCCTCCTGTCTTATCTATATGTGTGTGCGCACATATATACACAATGTTGCAGCAAAATGCAACACTTAAGAAAAAGGCAATAAAAGCAAAAATTAATACAGAAACCCGACTGTTGATTTTACAACAGCTTCATTTATGTAATACATTAATTTTCTATTGTAACTGCCACCAGCAGAGACGGCCACCTCAAGACGAGCATGAAATGAGTTGCATGCTTTGGTGACCATGTCCTAGGATAGAGTGGTAAACATTTCCACGATAGCAGCCTTCAGATATTCGAATACGTTGTGGATGTGTTTGTTGATTTTGGCCTCGACCATGCTCCAGAAGTAATAGTCAAGGGGGTTGCATTTGGGTGAAGAAAGTGGCCATAAAATCCAGTGACGAAGAACATTGTTGAATAACCACCCCTGGGTCGTCTGGGTAGTTTTGTGTTCCAGAGCAGAATCCATCCAGAGTTTCACCATGCTCCTCAGCACCTCCTGGTATTTCATTTACTTTGTCAAATGTCAGATTTTACTGCAACACCATATAAATATGCATATATATGTTTGTTCAAGGTTAAAAATATTCGAAAGTAAAAAAAAATCATTGAATTTCAGGAAGTTGTTGATAGTGCTAAACAAAAAGATCAAGATATTATTTTATTCAATTAAGATAAGCAAAATTACCATGAGGCGTGACAATAAATCTACTGTTTCAGTCTAAAGACTTCATCAGGCAATAAAAAAAAACAGCCTTTAATCTTAGTCAATGAAAGTTTAATGAAAATGAAAACCAAATACATATATTTTGTCACCTGATGAAGTCTTTTAAGACTGAAACAGTAGATTTATTGTCATGATTAATCGTAATATTGTTTACCTACATTGAATAAAATATTTGGTTTTATCATTTAATACAATCATAAACTAAATTTTATGAAAATCAGAAAATGAGCATCATTTTTAAAGTTTATTTTCACTTGTCTTTTTCCAGAGACTATCTGAGAGTTACAGAAAATTGTTTGAAGCATACAATAAAGTCGTTGAAGTGATGCATTCTGGGAAACGTCTTCTCGGTAAATTCTACCGGGTTGCTTTTTATGGCCAGGTAAGTAAGGAAATTGCCTTTTTATACCCTAAAATGGTGCTTTCTTTATTTTTTTTTACATCATCTACCTGTTTCTTACATTTTCATCTTACGTGTGACGTTCAAATTTTTTTTTTTTTATAGAGTATCATTTTATATCCTGCTTTTGTTATTTAATCTGTTTCTTTTCTCTACATCTATAATCTTTGGAATTTCTTTTTACATCTGTAACGTTATATTGCTTTTTTCATCTGTTTATATAATTGGTTACATATCACACTTAATGTATTATTTTCATAGTCTATATCTGAGGCTATTTTCTAAATCTTGCATCTATCATTTCAATTACGCCTTTTTACATCAATCTTTTGCTTTCACGTCTTATCTTGGTCTTATACATTTGTCTTTTAGAACGTTTACATCTCTATAAAACTTTGATCTGCTGCTTCCTTTAGCAATGTTTGTCTGTTGCTTTTTTAACATCTTTATATTTCGTTTTTCAGTGTTGTTCATCTGTTGCCCCTTTTTCACATCGTTCATCTGTTGCCCCTTTTTCACATCGTTCATCTGTTGCCCTCATTTTTCACATCGTTCATCTGTTGCCCTCATTTTTCACATCGTTCATCTGTTGCCCTCATTTTTCACATCGTTCATCTGTTGCCCTCATTTTTCACATCGTTCATCTGTTGCCCTCATTTTTCACATCGTTCATCTGTTGCCCTCATTTTTCACATCGTTCATCTGTTGCCCTCATTTTTCACATCGTTCATCTGTTGCCCTCATTTTTCACCTCGTTCATCTGTTGCCATCATTTTTCACATCGTTCATCTGTTGCCCTCATTTTTCACCTCGTTCATCTGTTGCCATCATTTTTCACCTCGTTCATCTGTTGCCCCCATTTTTCACATCGTTCATCTGTTGCCCTCATTTTTCACTTCGTTCATCTGTTGCCCCCTTTTTGCACTTCGTTCATCTGTTGCCCCCTTTTTGCACTTCGTTCATCTGTTGCCCCCTTTTTGCACTTCGTTCATCTGTTGCCCCCTTTTTGCACTTCGCTCATCTGTTGCCCCCTTTTTGCACTTCGTTCATCTGTTGCCCCCTTTTGCACATCGTTCATCTGTTGCCCTCATTTTTCCTGACGTTTGTCTATTCATCTCTTCGTTCATGTTCATCTGTGTGCTTCTTTTTGACGACGTTCATCTATTGTTTATCTGTTGCTTCCGTTTTTATTTATACGGTTTATCTGTTGCTTCTGTTGGTTACAGTGTTTATCTGTTGCTTCCGTTGGTTACAGTGTTTATCTGTTGCTTCCGTTGGTTACAGTGTTTATCTGTTGCTTCCGTTGGTTACAGTGTTTATCTGTTGCTTCTGTTTGTTACAGTGTTTATCTGTTGCTTCCGTTGGTTACAGTGTTTATCTGTTGCTTCCGTTGGTTACAGTGTTTATCTGTTGCTTCCGTTGGTTACAGTGTTTATCTGTTGCTTCCGTTGGTTACAGTGTTTATCTGTTGCTTCCGTTGGTTACAGTGTTTATCTGTTGCTTCCGTTGGTTACAGTGTTTATCTGTTGCTTCCGTTGGTTACAGTGTTTATCTGTTGCTTCCGTTGGTTACAGTGTTTATCTGTTGCTTCCGTTGGTTACAGTGTTTATCTGTTGCTTCCGTTGGTTACAGTGTTTATCTGTTGCTTCCGTTGGTTACAGTGTTTATCTGTTGCTTCCGTTGGTTACAGTGTTTATCTGTTGCTTCCGTTGGTTACAGTGTTTATCTGTTGCTTCCGTTGGTTACAGGACTAATCTGTTGCTTCCGTTGGTTGCAGGACTAATCTGTTGCTTCCGTTGGTTACAGTGTTTATCTGTTGCTTCCGTTGGTTACAGTGTTTATCTGTTGCTTCCGTTGGTTACAGTTTTTATCTGTTGCTTCCGTTGGTTACAGGACTAATCTGTTGCTTCCGTTGGTCAGAAGGAACAGATAAACAAGACAAAAACATCTCTTCGTTCATGTTCATCTGTTGGCTTCTTTTTGACGACGTTAATCTATTGTTTATCTGTTGCTTCCGTTTTTATTTATACGGTTTATCTGTTGCTTCCGTTGGTTACAATATTTATCTGTTGCTTCCGTTGGTTACAGTGTTTATCTGTTGCTTCCGTTGGTTACAGTGTTTATATGTTGCTTCCGTTGGTTACAATATTTATCTGTTGCTTCCGTTGGTTACAGTGTTTATCTGTTGCTTCCGTTGGTTACAGTGTTTATCTGTTGCTTCCGTTGGTTACAGTGTTTATCTGTTGCTTCCGTTGGTTACAGTGTTTATCTGTTGCTTCCGTTGGTTACAGTGTTTATCTGTTGCTTCCGTTGGTTACAGTGTTTATCTGTTGCTTCCGTTGGTTACAGTGTTTATCTGTTGCTTCCGTTGGTTACAGTGTTTATCTGTTGCTTCCGTTGGTTACAGTGTTTATCTGTTGCTTCCGTTGGTTACAGTGTTTATCTGTTGCTTCCGTTGGTTACAGTGTTTATCTGTTGCTTCCGTTGGTTGCAGGACTAATCTGTTGCTTCCGTTGGTTACAGGACTAATCTGTCGCTTCCGTTGGTTGCAGGACTAATCTGTCGCTTCCGTTGGTTGCAGGACTAATCTGTTGCTTCCGTTGGTTACAGGACTAATCTGTTGCTTCCGTTGGTTACAGGACTAATCTGTTGCTTCCGTTGGTCAGAAGGAACAGATAAACAAGACAAAAACAAACAGGAAGCAACAGATAAACGATGAAAAAAAAAACGAACGCAACAGATAAACTATACAAAAAAAATAAAGGAAACAACAGATAAGCCATGCAAAAAAAAAAAACGGAGGCAACTGATAAGCCATGTAACAAACAGAAGCAACAGATGCAGTCAACGGAAACAACAGGTATTGTAAGAAATAGAGGGTTTATTCTACATCTGTCTTTCTTTTTAACATCTACGTCTGTTGCTCTCTTACATACATACAATATCTGTTGCTTCCGTTTTTTTTGTTTTTTTTACATGATTAGTCTGTTGCTTCTGTTTTTATTTACATGTTTTATCTGTTGCTTCTGTTTTTATTTACGTTTTATCTGTTGCTTACGTTTTATTTACATGGTTTATCTGTTGCTTCCACTTTTTACATGGTTTATCTGTTGCTTCAGTTTTTATTTACATGGTTTATCTGTTCCTTCCGTTTGTTACAATATTAATTTGTTGCTACCGTTTTAATATAGTTTATCTGTTGCTCCCGTTTCTAACATGGTTTATCTGCCTTCCTTTACTTACGTCCAATATCTGTCACTTCTGTTAAATACATGGTTTATCTATTGCTTCCGTTTGTTACATGGTTTAGCCGTTGCCCCCATTTGTTATATGGTTTATCTGTTGCGATCTTTTTACGTGATTTATCTGTTTCTTCCGTTTGTTACAATGTTTTTCTGTAGCTTCCATTTGTTACAATGTTTATCTATTGCTTCCGTTTGTTACAATGTTTATCTGTAGCTTCCGTTTGTTACAATGTTTATCTGTTGCTTCCGTTTGTTACATGGTTTAGCCGTTGCCCCCATTTGTTATATGGTTTATCTGTTGCGACCTTTTTACATGATTTATCTGTTTCTTCCGTTTGTTACAATGTTTATCTGTAGGTTCCGTTTGTTACAATGTTTATCTGTTGCCTCCGTTTGTTACAATGTTTATCTGTTGCCTCCGTTTGTTACAATGTTTATCTGTTGCTTCCGTTTTTTACATGGTTTATATGTTGCTTCCGTTTTTTTTTTTTTTTTTTCATTGTTTTGTAATTAAAACCTGTTTTGCCGGTTAATGTAAACAGTATTTTAAACTAAAACTGAAAATCCTCACGGTGTTGCCACATTGTGTACTTTTATTGAGTGGCCTTTATGCCTTAATAAGTACTGACAATTTACTACTACTACTAATAATAATAATATATATATATATAGATATATAATTCAGCTAAGGTTTGTTTCCACAAGTTTAAATCCCGGTAATATTTACTGTGCCCATTTCAATGTGCCTTGTATTAGAGATAAAGTTATGGCTACAAATCTGGATTCGTTTTATCCGTAACTTTAATAGGCTTGAATTCTTCAAGCTGAAAAATAAATGTCCATTTTACGCTATCATATTGACAAATGTGGTGATTTTAAAATGATAGAGAGAAGTTGATCAATGAAGTAAATAAATCCAATAGTCAAATATCAAAAATAGTGGGCAATGAATTGAAGTCGGAAAATAACGTGCACCTTTTTGGTATATGGTTCCACTGATCAAATAGTATTTCGAACTAAAATGTGGCGGATCGACTGACAGACAACACCCCTCATACAGCTATGTGGACATGCGCAAAAATAACAGAAAATTTTGTCCTCTTTCTGGAAATTGAAAAAAAAATGTTTCAGATTTTCATTGAAAGCTGCCTCGGTGGCATTTTATTGGAACCATTCTTAGGATTCTAAGTAGACAGCTCCCGTAAATAAAACCCTAAATTGTTTGACTGAGAACAAAAAACAAAAAAAAAGTTGTAAATTCCTGAACCAATTCTTTCTTGGTGACTTTTCCATTATCAAATATGATTATTTCTTTGCAATTTTATTGACATGGACAGGAAACCAATTCTTGCTCTTTAACGCCCTCCCCCCCCTCTCTCTCTCTCTCTCTCTCTCTCTCTCTCTCTCCTTCTTCGTCTCTCTCTCTCTCTCTTTCGTGTGCGTGTGATGTATTGTACCTTTTTCTCTTCATCATTGTGTCGGCGCAAAAGAAAAATATAATAAAAATAATATTTCTAATGTTCAAATTTATGGTTAATATGTCAAATGGAATTGCTAAATAATCAGAATTCTTAGAAACGATGATTGTTTTATCTCTTTTGAGAGAAATGGAAGAAAATTAATTCCACAATTCCCGGATTTGCTCATAAAATGCTTTTTCACCTATCAGATAAAAACCCATTTAGACGAAAAGATTAAAAGAAAACTTTTTGCCACTTTAACGTTGTTTGAAGTTCAGCTTGTGCATATCAGTGTGAGAACACATAGAATTGAGTTCTCTTGGAAACTGATAATGTAAACAGATATGAAAATCATTTCTCTTATAATGTGCAAGAGAGCTTATTGTTAATTATGGTGCTAGTGGTTAGTTTCAAATGTCAGCTTGAAACACTAATCGTGTCTAGCCACACTAAGGAGCAGTGATATTGTGAACCAGCTGTTTCTGGATGATGTATCTCTCTCTCTCTCTCTCTCTCTCTTATATATATATATATATATATATATATATATATATATATATATATATATGTGTGTGTGTGTGTGTGCTGAAGACTACAATATTTTCACGTTTGGTAATTATCTTAATTATTTTCTCAACATGGCAAGCAAATTTTTGGGTTTCTAGTAAGTGATGTTTTATGTCTAGGGTGCTTTTTTTTGTGATCTCAAGTATTTTCAATTGTTATAATGTCATCAGAAGTTTGTTTTATATATATATATATATATATATATATATATATATATATATATATATATATATATAACTACTTCATAAGTCTGAAGAATCCTAGAGAGGATTAAATGCGGAATATTCAGTGTAGCTTAATCGCCATATATATTTTATAAATTACTATATATATATATATATATATATATATATATATTATATAACTCAATATCCGTATGTGTGTGTTTGTATGTGCACTATAGAAAGAAACTCTAGAGAATCTACATAAAATATAAAAGTGTGTTTTTTATGTAAAATTAAATGGAGAAGATAATAGAAGTATTCTAGATTCTCTAAATGTATATTTAAGAAGGCTATAGAGCATATTTTTTAATCTTTTGTTAATAGTTAAAAAAAAAAAAAATGAATGTCTTAAACTTTCAAAATTTGATAGAAATTTGGAAGCATTTTATGACAGTAGAATAGAAAGTCATTTCATCCTCATGTTTTGGAAGATATTTGCATCCAATAATTTTTATGAATAGAGAATTAAACATTGCTTTAAAAAATTCGCTTATAGTTTTATAACAATTTGGTTCAGTTAATAATGTAATTACCAAATTCGCGATTATATAAAGAGATATTAATCATCTATAGTGCTGGAAAGTATTTTGAGGATTTAAATAATTTTTCAAAGCAAGTTCTAATAAAAAAAAACACGCACAAAGATACCGTATATTTCGGTGTATAAGGCGACCATCATATAGGACGAGGTACAGAATTGGAGCGAATTTTCATAAATTTATTATATATCGATTGTATAAGACGCTTGCTAAATCACGAAACCATGTTTGTTTAGCCTAGGCTAGAGTTTGCAACACCCGGTATCTTATGAAATATTGGCTTTTAAAGATGATTTTTTTTAACTTTAAGGGTCGTCTTATACGCCGAAATATATAGTGATTGTTTACAGCTTTTTCGAGTCAGTGTTTATTTTAAATCCTACGATGAGCTATATTTTTTTTTTTTTAAATACAAGACCATTCAATCAAAAAAATACTAAGAAAATATTGAAACTCGAAGAGGATTCGAACCTGTGACTAAGAATAGGCACTTTTTAGAGTGAATATCAGCGTTAACACTTGACTACTGAGTATCTTATTGGTTAGTAAAAGTTGAAATAGCGACTATGTAATCACTTTCCTCCTTGGAAACGTGCTATGCATTTTTATTTTTTGCTTATCTATAATGATGTGACAGTAGTGTAGTGGTTAACGACACAAATTGATGACATAGGGATCCCAAGTTCGAATCTAGTGTGTTCCACAAAAATCACTTTCACTTAGGGGGTTGTGAATTTTAACTCTGTCTCTTCCATAATTCCTGATATCTTTCTAGAAATTTTTCTGACTAAAAAATATATCGGGGAAACCAATGCCAATAATATAATCTTTGGATTCATAAGATATGATGAAAACAATTTATTTCATATTTAACTATATACTATTTACTTCCTCACCACAAAGTTAGACACAAGGTAAGATGTAGTTTTGAGAAGCCAGCACACTAGGATAAGTGCGTACTGTCCTATGAAAAAAAAAATGCCATGAACTGCCCTGTCGGCATTTCCTGGTAGAGGCTCCTTAAATGATTAAGAATAAACTAACCACTATTTAGACAGAAGGCAAAATCTGGAAGGGTGGACCCCCTAGAACTGAACAGTACAACAAAGCCCTTGTTGGAGTGATTTGTATCATAATTTTATAATACAACATATCCGACAATATATTTTTTAAAATAAACATTGTTTTCTATTATAAGATATGTTTTGTATAGACAACGTTCATCTATAATATAAATCTCACCTGTTTGTTTAAATGTATGTATGTATGCCTAAAACTTTCGACAGAAGTGATGGATTTTCATGAGATTGGTATAATTTTGAGCTTGACCCTTCAGACGACAAATATTGAAAAATTGGCGAAAAACATTAATTCTTTCACCCTCAATTGGGCACTTTTCTACAGGAAGGGATCACTTTTTTTGTCAATATTTTCGAAAGTCATCCGCTTTTTTTCAATTGACTAGCCTTAATTTAAACCTATGTTACTTCCAGTTTGGTGATGGACGCAACAGCAAACGCGTCACTTTTTTTTTTTTCACGTTCTTTTCCTCCTATGCGGTACGGGTTTGAGCCTGTCTGCCTACTACCACTTTTTTTTTTTTTTTTTTTTTGCTTAGTACATACCCTCAAACACCCGGGTAACGCCTAGCACCCAGGCTAGTCTATAATATAAATCGTACCTGTCTGTTTAAATGTATGTATGTTTGTATGTCTTGCAAAAACTTGTAGCAGAGGGGACGGATCCTGACAAGATCGGTATCATTTTGAAGCTCGATGTCTCAGATGACAAATATCGAAAAATTGGCTAAAAACATTCATTCCTTCACCCTAAACTCGCCCGTTTTGTACAAGGAGAGGTCGATTTTTTTTTGCCGACATCTTAGTAAGACATCGTCACCGTTGGATTGACTTCAGTTAATTTCAATACTTTTGTCTTCCAGTCACGTCATGGAGATATTAGCTAAGACATCAGATTTTCTTTCACTTTCTTTTCCCCTTCGCAGCACAGGTTTGAGCCTGCCTGCCTACTATCACTGTTTTTAAAATTTTTTGTTGTTGCCCAACACACACCTCCAAGCACCCGGACAACGCCGGGCACCCAGGCTAGTATTACATAAACGGATGTATGAGTTGCCAGTATGAATTTTGAATAATTACCAACAATAAATTGATTTAAAAAGACACCCCCCTAAAAAAAAAAAACAAAAGATAAAAACAAATGTACAATATGAGATGTTCCTTGAAATCTAATTTGTAAGTTGAGATTTGAACAAGGACGATTTTCCAAGATAATTGAAAATGTCTGTTACTTTGTCTGCTAGTTGTAATCATAGTCAGTTTTGTTTTTTGTTTTAATGGGTGCGAATAGGGTGTTGTTTCTTACTTCCCTTGTAATAATGTATTTTAAAAGTACATTCAGTTGAGGAGTGCATCTTGTCACTGATCTGCCAACGGATTCTTAAGTGAATTTTGCTTATCGGCTTACATTTCTTTATTCTATCTTCCGTTGTCAGTTTTGTTACAACGGTTCACAATAAGCAATTTAAATTTTCAAAGTACAGCTGACATAAGTCGCCTGACAAGGACTTCTGGTTTTAACAGACCATTTGTCTGAAACTTTAGTATGTCCAGTGTGGCGACCATGTAAATTTGTTTATAATAATAATAAAAATCTATCTTGCTCTTCTTTTATGGAGCACTAGTAATAACTCTTTTGAATGCATTAGTTATCATAGTTATCACTCTTGAATACTTTTACTGTGGTATATATATATATATATATATATGTTTGTGTGTTGGGTGACATAATTATGTTGACAAACTGGTTCTTGTTAGATCACTGAAGTTAAGCAATAATGAGCCTGGCCAGTACCAGATGGGTGACCATTTGGAAAGGCGAGGCATTGTATGTATGGCGCCAGGATGTAGAAATTTCTAGGTTTGTATTGGGGGGGGGGCTACGTTGGAAACCACTGGTAGAGATGCACCTTCCATCTTCATGCAGACATTTAAGAGAAGGAAAACTCTGATGTGAAACCTGTGATCCTTGGTTTGTTCTGGCAACCATTTGAATTAATTGTCCTGCACAAAGCCTTCACCACTAAACAAATCCATATGTGTGGATTTTGGACAACTTACTTGATTGAAGCTCATATGTGTGGATTCAATAGAAATCTTTCTCTCTCTCTCTATCTCTCTCTCTCTCTATCTCTATCTATCTATATATATATGTATATATATATATATATACTTCAGAATAAAATTAGCCATCAGCTGGTGTGGAAACCTGTGATTATAAGATTTACAAGATATTACTGGTAGTAATATTCTCTCTCTCTCTCTCTCTCTCTCTCTCTCTCTATATATATATATATATATATATATATATATATATATATATATATATAGTAAGTTATAAAATGTATATGGCGATTAAGCTACACTGAATATTCTGCGTTTCATCCACTCTAGGATTCTTCAGGCTTATGCGAGAATTTTGTGGTTGTCTCGCATTTTTATATACGCACCTTCTATTGAGTTTTTAGTTAACCAATCAGCTTTCTAGTATCTACCGTGCCCTTCCTAATCAATCAATGAGCAGGCACTTACAGGACAAAGACCCGTTTGACCTCCGGTTGACTGATTCCTTTGTGTGTGCTATTTAGCGTAGATATCTAGTGTCTTGACCTGTTTTAAATCTAGGTTATTTTTTTTTTATATGTTAGTTTACATGTGTGTGATAGTTTATATATATGCAGGTTTATTTATTTATTTATTTTTATTTGTTTATTTTCTTTAGTTTTTGTTAGTTTTAAAATTATTTTGTATCTCTATCCTAGAGTAAATTTTATCCTGTGAACACAGTTGTTCGCTATTTCTCTCCTGCAGTTTAATAGATGTTGGTTCTTTAAAATATAGGATAACAAATTTTTCAGGAATGCATAATCTACATGGATCGTCTAGGTCTCTACATGTGCTTGCTTGTCTTAGTATTTTCCATTCAACTACTGGCAAATGTCCGCTTTCCTTGAGTTCCCAGTATTTGTTTGCTAGCGTTGTTTTCATACAGTGTTTTTTATTATTAAATGTACTTTTGTGGTCGAATGGGAAATAGTAAGACAAGCAAACACATGTAGAGACCTAGACGATCCATGTAGATTATGCCTTCAAGAAAAATTTGCTATCCTATACTTTAAAGAACCACAACATCTATTAAACTGTAAGAGAGAAATAGCGAACAACTGTGTACACAGGATAAAATTTACTTTAGGATAGAAAATAATTTTAAAACTAACAAAAACAATAGAAAATAAAAAATAAATAAATAAACCTGCATATACATAAATTATCACACACACACACACACACATAGTTTATATATATATATATATATATATATATATAACATATAAAAAAGAAAAAATAACCTAGATTTAAAACAGGTCAAGACATTAGATATCTACACTAAATAGCACACACAAAGGAACCAGTCAACTGGAGGTCAAACAGGTCTTTGTCCTGTAAGTGCCTGCTCATTGGCTGATTAGGAAGGGTGCGGTGGATACTAGAAAGCTGATTGGTTAACTAAAAACTCAATGGAAGGTGCGTATATAAAAACGCGAAACAACCACAAAATTCTCGCATAAGCCTGAAGAATCCTAGAGTGGATGAAACGCGGAATATTCAGTGTAGCTTAATAGCCATATTTTATAACTTACTAACTAGCTCTGCCTACGTATTGAGCACTGTTAAAGTAAATACTTAAAGTTTATGCATAAATTTATACTTTCATATATTAATTTTATGTGAGTAAATGATGTAGTTATGTATATGTATATATATATATATATATGTGTGTGGTGTGTGTAGGAATTTTATACTCGCTAAGGATGTCATCAGAACAACCTTACCTAGCGAGCAATAAGCAATAGAACCTTCAGAATGTGAGAGAATATATAATTATTTCCACAGCCAGACAACATCGCAGCCCACAAGAGCCATGACAGCAAACAAAGACATAAGTTTCGCCCTCATTTGGGGTCATCAATTAGACACATCTGAACTCGGAATTCCCAACCTGAACCTATTGCATGCTAGGCGAGCACTTTTCCAACTAAGCAAATGTGGCACACACAAGAAAGTTTATTAACTAACACAGATCAAGCAAACCGCGGCGAAAATCTGACAGTGGAATGAACCTACTTCATCTCGAACAAAGGATGTGGGTATTGTGACCAGCTATAACCCAAACTGATGTCTCACAAGTAGGAATTTTATACTCGCTAAGGATGTTATCATTGTTTTATACTTGTTAAGGATGTCATCATTGTTCCAGACGAATACTCGGCATTAAATAACCCGAAAAAGGTTGATATGCCGTAAAACAAAAACAACCAACCAGACGAATAGGTTCAGATGTGTCTAACTGATGAGCCAAAATGAGGGCGAAACTCAAGTCTTCGACTTCCGGTTTGTTGGCTGTCATTACTCTTGTGGACTGTGATGTTGTTTGGCTGTGGAAATAATTATATATTTTCTCATATATATATATATATATGCACACACATACTGCTAACAATTTAGGAAGAAAGAAAGGTTAATCATAGGGCTCAATTCCCCAAATAATGATCTACTATATTTATTAAATAAGATACTTGCATATTGGATTAGGTCATACCAATGGTTTTGTGCTTCAGCACTTACCTATGGCATACCAATCTCGCCTTTGGGCAATTGCTTTTTCATTGTCCGGTGTTTAAAAACCGATGTTAGAACAGAGATAGGGAACTTTTTAAGTCAAGTGACTTACAAACTCACACACCAGTTTTCCAACACTGAATAATTAAAAAAAAAAAAAAAAAAAAAAAAAAAAAAGCAACAGTTCCAAGTTGAAATTGTGCGTCATTGATAAATTGCTCAGAACATAATCTTATATACATATTCGCTATGAAAATATGCTACAGAAAAGCTTTCTGTTTCACACATATACTGAGTGAGCCAAAAGTAGAACATGTTTGTCAAAGCATAAGAGGCAGACTTCAAGGCTATGTAAATGAAGAAGGAAAATAGTTTGAGCATATGCGTTGATAAATAACATTTAATTTTCATTAATATAATGTCTTATTGCATATAGTTGTATGTATGTGATCTCTAAATAAATGCTTTTTATCGTCCACCACTTTTGGCTCACTCTCTCTCCCTCTCTCTCCCTCTCCCTCTCTCTCTCTCTCTCTCTCTATATATATATATATATATATATATATATATATATATATATATAACTACTTCATTTACTCACACAAATTTAATATACGAAAGTATAGATTTATGCGTAAACTTTAAGTATTTACTTCAAAAGTGCTCAATACGTAAGTAGAGCTAGTTAGTAATTTATAAAATATATATGGCGATTAAGCTACACTGAATATTCTGCGTTTCATCCACTGTAGGATTCGTCAGGCTTATGCGCATAAGCCTGACGAATTCTACAGTGGATGAAACGCAGAATATTCAGTGTAGCTTAATCACCATATATATTTTATATATATATATATATATATAATTAGTATTATCATTATAGCAATAATATGAAAATAAATTTCTTAAAAACAAAGCAGAATCTAAGTACACACAGAAAAGGTTTGTTTTCTTTCTAGATAGTGTTTTAGAACAGCAATAAATAACGTCACTGAAATCCTGGGTATCTTAGAGTGCTAATGGTCTCCTTGTTTTTGTCTTACAATGGTTACAGTGCAACAGGCACTAGACTATGCTACACTACTGGGCAGTGAAGTTTTAAACTTTGACCTAAATTGGTCCTATTTATCAGTGTGATTTCTATAAGCTAAATAGAAAATATTGTTTGTAGACTATTTGTCTACAAAATATCTGCCTAAATATATATTAAAAAAATCATCTACAAACCAATCGTAAATTAAAGATGGTTTTGACATAAAATCAATGGCTCAGTGGTGGTTTATATCTAAAATTCAACAATTCAACCAGCCTTAACTAATGGAATAGAAAATACAGCTAAAATGGTCAGATTCAAGTAGTTTGAACCATTTTTTTTTTTTTTTTTTTTTTTTTTGCAACTTGATGACGGAGTAGAAAAGTTTTGCGATTCAGTTTCTGAATTCAGTTTAAATGTTTAAATTACTACCTTTTCATATCATTATGCAAAATAGATATGCCATTTCCTGTTGCATGATAAGTAATTTACATTCCCAAGTTTATAAATACAATTTTTTACTCATTCACTGGAATATTAAAACGTTTCCAAATCAGAAGTTCTGGAATTAAATCGTCGGTAATCCGGAATTAGTTGATTCTTCACTGTAAGTAAATATAAAATAAAAAAAATCTAATATATAAAGTAAAGTTGGTCTCTTTTATTGATTATTTGTTAGCAACTGTCTTCCTCCAAAGTCAAGATTTGATTATGGTTTATCAGTTTATCTTGTGAATTGATGCAGCATGTTGTTAAGAATAAAATATAATTCAATTTAATTCCTTCCAGAAAATAATTTGTCTGGGTTGCGATTATTTTTTTAATATATGTGCAATCTTTAAAAAAAAAAAAAAGGCATGCAATTCTGTATTCGCTCTTATAGAGTTACTTCTCTTTGATTAGAATAAAAAAAAAAAAGTTTTCTTTTTTTTGGCGAAGGAAATAGTTGGTTATTCGGCCTACTTTAAAAACAGAAAAGCAAAAATAAATTGCAAGGAAATATACTACTGGATAATGCTAGGATATTAAGCACTTTGGTTTAAGACTAGCTGTTTTAAATTCGTTCTGTTTCGATTTTGAGAGGTTGTTTTCTATTTTGATATATATGCTAATGCACACATAAATACGTTTTAAAATTGTTTCAGAAATCAGGCAAGAAAAACATGGAAAAGTCTGTAATTTTACAGGAATTAATTGATTGTAATTGAATTCAAATCCTTCATTTTATAAAGAAGAGCAATATGTTTGTATATATATATATATATATATATATATACATATATACTTACACACACACACAAAAGAATAACAGTATAGCTACATTCAAAAATCCAAATATTTATTTTTCATGCAAAACATCTCCTCCAGCATGTTACAAATCATTTTTTACAAATCCGTTTTATTATGCAAAAAAATGTTACGTCAATGCCAAACTTTCTCATGCAAATACTCCTCAGAAAAAATAGAAATTCTTTGGTTAGAATGAAAAAATGCATTGCAATATAATGTCAAAAAAAAAAAAAAGAATATTCATAGAGAACTCAGGTTCATATTTTTCTTCTGGAAGATATTGTCGGAAAAATATATGTTTGAATTTTGGCATGTAGCTTAAATGTTATTCTTTTATAAATTTCTGTGTTATATTAAACATACACTAGCAGTTCAGCCCGACTTTGCTTGGGCCCTATGTACTGTTCATAACTTTAGGTGCATATGTGTGTGTATATATATATATATATATATATATAGTAAAAAGTTTGACTCGTGTCCAGGTAACCTACATCTAAAATTTCAAGTGTTTAGGCCCAAAATTGGCGGAGGAGTTTGGTAGAGTCTGCAATGGTTAACTCTGTAAACTTTGACCTCTTAGCAGTCAAATTTCCACCCAAAACTGATTAAAAAGCTTGCTGCACGTCTGAATGCCCTTTATGTAAAATTTCAAGTGTTTAGGCCCGAAATTGGCTGAATAGTTTGCTAGAGACTGCAAAGATCAAATCTTTTGATCTTTGGCCCTTTTGCAGGCAAATTTTCGGCCAAAAACCGATTAAAAAGCTTGTCCTATGTCAAATACACTTTATGTAAAATTTCAAATGTTTAGATCAAAAATTGGCTGTAAAGTCAAATTATTTTAAATTTTGACCCCTTAACATTTGTTTTGGGCTCAAATCAAATTACAAAGTTTGATCCATGTCCATGGAACTTACATTTAAATTTCAAGTGTTTAGACCCAAAATTGGCAGAGGAGTTTGGTAGAGTTTTCAACGGTCAAGTCGTTGAACTTTGACCCCTTGACAGCCCAATTTCTGTCCGAAAACCAATTAAAAAGATTTTCCCAAATCTCAATACCTCTTATGTCAAATCTCGAGTCACGCACACACACACACACAATTTCACTTTTATAGATATATAGATTGAACTTCTAAGGCAGAAAGGATTAGTGAATACAAAGAATGAAATATAATTGAAAAAACGTATTTTACCAAAAAATCAAGAAAAAGAAAGAAACGTATTGTCTCATCACAGGAAAATTAGTAAAAAGCTGGACAAATCTTTCAAATATTTAGAATTGAGGAAGTACATATTTATTTACTTTTTCTTTGCTTCTGCTCTTTTTTACCGATTGATACTTTTGTTTTTTGTAACATTCTAATTTTAAACATATTTTATATGAATATTAGTGCGAAAACTATCAAAGGATAAGGTTTTTTTTTTTTTTTTGTCATTTTTTTAAAGGAGGTTATATACTCGTAATAGAATAACTAACACAAAATACAAGTGTATATTTTTTTCTTTGTTTTTATTTTCAGGCTCATTTTGAGGAAGAAAATGGGAAGGAGTATATCTACAAAGAACCAAAGGTAACAAGTTTAGCTGAAATCTGCGACAGACTTTCCACTCTTTATACTTACCGATATGGTAAAGAAAATGTCAAACTCATTATGGATTCCAAGAAGGTATTTTTATACATTTTTTATTTCCCCCCCCCCCCCACACACACACTTCTCTTGGCCTCCTCATCTCCACCATAGCTTATCATTCATGCTCTGTACAATTTAGGATTTTATCTTTAGGAGGAAAAATCCTGTTGAAGGATAGATTTATCTATTTATCCCAGGTGGCGGTGTTTGCCATCTGGGTAAGGATTTTAAATAGGTTCGCTGTGTTTATCTTTTTGTGTCTTGGGGGCAGGTGGAATTATTCAAAGCCAGAGAATTTGATAACATTCTTTTTATTATGGAAACAAAATGATCGTATATAGATAACCTTTCTTTTAACAGAAGAAATATTTTAAATGTAAAATTTTACTTTTATGAACTAGTCTTTCTACATCTTTCTCTGTGTGTGTATGTATGTATATATATATATATATATATATATATATATATATATATATATATATATATATAGGTTGTTCCAAAAGTAAAGCCTCCTATTTTTCTTTTTAACTAAAAGTTGAAAACGAGCAACCTTTTGTGCTCTAGAATTTGTTTTTCTAAATACTTACCACCATTCTCAATGCACTTTTGTCAGGAATTCAATGATGCATCTCTGCTTTTGATGCATATCTATGATAAGGGTTGCTTTGTTAGGGTTAGTCTCACATCGTCAATATCTACAACATAGAGATGAAACTCAGAGTATAATAAAAAATAGGAGGCATACTTTTGGAACTCCCCTTGTGTGTATATGTGTGTGTGTATATATATATGTATATATATATATATACTAATAGAATACTCATTGTAAAACGAATATAAACAAAAAATAAAGCACGAGTCAAAATATTTTGGCTGTCTCTTTTGTTGGAGGATATAATACAGTTTCAGTAGCATCTCACTAAATGGTGAAGTTTACGAAAAAAAAAAACAAATGTGTTGCCGAGAATACATATTCCATAATTCATAATAAGTTCATTAAATAGTTTAGGATTTTATCAAGTACATGCATAACTGTATGTCACTTCTTTTTTAAAATTTTGAAGAGTATAAGTTTTGGTTTGCGAATCTCCAAAATGGTATTTTATAAAAAGAATAAAAATGAAAAATAATATTGTGACCATGTTTTGTGACTATATTTTTTTTACATATATATTCCAAAATTCATAATCTGTTCATTAATTTAGATTATCCTTGGTGTGGGTGTGTATATATATATATATATATATATATATATATATATATGACAAAAGACTATATTCCAAAGTTCATGATGTTGACCATCTTATAATTTATTCCTTTACTTCAGTTGACATTTACAATTCTTGATAGTATCTATTTCGTAGCGCAAAATCAATCACTTAATTATTATATCAATCAGTGAATCTATTGTGCCCTTAACTCGTCAGAAGAAATAGCAACAAGCAAGGAAATAAAGTGCGTTTTGACATGATTAAAATCCGAAAATTGGAAGAGAAGCTGTAAATACGCCATTTTGAATTTCAGGTATTTACAGCTTCTCTTCCAATTTTCGGATTTTAATCATGTCAAAACGCACTTTATTTCCTTGCTTGTTGCTATTTCTTCTGACGAGTTAAGGGCACAATAGATTCACTGATTGATATAATAATTAAGTGATTGATTTTGCGCGAAATACTATCAAGAATTGTAAATGTCAACTGAATTAAAGGAATAAATTATAAGATGGTCAACATCATGAACTTTGGAATATAGTCTTTTGTCATTCATTCTTAAATAAGGATTGGTATATATTATAAGGAAATAAAATATATTTCCACAGAAATAAATATATATATATAAAATTTCCTCTATCAAACAATGCAACAGTTCACACAAAGCAAGTTAGGTATTTGCATGTACATAATTCAGTCTTAAACTAATTAACTAACGCTTATTAGTTTTGAAAGACAGCTGCTGTTGATTTTTTGTAAAATAAAGGAACTAATCCTTCCAATATGATTTCCAAGAAAATTTAGAAAAACTCTACCTTCCTTCTATTTCTCCTATTCATATACATTGATATTTTCATTTCCATTATTTTGTTTCAACTCCCCCCTCACTCTGTTTTTGTAGGTAATTGTTGAAGACTTGGACCCGAAATATGCCTTCATCCAGGTGACTTATGTCACACCATATTTCAGCAAAGAAGAGTCCAAAGAACGTCAAACTGAATTTGAACGAAACAATAATATACGAACATTCATGTTTGAGACGCCATTCACAAAGAATGGTAAAGCACAAGGTGCTATTGATGAGCAATACAAATTACGTACAATATTATCTAGTAAGTACATAGTTTTCCTTTTCTTTTCTTGTGTCTGTGTGTATATTTATGTTTGCATGTGGTTTTTTTTACTGTATGTATGTATGTGTATATATATATATATATATATATATATATTTATATATATGGTTGGTGCAAAAATATCGTTTTTTTGACGTATATATATATATATCTGATAAAAACGACAATATTTTTGCACCAACCTAATATGTATATCTTAAGATTGTGAATGCATATACATGTGTGTATATATAATCGTGTTTACACATTATATATATATATATATATACACACACACACACAGAGAAATAGAAATAAAAAGGAACAAACAGAGTTATGTTTTTATTTCTCTATTTTGTCGAAATACTATTTCCATTTTTCTGATCATACTTCTCAACCTATTTACTAAACAAACTTTTGATCCACAGACTTGAAAATTGGCATATAGAGTATTCAGATATGTGGGGAAATGTATTAATCCATTTTCCTCCAGAAAAAAAGGCTGCTAAGGCGTCAAAATTGAAAAATTGGCACGTGAGAGGTCACTGGATTTTTGTCTGTTTTTAACTGTTTCATGACTGTGCGTGCACGGTCATGAAACATGAGAGCTTCATTATGTTAAGCACGAGTGTATTTGAAAACGCTCTTTGAAAATCATGACAAGCTGGTGTAATAGTTATCATATTTGACTCACTGTCTTTAGGTTTTTAATCTCAGCTCAAGTATTTTTTTTTTTTTTTACTTACAAGCAGTGAACTGTTTAGAAAAAAACAAAATACTTGCATGCACATGTCTCAGTTTCTTTCCATTTTTTTTTTTACTTCATTTTTTTTTGTAAAGAAATTTAACATTACATTTCATACCTACGGTATTTTTGTTTATAATAATAAAACAAAAGAATTGTACAATAGTTAAAATATAATATTTATGTGTATTTTAACACCAGGCAGCCTGCTGGTGTGTGTGTGTGTGTATATATATATATATATATATATATATATATATATATATATATATATAAAGTGAACATGTCTGTCTGTGTATATTTCCCTATGCAATAACTCTGTCAATTTTTAGTCTACAGACTCGAAATTTGATATACAGTGTACTGAGGTTTGAAAAAATCTTTGCGATCCGTTTTCGGCCAGAAATTTGGCTGTTAAGGGGGCCAAAGTTCAAGGATTTGACCTTTGAGAACTCTACCAAACTCCTGACAATTTTGGGTTTAAACACTTGAAATTTTAGATATGGGTTCCTTGGACATGGATCTAACTTAATAACTAGATTTGGGTCCAAAACAAATGTCAACAGGTCATAATAGGGGTCAAAGTTAAAAAAATTGACCGTTTTATTTGTTTTTGCTCAGCATACACCTCCAAACGCCAAGGGAACGCTGGGCACCCATACTAGTGTGTATATATATATATATATATATATATATATATATATAGAAAGGCAGAAAATTGTTATTGATATGTTTCTGATTAAAGGTGATGGAATCTTCTCTTTTTGTTATTGTTTTTTAATTATTGTTTCTGCTCAGCAAGCAAGTTTGAGTGATTTAGGGAAGATAGTCACGAAGATTAAACGTGTTGAAATGGCAAAAAAAAAGAGGACTCTCAGATCCATACTCTATAAATTATGACTGGTGACCTGGAAAATTGCCTGCCACGTCGAGACTATAATAATGATATAAAGAAAATTCTCGTCTTCATTCAGGCATGTATTATTATATACAACAATAATATTCCAAAAAGTATTTTACACTCTACTGTAGTTTTCTGGTAAACTCAATCGTCAGAAGTTTCTATTCCGCATGTCTGTATACATTTTAACCAGAATTGAATTTCAATGTGTCTATGTTTATAACATTGTGTATGCATGTGGTTGATCTATTTATTATATATACAATATGTAACCATTCATAATTATAGTAATTAATAAATAAATACATATGCAAATACACTAGTATAAAGTAGAACTGTTGGAAAACATCCAGATTAAAACCAGGTCACTTCCCAACACAAAGAAAAGTGAAACCAGGTCCCCACCAAAAAGAACAAAGAAATAGGTGGATTAGAGGCCACATGAATCTTTGTCTGATAAACGCATACACATTGGCTATGATAAATAGATAATAGACAATCTGATTGGCTGACTAGCAAACCCAGTAACATGGGACCATATAAAAACACAAAGCAAGAGAAATTTTATGCAACAGTTTGATGAATCCTCACAAGGATGAAACGCAGAAAATTCTGTGTGGTTTAATTGTCATATATATTTTCAAACATTAATACTAATATATATATATATATATATATATATATATATATATATATATATATATAGTACTGACCAATGAGTCACAGGTGATTTTGTACTTATCAAAATTAGCTTTGTCGCTATAATTGTTTAGTATAACTTTACATTGTGCTATCACAAAAATTGTGAGGTTTTATATATTTTTTATTATTCAGTTTCATAGGATGGAGTGAAGAAGTAGAAACTTGCTTCTCCTTTCCATTTGCTCTAATTGCTCAGTGGGAAAAGTATAGATGAGCTTTATTTCATGAGGGCAGAGTTAGACAGTTTTTAATATGGGGGGAAATCCCGCACCCTAATAAGGGGAACTCTAGATTGGATCAAAAGTAAAAATTTCTTCCCCTTCATTGACCGAGAACAGAATAGACTAAGTTTAACATTAGAACAGATACATTTTTTATAGCTGAAAAGCCAAGCACTATTAGCAAAAATTGCAGGTATATAATATACAGATGCACAACTTATATTATAATTAAGGCCAAGACAAGAGAATATTCTTGTCATGGTTTTGATTCTCGAGTATATATTCAATAAAGTTAGATACAGTTAATCAATCGAGAACCACATCACTCTATATAAAAACAAGATATTAACTGATATATACCGGAGAGTCAAAATAATGAAAAGAATACTCTCTTGTCATAGCATTAATTATAATAGTAGAGATGGTTCATTGAGTTTATTTTAGCCTCATGTATTTTTTTTTTGTTTTTGTTTTGTCAGCCTCCCATACATTTCCTTATGTGAAGAAACGGATAGATGTTGTTGAACACAATGAGCAAGAGTTGTCTCCCATCGAAGTTGCAATTGATGAAATGCAGAGTAAGACAAACGATCTTAACGACGTTGTGCGTGCTGTGACGCCCGACATCAAGAAACTGCAGCTGAACCTTCAAGGATGTGTTAGCGCACAGGTGAGTTACACTACTACCTAACACCTTACTTACCCCCCTTTGTTTTAATTTCTGTGTCTTTGTTAAATAACTTGTAGTAATTAAGTGTTAGAACTTTTGTTTTGTTGATGCGTCATTTGTCAAAGTAGCCATTGATACTTTATGCAATGCAATCTCTCAAACCTGACGGTGTTTCAAAAATCAGTAGGATGTGTGTGATTGGTCTAATAGATATTTACAGTATGTGGAATCAGCTCTGCAAGGTTCAAATCCCAACAGATCTTTTGTGATCATTTATTTATGAACGAATGCCATTAGGAAATGGATGAACCTGCAATTTATCCTCAAGTAAATGAATATATTATTTTGTTCTACTGTAACCCCAGATGCAGCCTAATTATTAAGTAGATTAAAAATTAATATATATATATATATATATATATATATATATATATATATATATATATAAAAGCATATTTCACCTATTGACAAAAAATTTACTGCTTCTTTAGGATTACACTTATTTAAAAGACAAAAATATTAAAAAAATATTTATGATGTACGTACTCAGCACTTGAACAAAGATATCATATTCCAAAAATCATATCAATTGATAAAGTAATTTTGGTGCTTATTTACAAATGCTCAGAACCATATAGAATTTAATAAAAGTTAAATAATGTAACATCTTAATTTTAAAATTTCTATCTACCTCTTCTCTTCCATTGAGCCATCTCTGTATCTTTCTCTCTCCTCGTTTTATTGTGTTTCTTTGTAACTCTCTCTCTATCTTTCGCCTCCTTCCACTTTCTTGTCAATTATAGAAACGGTATTTGTCTGTGTGTGACAAGAGAGAAGGATAGAAGTTATGTTACACTTTTGCTCTGGGCAATGTCGGATAGCTCTGCTAGTCTCTATTATAAAGGGCATTTATCTGTATGTTTTGTATGTCTGGCTAAAACTCAAAAACCATGAAACAAATACTCACAACGTTGGTGTTGTCTTGATCAGCGTTTCCCCAGATAAATAATAGCTATAATTTTGGAAAATAGTTATTCATTCTTTCACCCAAAACTGATGCACATTCCGTCAAGAAGGTTGGTTTTCCTAACAGATTATGTACTAACTAAAGGGAAATAATTCTGATTTTTTAAATTAAGTAGTTAATTCTCTTATGCCGACTCATTCTTTGAGGATTCTATAAAAGCAGGCTCTCTGTGTGTGCATAGCTACAGAGGATTGGACTGGGTGGAGAAGAAAGAGGAGGTGGGGAGAGGGGAAAGGGAACATCCGGGTAGAGGAAAGAGAGAAAGATAAAAGAGAAATGTTTTAATGGAAATATGTTACATTTTTCCCTTGGTTTTAGTCTATCTATATATCTATAAAAGTGAAAGTGTCTTTCTATGTACATTTCCCTAATCAATAACTCTGTCAATTTTCAGTCTACAGACTCGAAATTTAATATACAGGATACTGAGATTTTGGAAAATCTTTGTAATCCGTTTTCGGCCAGAAATTTGGATGTTAAAGGGTCAAAGTTCAAGGATTTGACCTTTAAGAAATCTACCAAACTCCTCCGCCAATTTTGGGTCTAAACACTTGAAATTTTAGATATAGGTTCCTTGGACATGGATCTAACTTAATAACTTGATTTGAGCCTAAACCAAATGTTCAGGGGTCATAATAATTTGACCTCTGCAGTCTCTACCAAATTACTCAGACAATTTCTGGTCTAAACATTTGAAATTTTACATAAAGGATATTCAGAGATAGGGCAAGCTTTTTAATCGGTTTGAGTCGAAAATTTGAGCTACCAATATATAAATGTATGTTTGTATGTCTGTGTAAAGCTTTCGACAGGTGACGGATTTTCACAAGATTAGTATCGTTTTGAAGCTCGACCCTTCAGATTACAAATACCGAAAAATTGGCTAAAAACATTAATTTCTTCACCCTCAACTGGGCACTTTTCAACAGGAAGGTGTCGCTTTTTTCGCCGATATTTTCAAAAGTCATCCCCTCTTTTCGATTGTCTAACCTTAATTTTAACCTACGTCACTTCCGGTTTGCTGGTAGTCGTAAAAGCAAAGATGCCACATTTTTTTCACGTTTTTTTCCTTCTTCACAGTACGGGTTCAAGCCTACTTTCCTACTACCCACTTTTCTTTCTTTATTTTCTCAACACACACCTCAAAAAATCTGGGCAACGCCGGGCACCCATGCTAGTTATTTAAAAAAAAAAAAAATCTAAAATGGCTAACTAATTAATGCATAATAACCTGAATCTGATAAGTTTACTAAATACTGGTAATGCCATATGTGTTCAACCGTCCAATGGGAAAATGTGCCTCCACAAATAATACATATTTTGTCATGACTAGAACAAGTATCTCTCACTGAATGACAAGTCATCCATTCTACCTTCACAGCCCTATTCACCAATATCTGGTAGTGCACCCCAAAACAGTGTCATCCATTTTGTCTCAGCTTGCAACCTGTGCCTTCTCATCATGAAAGCCTTACCCATTTGAACAAACAAATTTGCCATTAACCAAGCTCTATGTGAGGGGTAGAAGGTATACTAAAATACTTTTAAAATGGATTTAATTCATCAATTTTAATTTTGTAACTCCTCACGTGCCTGACAAAGACTCATTGCAGATATGACAAATTCCTGTTCACACTTGAGCAGAGCATTAGATCATTGGCCCACCAACTCGAGAGGAGAAATGAAAAGAGAAACAAAGAGGAATTGTCAATGTTGTTTAATCGCACTACAAGTAAAATAGCTTTGTGCTTAATTCACGCCTTTCTCATGGAAGAAACATTGTTTATCTTTCTCTATCGTTGTTTCCATGGATCATGTTCGACTGAGCTCTAATCTTTGGTTCCTCTTTGTAAAACATTCACAGCTAGAACTTATTTTCTATTACAACAACAAAAAAGACTTTCCTTTCTCCCTAGCATCAAGCAGGATTTCTCTGGTCAGAGCTTATTTGTAAGGGTTTCCCCACCTACGGTACATATTATGAAACTGCTTCTCTGCTGATTAAAACCTAATCGTCTTGAAACCCAGTGTAAACAAATTTTTGTCATAGATCAGCGCAAAAGTAACCAAACGCAGTTCTCACCATTGATTAATGTTTGTATTTCCATAATATTGTCCTTCATAGATGTGTTAATAACTCACACGGATCAGGATCTTAGGTCAATTTTCACAGGACAGTATCTAAATTTCAACTTCCACTATCCAGATAATATAAAGAAAGAAATCGTGCATTGCCTACAACATGAAGCAAAAGCAAAAGGTAGTAACAGCAATGCATATCAAGAGGAGACGGACAGTTTAAGAGAAACTCTCCACCGAAACAACTATTTAGAGACTATGACATCAGCTCCAAGAAATATGGACCAAATAATAAAGGACACCACCTGAAAACTCACCACAGCTTGCGTGCCATATATGAATGGATTGTAAAAAAAAAACAAAAAAAACAATGATCAAATATGTAATCCTTATGACGTCACAACATTAATCAGGAATGACTCAAATCTCTGAAAGCATCTTATGCAAATTAAGCCCCCTACAAAAAAAAAAAAAAAAAAAATCATGACTAAGAACTGTGTGTATACAATTCTATATAAATGTGACAAACGACATGCCACACACTAAAAGTAAAGTTAGACCACTGGAGATATTCAAAAGTCAGGCATCGTTGACCACATATGAAGAGAAAAGTAAAAATTAGTAAAATTATACACTATGGAACAGTGGAGCGTAAGACAACTCAAAGACGTAGTGCATATGTTGGTTGACGATGACCTATTAAGCAGATTTAGTATAAAATTTAATTTAATATTGGAACCATTAATTATGAGTAATATATAAGGTCATCATTAAAAAGAAAAAAATACATATTGTAGCAAGAATAGGTTTAAGGCTCTTAAAGTTCACACTAGATTATCTTTTTTGTTTTATTTTACTTCAGTTGAAGTTCTCAGAAATCAAGGGGCCCACAACCTGGGGCTAACACGTGAAATCTATATGAGATACATAGATATTCGAATGTTCCATTAAAGTTCTTTATCTCTCAAACACTGAGTTAGTAAAGAAATTAAGAACATAATTTTCCTCTCCCCAATTAACCATTTTTATACGTTGCAGTATATCTTTCATGTTGGTCTCTTGGTCTTACTGGATTCCAGGACAAGAATTTATCTAGTCTGGTGGAGTATCCAGCTTCGTGCTATTACTTGAGGTAATATCACTTAGAGAGGTGCACTATTCCTCGTAAAAGCTAATATGAGTCAGCCATATTGAGGAGATCTTATTTGGGCAGCGAATCCTATGTAATTTTGAATATTTGGTCAAGGTTTACTTTTATGGAAAAAGTATCCTCATACTAGGTTGTTCTGACAAACCCCTGTACAGAGACACCTTAGACACTCGAGGAAAGTGTCTAATAGGCATTCTAGAATGGCCTGTAGTGTAACGGATAAAGTACTACATAAAATTCATTTGTAAGTTACATCCGTCTGAAGCATGATGGTTCAATTCTTGGTGCTGGTGATACTCAAAAATATAATTGTGAATTACTTAGGACTTCTACCCAGTCATGACTGAGGGAACAAGAGCATGTCTTTATGAAAATCTGAGCAGATTTCCAAGTTTGACAGATTCCCGAATTTGACAAGATAAATCTGAAGATGGCTGTTGGTTCCATCGGCAGAAACGTTATGAAACTAAGACTCAAGATGAGAACAGGAGTTTAAATGATCCAAATGATACAAACTTTTTTTTATAGCCATAGAATATTTTTTCCTCGTTTTCTTTGCTTTTAAGTTTTTTCTTTTTCTTTGGTTTTGTTTCTGATAGAATGTGACTTTTTATCTTTTGTGTGTTGGTGGAGAGAATGAAGTAGAATCCACTTATGGGTGTCGTTTTTTTTTTTTTTTTTTTACTGTTACCGGTTCTATTCAAGATGTCAAAATATGTTCGATGAACAAGCCAAGGGGAAAAAAGAGAGAGAGAGATCCACAATGGTACAGTAGTAGTGTCTGCAGTTGGTTTAGTTTGTACTGGAGAATAATAGGATACTCTAAGGTGGGGGTAGGCCTTCATAAAAAGCTCCCCCCCCTCTCTCTTTCATCTATAGATAGACACTCATCGCCTTCACTGACAATGTTTCTAGATTAAAGATGGGTGTTGTCCCATTATCCTATCATCCTATCCAAAACTGACAGTCATTATTTAATCACCCCATCTTGTATCCATCACCAATCCATCGTAGGGTGAGTGGCAGGCTTAAATAAAAGTCTTATGTCGAGAGTAATAAGCTGAGTCATTAAGAAAGAGACTGAGTACAAGAGAAAGAGTTGTCAGAATGCAAAATAACAAGAATAGATATTAAGATGCGTCCATTAAATTTTCGTTTAGTGAATAAAATGCTTTTTCTGAAGTTTTGAGATGAGGATTGATTATTCATATTATTTGCATCTTTGAACTACTATTCTCATCTTTGGTGTCGTTTATACAAAATTTCAGTCATTGTAACCTCTGTTTTCAATCCATACAGTAACTCATGGCATAGTAGATAGAGTGCTTGGTAAAATTTAGTTGTAAAAGTTACACTTCTGGATGTTGAAGGTTCAATCCTCAGTGCTGGCAACACTCAAAATGCAATTGCGAATTATTTAGAACTTCTACCCAATCATGGTTGATGGAACAAGAGGATACAACCCCCGTGAATTGAATAAAGGTTTCTTTTCAAAATTCTGTGCAGATTCGCGAGTTCGACAGAAAACACTGGAAGAACGTTAGAAGTTACATCGACCAAAATGTTGTGAAAGTAACACTCAATATGAGAATAGTAGTCTGAAGAATCCAAATAATTGGAATAAAATGTTGTTTCAAACTCAAGTGTAAATCTACTTTCAATTGTGGAAGTCTGTTTTCTTTAATCCAGAAAAGGTGGTTAAATTCCTATGAACATACGTTATTTAATTTTGGGGTGAAATATACCTCTTAATTTTTTTTTTAAATTAAAAAAAAAAATAAACTGATTTTTCTTAAATCGCTTCAAATTGCCTTCTCATTTTTTTTTTTTTTATCAATATTTGGCAAGATTTTATTTCCTTTTTTTCTTTATCTTTGTTTGGCTGGAAAGGTAGATTTTTAGGTGGAGGGGTTACATAGAGGTAAACATCTTTTTTTTTTTACTTGTTCACCCCAAACAAAGGCATATTGCCACTTTGGTACTATATCTTCTGGCGACTGTGAGAAGATGAGATGTCTGTTCACATTACATTTAATTTTCTGCATGTTAGTAGTTTGGGAAGCCAGAAACAGGGAGAGAATTTTAGAATCTAGCAGTCCAAGAGAAGAAACAATTAGAGTAGAAGGCTTTCTGACATTTAGGGATCTCTACAGTAAAAACCTGGGATTTTGTTACGAGACGAATTTGTCAGGTGTATGTACATTGATGGGTTACAAGTGCAATGAGTTTGTTAGAACACATTTCATTAAAGTACTTGTAAAATATATATAGGGCTGCAACACTTCGGTGTTGGGACAGGAGTTGAAACTTGTTTGATAATGTACAAAGATGGTTACATTAATTTAATATTCTATTTACTTGCCTTCACGCAAGGTCATTTTTAATATCAACTAGCGAGGGGTACCCGGCGTTGCCCGGGTGTTTGGAGGGGGGGAGGTAAAAAAAAGTAAGTATGAGGATCGAACCGGAACCCTTGAGGCAAAGTTGTAAATTAAAGTGTGAAACCCCCCCCCCAAAAAAAAAAAACGTGCGATGTTAACCATTGCCCCACCGCGAGATGCTAACGGAAACACGTTTGAATTTATTTAATTAGTTGGATTTGGCAGGTGCCCGTTTTAATGAGTTAATGAGGTCAAGTTTCACTGCGGGATAGTATTCATTTACTGCTGAACGCTTTTCTTTCCACCCTCAAGATCTTATAGGAAAAAGACTAACCCACATGTGGTGAGCGACAAATATTGAATATTTATCTTCCCGAAATCGACCAAATTAAATAGACAGGCGAGCTTCGTTGTTAACTGTGAGATATTACGATTTATATGTGATATAAAAAGTTTTAAAAAGTTGTGAAGCGAGCGACCGCTTCTCTGAAAGAAGCCTTTTGTAGACACACAGAAAAAGCGAACACACATACATACATACATTTTCGCTTTTATATTTATAGATAAAATTCAGCTCCTTAAAACCCTTATCTTGCATCATTAGTTTGGATTCAGACAAAAATAAAAGTTGTTTCAATCTAGAACAAAAATGTCTTCTTTACAAACCTAAGGTTGTAGGCAAAAGACCAAGGATAGTTTAGTGTTAGGTGTGCAGATAAAGGTATTATTATATAGATGTGTCTAGTTTGAATAAATGGGGATCAGTTGTTAGTGAGGAAAATTAAAGGTCTTTATGCAGATAAGTTACCGTGCTATTTTTTAAAAAAATTATTTATTTCATATATTTTCAAGTTTTATATTTTAATGAAATTGTTAGAAAGTACAAAATCACCCTCCCCTCCCCATGTTAAGAATGGGTTTCTAAATAATAACATTATTATTTCAGAACGGTAACTTCTTTACGTGAATACCAAAATTAAAAAGGGAAATGTATGAGAGAAGAGGAGTTGAGAAGAATACGAACGGAAGAATGACAGTGTCGAGAGAAAGAGTAATAAGAAATTGCATGCGAGAGAAAGAGGGGAGAAGAAAAATGGAGAAATGTTTGGTGGAATCTCAAGAAACAAAATAAGAAGGAAAGAAAACTAGATGAAAACAAAAAAGGGAAAATATTTTGTGATTTATTTATTTATTTTATTTTATTTTTTTGAGCTTATTATATCATTCTGATGTGTAAAAGAAAAACAATACAAAGACAAAATGATTGGCTCGACTAGTTTTTTAGTTAATTTGTTGTTTTGCCATGTTTTGCCATTCTATTTTTTCTGAATGTTTTAGTTATTGTAAATCCTTTATCAGCATTTTGTTTTTAATTCTCCTCCTTCTACTTTCCTTTCGTTTTCATCCTCATTTTCTAATCCTACATTTTTCAAAGTTTCCTTATCTTTTTATTTTTCCTTTTCTTCCTTTGCCGCTTTCTGCCTCATGCCTTTCTGCTTTCTTCATCCGACTCTATCGACTTTCTTCCTCCAACTCTATCGACTTTCTTCCTCCAACTCTATCGACTTTCTTCCTCCGACCCTATCGACTTTCTTCCTCCGACCCTATCGACTTTCTTCCTCCGACCCTATCGACTTTCTTCCTCCGACCCTATCGACTTTCTTCCTCCGACCCTATCGACTTTCTTCCTCCGACCCTATCGACTTTCTTCCTCCGACCCTATCGACTTTCTTCCTCCGACCCTATCGACTTTCTTCCTCCGACCCTATCGACTTTCTTCCTCCGACCCTATCGACTTTCTTCCTTCGACCCTATCGACTTTCTTCCTCCGACCCTCGGCCCTGTCGGTGGGGCATTAGAATACGCCGACTGCCCCCCTGCAGAGGGTAAAAATCCCTCAATGGGGGTCCTGGATATGACCTTAAACTATATCCAGTGGTGAGGCCCCAGCTTGTGGGCTTTGAGGAGTGTGGAGCCACCCTTTAATTACCATTGCTCCCAGGTCCACTCTGACCCGGAGTGGTAGTACCTGTTAGGGTCCCAACTATGGGTTAAATAGAAACCGACGTGAAAACAACAAATATATTCTACTAAAGAAATTTTTCTTCAAAATCTTTGGATTCGGCATTAAATAACCCGAAACGGGTTGATATGCCGTAAAACAAAAACAACCAACCAATCCTCCGACCCTATCGACTTTCTTCCTCCGACCCTATCGACTTTCTTCCTCCGACCCTATCGACTTTCTTCCTCCGACCCTATCGACTTTCTTCCTCCGACCCTATCGACTTTCTTCCTCCGACCCTATCGACTTTCTTCCTCCGACCCTATCGACTTTCTTCATCCTTTCACTTTGTTAATGATAATTTACGATCATATTAAATTTGTATAAAAACTTCATTCTATAGAATGTAAAGTTTTATTATAAATTTGTTTTTATCATTTGTCTTAGACTTTTATCCTTCTCTTGGTTATGCTCTCATTATTTCTATTTTCTTCAGCACTTCCATATTCCTCTATCCAGACCCCTACTTTTCCTTCCTTTTCAGTCTCTTTCCTCTTTTAATTTGTATTATTTGAATCATTCTTGTGGATTAAATAAAGGGTTCCGTTCATACAAATTAATGAGTTCAGCAAGATACAACTGAAAAGGTCAGAGGTTACTTTGGCTGAAATGTTGGGAATAACACCCAAGATGAGAATAATATTCTGAATAATCCAAATAATACAACAACCATTTTCTCTCTTTTCCAATTGTTGTTTTTAATCCATATCATTTATTCTCACTCTTATAACTGTTTTTTATTTTCTTAGAATTTAGCATCCTTTCACTTTATTTCTATTTCTCTTCAGCAGTTACTATATTCCTCTTCCCAGATCTCTACCTCTCCCTCCTTCTCAATCTCTTTATCGCAGCCTTTGTTATTCTTTTTCTCTTGTTTTAATTATTACTATCTTCCTCTTCCTTTTTCCTAGTGCTAACATATTAGACTGTCTGAAGATATCTACGTTCTGATTTAAAATGCACCAAACATTGATATTATTGCTTTTTCCCCCTTTCCCTTTGCAAAACTGCAAAGCAAAAAAAAAAAAAAAAAAAAAGAAAATCTCTACAAAACAACCAAACTAAACATCAATAAATATATGAATTCTAAAAAATTTTTCAAAATGGCTGAATTGTGCATTAAATAATCCAAAAGTGTTGATATGCCATAAAACAAACCAAACATCATGAATAAATATTAAAAAATATAAAGAACTCACAGCATGAAACATTTTTTCAAAACTAGTAGATTCAACATTAAATAACCTGAAAACGTTTGATATGTCATAAAATAAATCAACTAAGGCTCTTTTCTTTCTTTCTTTCTTTCTTGTAGAACCATACTCTGTTTTTCTTCACATCTACCATTCTCTCCTACTCTTTTTCCTTATGGTTTTTGTATTCTTTCTCCTCCCTTCTCTCTCATTCTCTCTTCCCTTCTCTCTCTCATATTCTCTCCTCCCTTTTCTCTCTCGCATTCTCCCCTCCCTTCTCTCTCTCTCTCATTCTCTCCTCCCTTCTCTCTCTCTCATTCTCTCCTCCCTTCTCTCTCTCTCATTCTCTTCTACCTTCTCTCTCTCTCATTCTCTCCTCCTCTCTCTCTCATTCTCTCCTCCTCTCTCTCTCATTCTCTCCTCCTCTCTCTCTCATTCTCTCCTCCTCTCTCTCTCATTCTCTCCTCCTCTCTCTCTCATTCTCTCCTCCCTTCTCTCTCTCATTCTCTCCTCCCTTCTCTCTCTCTCTCTCTCATTCTCTCCTCCCTTCTCTCTCTCTCTCTCATTCTCTCTCTCTCATTCTCTCCTCCCTTCTCTCTCTCATTCTCTCCTCCCTTCTCTCTCTCATTCTCTCCTCCCTTCTCTCTCTCATTGTCTCCTCCCTTCTCTCTCTCATTGTCTCCTCCCTTCTCTCTCTCATTCTCTCCTCCCTTCTCTCTCTCATTCTCTCCTCCCTTCTCTCTCTATTCTCTCCTCCCTTCTCTCTCTCTCTCATTGTCTCCTCCCTTCTCTCTCTCTCATTGTCTCCTCCCTTCTCTCTCTCTCTCATTGTCTCCTCCCTTCTCTCTCTCTCTCATTGCCTCCTCCCTTCTCTCTCTCTCTCATTGTCTCCTCCCTTCTCTCTCTCATTGTCTCCTCCCTTCTCTCTCTCATTGTCTCCTCCCTTCTCTCTCTCATTGTCTCCTCCCTTCTCTCTCTCATTGTCTCCTCCCTTCTCTCTCTCATTGTCTCCTCCCTTCTCTCTCTCATTGTCTCCTTCCTTCTCTCTCTCATTGTCTCCTCCCTTCTCTCTCTCATTGTCTCCTCCCTTCTCTCTCTCATTGTCTCCTCCCTTCTCTCTCTCATTGTCTCCTCCCTTCTCTCTCTCATTGTCTCCTCCCTTCTCTCTCTCATTGTCTCCTCCCTTCTCTCTCTCATTGTCTCCTCCCTTCTCTCTCTCATTGTCTCCTTCCTTCTCTCTCTCATTGTCTCCTCTCTCTCTCTCATTGTCTCCTCCCTTCTCTCTCTCTCATTGTCTCCTCCCTTCTCCTCTCTCTCTCTCTCTCATTGTCTCCTCCCTTCTCTCTCTCACATTCTCTCCTCCCTTCTCTCTCTCTCTCATTCTCTCCTCCCTTCTCTCTCTCTCTCATTCTCTCCTCCCTTCTCTCTCTCTCTCTCTCATTCTCTCCTCCCTTCTCTCTCTCTCTCATTCTCTCCTCCCTTCTCTCTCTCTCTCATTCTCTCCTCCCTTCTCTCTCTCTCTCATTCTCTCCTCCCTTCTCTCTCTCTCTCATTCTCTCCTCCCTTCTCTCTCTCTCTCATTCTCTCCTCCCTTCTCTCTCTCTCATTCTCTCCTCCCTTCTCTCTCTCTCATTCTCTCCTCCCTTCTCTCTCTCTCATTCTCTCCTCCCTTCTCTCTCTCTCTCATTCTCTCCTCCCTTCTCTCTCTCTCATTCTCTCCTCCCTTCTCTGTCTCTCATTCTCTCCTCCCTTCTCTCTCTGTCTCTCATTCTCTCCTCCCTTCTCTCTCTGTCTCTCATTCTCTCCTCCCTTCTCTCTCTGTCTCTCATTCTCTCCTCCCTTCTCTCTCTGTCTCTCATTCCCTCCTCCCTTCTCTCTCTGTCTCTCATTCTCTCCTCCCTTCTCTCTCTGTCTCTCATTCTCTCCTCCCTTCTCTCTCTGTCCCTCATTCTCTCCTCCCTTCTCTCTCTGTCTCTCATTCTCTCCTCCCTTCTCTCTCTGTCTCTCATTCTCTCCTCCCTTCTCTCTCTGTCTCTCATTCTCTCCTCCCTTCTCTCTCTCTCTCTCATTCTCTCCTCCCTTCTCTCTCTGTCTATCATTCTCTCCTCCCTTCTCTCTCTCTCTCTCATTCTCTCCTCCCTTCTCTCTCTGTCTCTCATTCTCTCCTCCCTTCTCTCTCTGTCTCTCATTCTCTCCTCCCTTCTCTCTCTGTCTCTCATTCTCTCCTCCCTTCTCTCTCTGTTTCTCATTCTCTCCTCCCTTCTCTCTCTGTCTCTCATTCTCTCCTCCCTTCTCTCTGTCTCTCATTCTCTCCTCCCTTCTCTCTGTCTCTCATTCTCTCCTCCCTTCTCTCTCTGTCTCTCATTCTCTCCTCCCTTCTCTCTCTCTCTCATTCTCTCCTCCCGTCTCTCTCTGTCTCTCATTCTCTCCTCCCTTCTCTCTCTGTCTCTCATTCTCTCCTCCCTTCTCTCTCTGTCTCTCATTCTCTCCTCCCTTCTCTCTCTGTCTCTCATTCTCCCCTCCCTTCTCTCTCTGTCTCTTATTCTCTCCTCCCTTACCTCTCTCTCATTCTCTCCTCCCTTCTCTCTCTCTCTCATTCTCTCCTCCCTTCTCTCTCTCTCTCATTCTCTCCTCCCTTCTCTCTCTCTCATTCTCTCCTCCCTTCTCTCTCTGTCTCTAATTCTCTCCTCCCTTCTCTCTCTGTCTCTAATTCTCTCCTCCCTTCTCTCTCTGTCTCTCATTCTCTCCTCCCTTCTCTCTCTGTCTCTCATTCTCTCCTCCCTTCTCTCTCTGTCTCTCATTCTCTCCTCCCTTCTCTCTCTGTCTCTCATTCTCTCCTCCCTTCTCTCTCTGTCTCTCATTCTCTCCTCCCTTCTCTCTCTGTCTCTAATTCTCTCCTCCCCTCTCTCTCTCTCTCATTCTCTCCTCCCTTCTCTCTCTGTCTCTCATTCTCTCCTCCCTTCTCTCTCTGTCTCTCATTCTCCCCTCCCTTCTCTCTCTGTCTCTTATTCTCTCCTCCCTTACCTCTCTCTCATTCTCTCCTCCCTTCTCTCTCTCTCTCATTCTCTCCTCCCTTCTCTCTCTCTCATTCTCTCCTCCCTTCTCTCTCTCTCATTCTCTCCTCCCTTCTCTCTCTCTCATTCTCTCCTCCCTTCTCTCTCTCTCTCTCATTCTCTCCTCCCTTCTCTCTCTGTCTCTCATTCTCTCCTCCCTTCTCTCTCTGTCTCTCATTCTCTCCTCCCTTCTCTCTCTGTCTCTCATTCTCTCCTCCCTTCTCTCTCTGTCTCTCATTCTCTCCTCCCTTCTCTCTCTGTCTCTCATTCTCTCCTCCCTTCTTTCTCTGTCTCTCATTCTCTCCTCCCTTCTCTCTCTGTCTCTCATTCTCTCCTCCCTTCTCTCTCTGTCTCTCATTCTCTCCTCCCTTCTCTCTCTGTCTCTCATTCTCTCCTCCCTTCTCTCTCTGTCTCTCATTCTCTCCTCCCTTCTCTCTCTGTCTCTCATTCTCTCCTCCCTTCTCTCTCTGTCTCTCATTCTCTCCTCCCTTCTCTCTCTGTCTATCATTCTCTCCTCCCTTCTCTCTCTGTCTATCATTCTCTCCTCCCTTCTCTCTCTCTCTCTCTCATTCTCTCCTCCCTTCTCTCTCATTGTCTCCTCCCTTCTCTCTCATTGTCTCCTTCCTTCTCTCTCTCATTGTCTCCTCTCTCTCTCTCATTGTCTCCTCCCTTCTCTCTCTCTCATTGTCTCCTCCCTTCTCTCTCTCTCATTGTCTCCTCCCTTCTCTCTCTCATTGTCTCCTCCCTTCTCCTCTCTCTCTCTCTCTCTCATTGTCTCCTCCCTTCTCTCTCTCACATTCTCTCGTCCCTTCTCTCTCTCTCTCATTCTCTCCTCCCTTCTCTCTCTCTCTCATTCTCTCCTCCCTTCTCTCTCTCTCTCTCATTCTCTCCTCCCTTCTCTCTCTCTCTCATTCTCTCCTCCCTTCTCTCTCTCTCTCTCATTCTCTCCTCCCTTCTCTCTCTCTCTCATTCTCTCCTCCCTTCTCTCTCTCTCTCATTCTCTCCTCCCTTCTCTCTCTCTCTCATTCTCTCCTCCCTTCTCTCTCTCTCATTCTCTCCTCCCTTCTCTCTCTCTCATTCTCTCCTCCCTTCTCTCTCTCTCTCATTCTCTCCTCCCTTCTCTCTCTCTCTCATTCTCTCCTCCCTTCTCTCTCTCTCATTCTCTCCTCCCTTCTCTCTCTCTAATTCTCTCCTCCCTTCTCTCTCTCTAATTCTCTCCTCCCTTCTCTCTCTGTCTCTCATTCTCTCCTCCCTTCTCTCTCTGTCTCTCATTCTCTCCTCCCTTCTCTCTCTGTCTCTCATTCTCTCCTCCCTTCTCTCTCTGTCTCTCATTCTCTCCTCCCTTCTCTCTCTGTCTCTCATTCTCTCCTCCCTTCTCTCTCTGTCTCTCATTCTCTCCTCCCTTCTCTCTCTGTCTCTCATTCTCTCCTCCCTTCTCTCTCTGTCTCTCATTCTCTCCTCCCTTCTCTCTCTGTCTCTCATTCTCTCCTCCCTTCTCTCTCTGTCTCTCATTCTCTCCTCCCTTCTCTCTCTCTCTCTCATTCTCTCCTCCCTTCTCTCTCTCTCTCTCATTCTCTCCTCCCTTCTCTCTCTGTCTATCATTCTCTCCTCCCTTCTCTCTCTCTCTCTCATTCTCTCCTCCCTTCTCTCTCTGTCTCTCATTCTCTCCTCCCTTCTCTCTCTGTCTCTCATTCTCTCCTCCCTTCTCTCTCTGTCTCTAATTCTCTCCTCCCTTCTCTCTCTGTCTCTCATTCTGTCCTCCCTTCTCTCTCTGTTTCTCATTCTCTCCTCCCTTCTCTCTCTGTCTCTCATTCTCTCCTCCCTTCTCTCTGTCTCTCATTCTCTCCTCCCTTCTCTCTGTCTCTCATTCTCTCCTCCCTTCTCTCTCTGTCTCTCATTCTCTCCTCCCTTCTCTCTCTCTCTCATTCTCTCCTCCCGTCTCTCTCTGTCTCTCATTCTCTCCTCCCTTCTCTCTCTGTCTCTCATTCTCTCCTCCCTTCTCTCTCTGTCTCTCATTCTCTCCTCCCTTCTCTCTCTGTCTCTCATTCTCTCCTCCCTTCTCTCTCTGTCTCTCATTCTCTCCTCCCTTCTCTCTCTGTCTCTCATTCTCTCCTCCCTTCTCTCTCTGTCTCTCATTCTCTCCTCCCTTCTCTCTCTGTCTCTCATTCTCTCCTCCCTTCTCTCTCTGTCTCTCATTCTCTCCTCCCTTCTCTCTCTGTCTCATTCTCTCCTCCCTTCTCTCTCTGTCTCATTCTCTCCTCCCTTCTCTCTCTGTCTCTCATTCTCTCCTCCCTTCTCTCTCCCTCTCATTCTCTCCTCCCTTCTCTCTCCCTCTCATTCTCTCCTCCCTTCTCTCTCTCTCTCTCTCATTCTCTCCTCCCTTCTCTCTCTCTCTCTCATTCTCTCCTCCCTTCTCTCTCTCTCTCTCGGTCTCTCCTCTCTCAATCTCCCCTGTCCTCTCTCAATTTCTCCTCCCCTCTCTTTCTCATTCTCTCTTCTCCTCTCTTTTATTCTCTTCCTTTACACTTACCATTCTCTATCTCACTGAATAGGACCTTTCAATCTTTTACATTTTTTTCCAAAAGATGTACAAACTCTTTCTACATCCCTCTCTATCATCTCGTGGAGGAGAGGAGATGAAGAAGGAGAGGAGTTCTTTTCTTCATCTCCTCTCCCCCATCCCTGTCATATTTTCTTACCATCTTTCTGTTGTAATAAAAAAACACTTTTCAGTAATTGCAGGCTTTTCATTTGTTTTCTCCTTTTATTGTATTTGTTTTACTTTGGACATGTTTTGGACCTTCGCCTATACCCGACCTCCTCTTCAATTTGTCTCCATTTGTGTCATGTAACGACGAACGTGTTTGTTTGGCTCAGCCCAAAACAGAAGGCATCAATTTGCCATAATTACTTTGTAGGATGAGCAGAAAACAGGAATGAAACTATACAAATATGTCGATTTTTTTGTTTTGTTTGTTTTGTCAAGAATTGCATTTCGGTAGGAGTTAATCCAGAATAAAACTTCAGTATAGTCAGCTGCACTGATGAGCTGTAGAGTTGGCAAAACATGTGTCTGAGAATAACTATTTTATCTATAATAATTGTTTATATAATGTCTTAAAATCACTCCATTGAACCAACCTGTTTAGCGATGAAGATGCAGTTTCACACTTACATGTTATTTATTGACAAATGGTATTTTAAACGTACTCTAGTGGTTTTGGGCCTTAAGTGTTGACTTAATAGTAATCCAAAAATGTGATAGACCAAGACAAATGCTATTTCAAATGTAAGTGTGACAGATCAATGAACGAATGAACAGAACTTCTAATAGTAATGTGTGGGCAGACCTAAAACTGTTATTTAAAACTTAAGTGTGACAGACTGACGCAACGGATAAAGTGATAATCAATCAAGACAGGCTGATGCAATGGATAAAATAAGTGATAATCAAGTGATAGGCTTCTGTAAGTTAAAGGTGCAATCTTCTGTACAGCTTACATAATGAATATAATTAAGAATTACTTAGGATTTCTAACCGGCCATGGCTGACAGAACAAGACCAGTCTACCCATGAGGGTTAAATAAAGGATTTCATTAGTAATTTTATGCAGATTCCCAAGTGTGACGAAATACACCTGAAAAGAAGGTCAAAGGTTACATTGGCTGAAATGTTGTGAGAATAACGTCCAAAACGAGAAAAAATAGTCCATATAATCCAATTTATCACGCCTCATCTAAAAAACGTTGACGTATGATTATGCCATGTATACTACCTGTGACAAGATATTAATTTATTCATGGTTTTACCCCCAGTTAGGCTGAGATCCATTTATAGTGTAGTGAATAATTGAAATAAAGTGCCTTTTCAAAGAGTAACCAGTTTAGGTTCAAGCTAAAGAGCTTACACACCCAGTTACTCCTCATAGTCACATTTTTAACTACTAAACATAGCGTAAGTATTCGAATGAGTATCAATTTTTTTTTTTATATATGAAATGACCATACATTGTATTTCATGAAGACACAATTAATGGTTTTAAATTCATCAATATTGTTTAAGCAGTTAAACTGATTAAAGCCATTTGTTATATACTATTTCAAAATTAAGCTTGACCGATTGATAAAAATGGATTTTCAAACTTAAGCCTCGACCAATCAATCTACACTTTTAGTGCTAAAAATGTCAACCTGAAGCATGAAAGGTGAAAATATTTCAAACTTAAGTGTAACCTACGGATGAAGTGCTACTTCAAACATTAGTGTAGTATAGGGACAAAAATGCTACTGCCAATACAAATTGGGTAGACCAACAAAAATCATCCTATTCGATTTAACGTTCAGTTTACTTGCTGGCATGTGTTGTGTGGTTTTAAAAACTTGACTTCCAAACTAACCTATCTGTAGCCAGGTCTTTGATAACACGGTCCCTATTCTGTGTAAGTATCTTTTATTTATCCCTCTTTCCCTTGGGTCCATTTTTATCATCTTCTCCCATGTGTTCCTTGGCTTTCTACCTGTGAACTGAATCTCGTATCTTAATTGTGTTGCCTCTACTAACTCAAGAACTCTTATCCATTCTTTCAACACAGTCATGGCATCAACGTTTGCTCTTCTTTCTATACTGTCAAGATTTAATCTTCCTCCAAGGTCATTAAAACTAAATCTGTCTTTAAGACTCACATTACAATAATCCAAGTAATCCAGATTATATCTTCTGCTACGACTAGATCGGTCTGTCTGAAAACAGTTGCTTCCTTACTTAAAAGCACCAAATATTGATGTTATCGTCTGTTTTGTTTACCCTTTGCAAAAGTCAATCATGTTCTGCGAAGCAAAAACAAAAAGTAATTTTTCTCTACAAAACAACCAAACTAAACACTATGAATAAATGAAAGCATAATTTGAAGCATAAAGTCTTTTGCCAAAATGATTGAAGCTGAAAAGGGTTGGTATGCTGTAAAACCAAACCTAACATCATGAAAAAATATTTGAAGAGATAAACAACTTGGAACATGAAAAACTTCTTTTTTTTTTTTTTCAAAATTACTGGATTCAGCATCAAATAACCTAATAAGAGTTGATATGCCGTAAAGCAAGCCAAACCAAATTATCAATCTTCATCTAAAAAAAATCCCAAAACATTTGCAACTTAAGCATGACAGACTATTGAAATAATTGGATGCATCCGTTACAATCAGCACATTTAGTAATGAAAATGCTATTTAAAACTTCAGCATCACAGATCGATCAGCCAATGGACAGTCTCTGTAGATGTGTCTGAACGCATCTAACAGAAAAGATAAAGACAAACTCCAAAATACTAAAATTTGGTTATTTGGATTCTTAGGACTACTGTTCTTATCTTGAGTGTTATTTTTACAACATTTTAGTCATTGTAGCCTGGAAACTTCTTGAGGTATATCTTGTCGAATCTGGGAATCTGCAAGGAAGGACTCATGGTATAGTGGATAAGGTACTTGATAAAATTTGATTGTAAAGTTACTTTTTGAAGGTTGAAAGTTTAATCCTCAGTGCGGGTGACCCTCAGAATATAATTGGAAATTACTTAGGACTTCTACCCAGTCATAGCTAATAGAACAAAAGCACGGTACCCTGTGGTTTAAATGAAGGGTTCAGTTCAAAATTCTGTCCAGATTCCCGAGTTTGGCAGAAAGATTCCCGAGTTTGGCAAGAAGAGGTTACGCTGACTGAAATGTGAAAACAACATTCAAGATGAGAATAGTAATTTGAAGAACACAAATAATCAATCTTCATCTCAAAAATTAATACTAATTTTGGTTTCGGTTTTTTTCCTCTATTTAAAGTTTCTGTTGCAATATCAGTTGTCACTTTCACCAATCAAACTGGTTTCGTTTAAGATAATAATACACCTGCCATTAAGGCCATGTTAAGTAAGCTAATCTAAGTTTATCATCGAACTGTTGACATAGGGGACAAGAGTAGAAAAGTGTCAACCTTAGTTGAAGTAAGTATTCCTAATGATGCTGAATTAAACAGGCCTGACGGGGAAAAGATAACGAAATACCAACGTCGTATGTACGATATGAAAAGAAACTGGAATCTTGATCTCCATCATTGCAGTAATTATAGGAGCAACCGGACTCATGAAAAATAATTACAAAAAACTACCTGGCAAATATACCCAGTGAACCAAGCGCAAGAGAGATATAAACAATTGCATTTGAAGGGATGGTTATAATCTTTAAAAAGTTCTCTTGACTGAAGTTTCTAAAATAACGGATGAATGTCTCACATCCGGTAGGATGCCTCATCCACAGCAAAAACAAGAAAAGAAAATTCAGTAGCACGGTAGAAGATCCACACGCGAAGCAGTCGTTTAGAGTGTCTCCATTTGGCGTGCACCACAAATTCAGGGCAAACTTGGATAACAGTAAAAATGAAGTCAAAGCCGGATGTTTGAAGGGTAGTGAATCAGATTAGGCAAGGATGGTTGGATGTTGGTGATAATAGTTGGTTGTTAGCATGAATGACAGACCTACAAGATGAAATGGGGTGTTCCAAGAAACAATGTAGATTGGGGAGGGGGTTGCATTAGATTATCAACATTTTCATGGGGTTAGTGGATACAAAATCGTGTTTTTACTGTTGTGCAATGTTAAGACATAATCATGTTGACACACCGGTTCTTGAATAAAGGGACATAGTTTTGAAAGCCGGTTTATCATAATTCTTTCTTTTTCTTTTTGTGCGTTTCCGACTACTTTTTAATTGTATTTGAAAGAGTAAAGCCTGAAGTTGATTTCCAAAAGGGAAATAATATTTATACACTTGTAAAAAAGAAAAAAGTTGTAATGAAAAATGTTTTCACGACGACATTCAGAAGCTGACAAGTTCAGTTAAATTTCGAAGTTAAATTAATTCAGTGTAAAAATCCCTTTAAAGATAAATATTAGTTTTCTGGGTCTATTTCAAAGATATTAGTAAACTCTTAACATATTAAATAAAATAAATTTTAAAAAAATACCTTGTTTGTACAAAAAAAAATAGCTTGATTAGACCCCCCCCCCCAAAAAAAAAAAAAAAACCCGAGAGATTCTGGCTTTGCACAGACAAAAACAAACTGTCGGCTAAATCCGTCGTCTATGGAAGCCCAAAATGTCAGGAAGTTAAAAGGCTGTCTGAAAGACGTCAGGTAGTTGGCGGAAGGTAGGGAGTGCTGGTTTTCTTTCTTTTTTTTTTTTCCAATCGTGCATCCGTAGTTCCTACCGTGAACATATATATAATTTTTACCATTTTTTTTATTTATTTTTCTGTGTTCCTACTTTTAAATTAAAATTTTTTTCTATTTTACAAGATTAAATAAAAATCATGTTACACTGGAAGTTCATTCAAGCAAGGAAAATATTATAATCTTATATAAAAATTACATGAAACATGTAATCTAAAGAAATAAGTGGAAATATTTTTTTGCAATTATAATTTTTTGTGTGAAAATATTAAATAAACAAATCTTAATTAAGTGAGAATATCGGTAGTTCAAGAAATTAACTTTTCTTAGAGTTATATCAAATTCATTAATATGGACTTTAGTAGCTTTTTTCGTAATGTTCCTGAAAAAAATAATTTTTTTTTTTTTCGTTACAATTTATGATGCTTTATTTTCATAAGAAAAAGCAAAAATAAATTCATTCATTTTTTTTTTATTACTGAAAAACCATAACTTTAGTAAAGATGTTTTTTGTTTAATTAAAATACATTTCCACTAAGATTCAATGGGTTCATTATAATTTGTGTCCATTATTTGATAAATACTGACAATTTCATTAAAATTGGTTAATTTCCTGATTTTTGGTGAATTTTTAAGTAAAGGAAGGGGTCAAAATGTTTATACATTTTGATTATCGGCTATTCATTTTGCACATACCTACTGGTTCTCGTTAGATCATTAACCCTTATCCTTGAGTGGCCTCCGCGCCTTCATATGTGGTAACTCTTTTGGAAAAACAGACAAAAAAAAAGATCAACAAAGTTAAACAACACTGAGCATGGCCAGTACTAGATGGGTGACTATTTGGGAATACCAGGCACTTTATGTAGGACGACGTCAACACGTCCGACAATTCGTGCATCCCACCTGGTTTCCAGTCATCTGTCTTGATGCTGCAACAGATTGGTTAGGACGTGAGTGAGGCAAGTTCTGCACAAACCAGCTTCACTTTAAACAAATTTCCGGTGCGAGTCATATGATCATCCTGGAGATGACAGATGGTCATTCCGACAGACGAACCGCTTTTTATTGGCACTATAATAATGTATCTTACTTCAGTTAATTTTTGAAAAATTGTTGTCCTACATGTAAAATTTGTAATTTAGAAACTGTTTTTGATCATGATGGAAAAATTAAAGTCGTCAAAGGAATTTGAATTATTCTGATTACTGTTCTCGTTTTGAGTGTTTTTCACACAATCATAAAATAAGCAAATGGAATAACTCATATTTTTTTGATTGAAGAATATAAAAAGGTTTTCGCCTGCACAACTAATGTTTTATTTATGATATGTGTCCTGGAAAGAGATATATTCGTTTGAAGTAGCTGAGTGGTCTTGGCTACCTATTCGAGTAATAATCTAGTAAATATTCTTATTAAACGGGTGTTCGTGGTCGGAGCTGGCATATTCTTAAGTGTGAGGCTTACAACATTCTCTGTCAACGTCTCCCTCTAGCTTCTCTACTGCTGATATTTATGGCTTAACCAGACAGTCTGCTGAGGAGGAACCCGGATGTTCTCATATTCATTATATCAATGTATTTTTAAAATTAAAAACTAAAATGACTACATGGCATCTTTTGCATTGATAAACACCCGTCTAGTTGAAACCACTGTCATTAATTTTCCCCACTCTTTATCTGTGCCTAAATCAAAACGTAGATTCCATGAACAAAGCTTCTTTCTTAGAAATGCACGCCTGTGGAACTCCCTTCCGTTTGCCTGTTTCCCAACTGACTATAACTTGGAAGTCTTCAAGCCCAACATAAACAAATTCCTGATGAACCGCCCCCTTAAGTAAGACACTTTATCAAATCTCAAATACTAACGATTACTACAATGCTATAGCATTGATTACTGTACACGCAATAACCCTTATCCCCGAGTGGCTTCCGGGCCTTGATAAGTAGTGACCACCATGTAAAAAAAAAATCTTTGGCAATGCTTGGATAGGCACCAAAAAATTGAATGCAAATTTGGTTATCATCCATTTATTTCATAAACTGTCTATTTCGCCAATAAGTGGTCGAATACAGGTGTGGATACCAAAGAATCTTGTTAATATGGGTAGTGGGAATGTCACTTTCAGTGTAAGATAATATTTGAGAAAATCTTTGGGGTTTTTTTTGGGGGGTGTAGATATAAATTTATTTAAATCTGACTATTTGTTGTCTATTTATTACACTAGTTATTTGCAGCATTTTGTCAATGGCCTTTTAAAAAATGCAATGAAAAGTGTTTTTCAAGTTAAACGTTATCAATATACAATAGAACCCCGGGATACGGTAGTCCTGGATACGTTTTTCTTTTTCTCCCCCCCCCCCCCCCCGGTTATGATGGGGAATACAATGTTTTTCTGGCTATGATGTTTGCCCCGCCTTACAGTGTTATTTATAATGTTATTTGATTATATACATGTGTATTATATACTGTACTGTATTTTGTTACTAATTTTTAATATAGATTATGTAAAATTTTGCTTAGGCCCTGCCATATGGCAATTTCACCAACCCCAAAATCGATTAATGCCGTATCTCGGGGTTCTACTGTATTTTGTTTAAAAATTGTTTAAAATATATCTTCAAAATAATACTGATTATCAGCATGATTAATGTAATTTGATTGTTATAAAATCAATATATTAAGTTATTCACCTTAAAGATATATTTTTAATAACTTTGAATTATAATAATAGTAATAATATATTATAATGTGGCAACATTGTGTACAAAAATAAATTATGAATAAACTTTTAAAAAAACAACAAAAAAACAATTTATATATTCATTCAGCAATAAAAAATGTCACAAGAAAAAAGTTTTTAAAAATTCAGAAAATCATTTGAAAAGCTTTCTACAGATTGACTTTGTCTTTTCCACGCTGCTTTCCATCTTTTAGTAAAAATGGTGCATGACAAGTGCAGCACCTCGTTAATAAATATTACACAACACTGACAAGTTTAACATTTTCAGGTTTTCCTGTCTAATTTCCAAGTAAAACTTCTCTTTCCTATTCTTTTTATTACATGCAAATCGCTATGTTTATTATTTATTTTTTTTTAGGTTTAGCTTTTCTATCTCTTTCACGTTTTAAAAATATCAATTTTGCAGTACAGCACACTAAAATGACGTTCTTGAGCCGCAAATTGAGTTGTTCAAACTTCACGCCAGTTGAATATAAAAAAGATCCTTCTTCCACTTCACTCCAGCAAAGAGGAGCGTGGCTCGTTGAGCTTTCTCTCTTATATATATATATATATGTGTGTGTGTGTGTGTGTGTATATAATAGTGTGGATAGCATAGCAGTGTAGAGGAAAGAATTTCAGATAGATACAAGATGACAATTTTAAATTTACTTAAGAATTTTTTTTTTGATGAGGATTGATATAATCACACAACTTTTATCATCCTAGATGTTATTCTCTCAACGTTTTGACTGATGTAACTCCTAACTTTCTAAGGGTGCGTTGTTGAATTCTGGAATCTGTAGCTCTAAGTGAGACTCTTCTATACGTTGAAGGTTCAAATTCCAGTGTAGGTGACACTAAGAATACAATTCAAAATTGTTTAAGACTTGTGCTTGTTCAGATCTGACAGCACAAGAGCAAACTAGCCCAGTGGACTAAATACGCGGTTCTGTGTGAAATTCAATGCAGGTTCCTGAGTTGGATAAAATGCACCTGAAGGTTAGAGATTACCTCGGCCAAAATGTGAGATCAGCATTTAAGATAAGTGCAGTAATCCGAATAATCCAAACAGTAAAAATATTTGATTTACATTAAGAATTAGTAACTGATTTTAAAAGGCATTGACATTTTGTTATTCAGGTTTAAAAAAAATAAACAAAAAAAAAACATGCAAAATTTTGGCCATGCTTGTTAATAGATACACATGGAACAACAAAAAGAATTTCACAAACTATCTGACGAATATACCCAGTGAACCAAGTGCAAAAGAAATACAAACAATAGCACTTAAAGGGACGGTTAGAATCTTAAAAAGATCTCTCAGTTGGAGTAACTAAACTAAATGTTTGGCATCTGGTAGAATGTAAAGTGATAAGAAAATTAAAACAAAAAATTTAAATAATTGCTATTTTTTTTTAATTCGAATTAAGTTTAGTAAATGTTTTTTTATGCAACAACTCGATTTCCCATTGTACATTTTTTTTTAATCTAAATTAGTTTCAATTTCATTGTATTTTAATTCTTCATTATTGTAGCGAAATTCGAAAATTGAAACATTGAAATTCAAGTAAAACCAATGGTATTGTCATGTCGCAGTACATGAACATATCCAAAAATTATGAAAAACGATCAGGTAGAAAATTAATTATTAATGAAACTATTTTTCGAAGACAATTAGCGAAAATAGTTTTGCAAAAAAAAAAAAAAAAAATGAGAATTCTAATTGTAACAAAAGGGAGGTAAATATTTTCTGAAAACTGAAAATCTTTGGAAAATATAACAAAATTCAGTTTTTGCTAATTGTCCTCAAAAACTGTTTTCATTAATAGTTAATTTTCTACCTTATCGTTTTCATAATTTTTGGATATTTTCATTACTGTGACATGCCAATTCAGTAGATACCATTGATTTCACTTGAAATTGAATATTTCATTTTTCAAATTTTGATGCAATAACAGAGAACCTGTATTTTCATAAATATGCTCGTTTTTTTTTTTTTTTTTTTTTTTTTAATTTTATCTTTGAAGTTAAGTTGGCTATTTGTAATCATGTAATATGCTATTGTTGGCACATGTTCCATTGGTTGGGCATCCCTAAAATATACGATGAAACAATATTAATTATTGTATTTTTTATTTTTATTTTTTTTTGTCATATATAATCAGTTTGAGCTCTTTTGTTTCAACTGTTTTCATTCAATCTTTATATTATTCTTTCCTAGGTGAACGCAGGTCCTCTCGCTTATGCAGAGGCATTTCTCAACAAAGATAAGGTCAACAAGTACCCTGCTAATAAAGTTTCGGCTCTGAAAGACATCTTCAGGTAAGCCTTCTTTTTCATTCGAGTCCTTCATGCATGCTTTGTATGTATCATGTTACTTAAAAATGTTTTTTTGTTTTTTTTTTTAGTGTAGACATGATTTGTCATATGACAAAGTTCGGCATTATCTTCACTTGTTCTCATGGGCAAAGATCGATGTCTCTGATTGGTTGAGTTTAATCGTGTGATCTTGTCAGGATTTGAAATTATATAGATAGTTGCAGTTTTTATAGCAATGCAACACTAGGTAACTAATATAAGGTCCACTGAAATAGAAGAGTGCATACCCCTGTAGGGATGACACAACCATAAGCAATTCAAAAATAAAGAAATTGATCTTTAGTTATATAAATCTAAAATGCTATCTTGTTAGATTTTCAAACTCAGGTCAAATAGCATTAAAAATTTTGATTTTCAGAAGCAAATTTTCGTTTATTGTTAAATTGTGTTATTGGCAATATAATAACAGTTTACGCTAGGATTTATTTTCAAAATATTACTTTGTCCAGCCCAGACGACTGCTAATATAGAATCTTTTTAAATAGTCACCTAAAAATAAAAATCAGTAAACTAGATAATTTATTTTATATTTAAGATTGTAATAGGGGTTGTCTACCTTAGATTTAAAATATGTGCAAACAAATATGTTAAAAACTGAAATGACTTCACTGCAACGCCTGGGTAGTACAGCTAATATATGATTTAAGATTGTACTGATCATAAACCTGACCCAAGGTCATATCAGCATTTTCCGGCAGTTTATGGTGAATAGTCTACATGAACACTTGATAAATTCAGAATGCTGAAAACAAAACTTTAGTACAAGAAGATAAGACTTAGTGTAAGATTAATTATATGAAGTAGATATTTTCATTTTCTTCCCAAAATGTGTACTAATTTAAAAAAAAAATTTTTTTCAACAAATGCTTCAAAAAAATCTTCGGAGACATAAATATGGAAACAATTATGAATGAAAATCAAATGTTTTTTATTCATGGAAAGTATCTTAACATTTTATTTTTTTAAGAAAAGGTTCAATAAAATAAGTTTTGAAACAATTTTTTTCCATAGAAACAACTATGATGGAAAACAATATTTTTTCTTTTCAAGAAAAATATCAGAAAAGTGTTGGTTTTTTTTATACATATTAACCAAAACAATTTTGTCATCTGTTGACTACTGATTGGCTAATCGCATCGAGTTTTTCCGGATGGATCAATTCTGAATTCTCGCTTTTGTGTGAACATGTTTCATTTACCTTTCCAAGAGCAGGGCATCTGAAGAAATAGTTACTCTACCCTCGAGAAATGAACAGCATTCAAGGCTCGCATTCCTGTTCAAAAGATACTTCTGAAGTTGTATACAGTTTGTTGACATTTAAGATGGATTAATTTTGATTTCCAGCGTGCCACATTTTTCTCTTTCATAAATCACTGGGTAACAGCCAAAAAAAAACGTCAGGGGTTCCTCAGCTGACTTAGACTAATTTTGGTGTCCGAATATCACGTTGATTTTCCTCTATCAAGTCAACTTTTTGAGATACAGCCATAGGTCTACCTGACGAGCTATACATATGCTAATATCAAGGGTTTTGAGTTCAATCATATTTTTCTTGAAGAATATATCGAATTACAATGCAAAGACACAAATAATATTATAAATAATTAATATATTTGTGTTTATCATAAATTTATGTGTATAAATATGTATAGAATTTATTTAATATTTAATATATTTTTGTGTGAATTTAGGCTAACAAAGGTTATACTTTAGCTAATTTGGGTCATTCTTCCCAAGGACTCTATAGTGACAATATTGCCTCTTAGATTCTCTCTCATATTCTCATTACCTTAACATTCATTGCCTTTGCCTTAAATTAACTCATTGTGTGCTCAGTGTGTGTTTAGATGTGGAAGTTGGTGCACGCCGGTTTTGTTATGTGGGTTCGTGTCTCTGAGAAAATAGTACAATTATGGCATATTCAGTGGCTATAAATCCTAGTACTAATTTATTAACTGCCTATGTTTCAGTATGAGCGTATTTAAAGAGCAATAAACGGGGGATTCAGCTTATGTTTGTTTATTTTCCTTTGTCGAATTCATCGGGTTTTTAGAACAATAAAGGGAATTCCACAATTAGCTAATCAAATCAATACCTGTCTCACCATTATTCCATAGGAATATATAAATAAAATATAATTCAAAATTTACTTAATTAACCCTTAGCCAATCAAATTGATTCTAAATTTCATTGTCTGACACTCAGCTGCATATTTCTGTGAAGAAATTCCTGTACCAGCGTTCACACAACTTCCTGACAGCAGCGACGAGGCCACAACTACAGATGAGCAAGGATATACAGAAGAGTTCGAGTATGAAGCACAAGATGGCCGGAGCTCTTTTTACAATGTGAGCTTAATGATATGGTTCGGCATCTCGGCTTGTCGAAGACTTCCGAGCTGTTGGCCTCCAGACTCAAAGAGAAAAATGTACTTGGCAAGGACGCGCGTATCACTTTCTTTCGTAGAAGGCATGAGGACTACATGAGCTACTTCTGCCAGGACGAAGACCTTGTGTACTGCTGAGATATCGCCAGTCTTCTTGTTAAACTTAGCGCTCCTCAATACGATCCGAAAGATTGGCGACTTTTCATTGACAGCTGCAAGCACTCTTTGAAGTGTGTGCTCCTCCACAATGGGAACCAGTTCGCCTCAATCCCTCTTGTGCACTCCACAACTCTCAAAGACAAATATGAAGCAGTGAAGTACGTGCTCGACAAAATCCAATATGAGCAGCACAAATGGATCATCTGCGTCAATTTAAAGATGGTGAACTTTCTACTTGGTCAGCAGTTCAGGTTCACAAAGTACCCATGCTTTATATGTATGTGGGACAGTCGAGACAGAGCCCAGCACTATGTAAAGAAAGAGTATCCGGCGCGAGAGCAGTTAGTACCTGGGTCGAGAAACATCATGAACGAACCCCTTGTTGACTGGGAAAAGATATTGATCCCACCACTACACATGAAGCTTGGGTTAATGAAACAGTTCATGCACACTCTGGACAAGGATGGGAGGTGCTTCAACTACCTGTGCCGAGCCTTTCCTCGAATGACCATTGAGAAGCGGAAGGCCGGCATTTTCGATGGCCCACAAATACGGCAGCTCATAAAGGACACAGAGTTCCAAAACTCCATGAACACCCTAGAGTGCGCCGCGGGGAAATCGTTTGTACAGGTGGTGAACAACTTCCTGGGGAACACGAAGGCAGCAAACTACACCAGACTCATCAGCAGCATGATAGAGGCCTTCCAAAAACACTGGTGTTTGATGAGTATAAAGATGCACTTCCTGTTCTCACACATGGAGAAGTTTCCTGAAAACCTTGGGGCGGTGAGCGACGAGCAGGGAGAAAGGTTCCATCAGGACATGCACCAAATGGAGGAGAGGTACCAGGGGAGGTGGGACGCAGTCATGATGGCGGACTACTGCTGGTCGCTGAAGAGAGACAACCAAGCAGCTGCTCACACACGGGAATCGAAGAAACGACGATTTATGCCGTGAATTCTGAACTTTTGTGTCATGAAACGCTCATACTTATACTAATATTATGATAATTATGCTTATCAAATTTGATGGACTAAATAAAAACTGAATGAATTTGGATACGTTGATTTTTATTTCTTGAGGAAAACGGAAAAAATCGTCAGCTGATGATCCGCAGAATTTTTTTTTTTTTTACGAAAAATCGATTTTTTTAAAAATTCTGTAGCAAAAAAACCCTGACCTGCTTGAGCAAAACCAAGGTCATTTTCGGACTCAGAGCATCAAAATTAGTCTAATTTAGCTGGAAAACCCAAGACGATTTTTAAAATATATTTTTTTGTTACCCAGTGTAATAAGTGGCCACCTTCATTTTGTACTTGTAATAATATTTATATGCCCCCCCCCACTCCTCTTCAAGCTAAAAAATAATTCTATGATGAATGATTGTTCCGATGGATACTAAAACAGACTATGTAATTGGGAATGCCATGTTCAAATCCTACTGCATCTAGTGTATCCAATTACACAGTAAAATTGTTGGCAAAATGGAAAGTAGCATTTTGTTTCACTGAACCATTTTCAATTTAGGTATTGTTTTTTAGGGATTGATTAACCGATAAAAAAGCTAATATGATGGAAGTCCTCCTGATCTGAAATGGAACACGTACATCAAGTCTGTTGCCAAGGTCGCTGGAAAGATGGTGGGATCCTTCTACCGCTCCAGAAGATATCTCATTCTGATGCAATTCTCTATCTATATAAAAGCCAAGTACGTCCAAGGATGGAATACTGTTGCCATATCTGGGCAGGAGCTGCTAAAAACAGCCTATCCTGCCTTGACAGAGTACAGAATAGACTTTGTGGCTTAGTGGGGGAAGCTCTTTTCTCTACCCTGCAACCTCTCTCCCACAGAAGAGACGTTGCGAGCCTATCCTTGTTTTATCGTTATTTCCATGGCAGGTGTTCGTCTGAACTCCAATCTCTGGTCCCCCCCCTCGCTAATCTTTCACGAAAAACACCCGTCTAGCTGAATCCACTGTGAAAAATTTCCCCCACTCTATATCTGTGCCTAAATCAAAACGCGGATTCCATGAACAAAGCTTCTTTCTTAGAACTGCACACCTGTGGAACTCTGTTCCGTCTGCCTGCTTCCCACCGGACTACAACTTGGATGTGTTCAAGTCCAATGTTAACAAATTCCTAATGAACCGCCCCCTTAAGTAAACACTTCATCAAATCTCCACACTAACGTAATGTACTTGCAATAACCCTTATCCCTGAGTGGCTTCCGGGCCTTGATAAGTGGTGATCACTGTGTAAAAAAAAAAAAAAAAAAAAGTGGGGAGACAAACTAAACCAGTCCTTCTTCATATATATATGCTCTCTCTCTCTCTCTCTCTCTCTCTATATATATATATATATATATATATATATATATATATATTATATATATATATATATATATATATAATTTTGGACTCTCTCTACCATGAAACTATACTTTGGGACTGTCTTAATGTGTATGTGTATCCATATACACACACATGAAAACAGGGATATTTCAACAGTAGAGTGTATATGTGAGTGTGTGTGTGCGCACACCCACACACTCACATATACACTCTACCTTTGGAATATCCCCGTTTTCATTTTTTGGGCTCAGTATAACTCTTCTCTCTACTTTGGAGGCTCCATGTCTTGTATTAAACCCTCAACATTCAATTCATTCATATCATTTCCATTCTGCAACCTTTGGGTAATTTTGATTTTAGCTGGTTATCTTTCTACTTCACTTGTCCGCCCTTCCTCCTCCTCCATCAAATATCCGACCTCTCCTTTCAACTCCTCACTTAGTGTGAAAGGAGTGTGGATGAGGAGAGAAAGGAGTTATTTTTGTTGTAAAAACAGGGTTTCAGTTTAGGTAAATAATTCCACTGATATTTACTCGTTCAGTCATTCATTAAATATTTCTTTTTCTTCGCCCTTCCCTTTTCTTACTTCTGGACTTTCTTAATGGAATATGCACACACACACACACACACACACACACACACACACACACACACACGCACGCACGCACGCACGGGCACACGCACACGCACACACACCTTGTTGCCCTTCATGTGTGAGGTGAGGTCATTCTAACTCAACAGTATTTCTCATTTCCAGGGAGAAGGTTGGGGTTGTTTCTGATGAATGGATGAATGCATGAAAGCAAAATGTTTTTATCAATTGAGTTAAATGGATTTTCTGACAATCAATATTGGACGGAGAATAAAGTTTTTAAATGTGAATTTTTTTTTAATCCTATAAATGTAAAGTGTGTGTGTGTATCTAACTATATATCTATAAAAGTGAACGTGTCTGTGTGTACTTTTCCCTACGCCTTTCCCTAACCCTTACCCTAACTTTGTCAATTTTTAAGTCTACAGACTCAAAATTCGATATACAGGGTACTGAGATTTTGGAAAATCTTTGTGATCCATTTTTGGACAGAAATTTGGCTGTTAAGGGGTCAAAGTTCAACGATTTGACTTTTGAGAACTCTACCAAACTCCTCCGACAATTTTGGGTCTCAACACTTTAAATTTTAGATATAGGTTCCCTGGACATGGATCTAACTTAATCACATGATTTGAGCCCAAAACAATAAATTTTAAGGGGTCATAATAGAGGCTAAAGTTAAAAAAAATATTTGACCTGCGGTCTCTACCAAATTACTCAGACAATTTCTGGTCTGAACATTTGAAATTTTACATAAAGGGTATTCAGAGATAGGGCAAGCTTTTTCATAGGTTTGGGTTGAAAAGTTTTAGTTGCCAATATATAAATGTATGTCTGCATGTCTGCCTTAAACTTTCGACAGAGGCGATGGATTTCACCAAGATCAGTATCGTTTTAATGTCCGACCTTTCAGACGACAAATATCGAAAAATTGGCTAAAACCATTAATATTTTCACCTTCAACTGGGCACTTTTCTACAGGGGGGGGGGTCGCTTTTTTCGCCGATGTTTTTGAAAGTTTTCCTCTCCTTTCGATTGTCTAGCCTTAATTTAAACATAAGTCACTTCAAGTTTGGCAGTGGTCGTAACCGCAAAGGCATCAGGTTTTTTCCCCCGTTCTTTTCCTCCTTCGTGGTATGGGTTCGAGCCTGCCTTCCTACTAACACTTTTTTTTTTTTTTTTTGCTCAACATACACATCAAAACACCTGGGCAACCCTGGGCTGAAACGCTAGTACATCTATAAAAGTGAACGTGTCTGTGTGTCTGTCTGTCTGTATATGTGTGCGTACATTTTCCTATGCAATAACTCTGTCAATTTTCAGTCTACAGACTCGATATTTAATATACAGGGTACTGAGATTTGGGAAAATCGATATGATCGGTTTTCGACCAAATATTTGCCGAGTAAGGGGTCAAAGTTCAACGATTTGACCTTTGAGAACTCTACCAAACTCCTCCGACAATTTTAGGTCTAAACACTTGAAATTTTAGATATAGGTTCCTTCGACATGCATCTAACTAAATAACTTGAGTTGAGCCCAAAACAAATGTTAAGGGGTCATAATAGGGATCAAAGTTTTAAAAAAAATTACCTCTGCAGTCTCTACCAAATTACTCAGACAATTTCTGATCTAAACATTTGAAATTTTACATAAAGGATATTCAGAGATAAGGCAAGCTTTTTAATCGGTTTGGGTTGAAAATTTTTAGTTACAAATATATAAATGTATGTATGTATGTATGTATGTTTGCTGTCTGCCTTAAACTTTCAATAGAGGCGACGGATTTTTACAAGATTAGTGTTGTTTTGAAGTTCGACCTTTCAGACGACAAATATCAAAAAATTGGCTAAAAACATGAAGATTCACCTTAAACTGGACAATTTTCTACAGGGAGGGGTCGCTTTTTTCACCCATATTTTCGAAAGTCATCCTCTCCTTTCGATTGTCTAGCCTTAATTTAAACCTACGTCACTTCCGGTTTGACGGTGGTCGTAACAGCAAAGACGTCAAGTTTTTTTTCCAGTTCTTTTCCTCCTTTGCGGTACGGGTTAGAATCTGCCTTCCTACTACCACTTTTTTTTTTTTTTTGCTCAACATACACCTCGAAACACCCGGGTAACGCCATGCACCCATGCTAGTATATCTATAAAAGTGAAAATGTCTGTTTGTCTTTTCTCTATGGTAGTTATTATACAGAAAGGCATTATTTTACATATTCACACTTTTTAATGTATACATATGCACATAACTTTATGAACACTACATAGGGCCCGAGCAAAGCAGGGCTGAAATGCTAGTATATATATATATATATATATATATATATATATATATATATAACTTTTACCAAGTAAACTCTACGGCTTACTTATAGTTTCATTAAATACTTTGCAAGCAAAATTCGATTCCACATTTTGCTAATACCTACCCTCTGATGAGAAGGAAAGTATTTCTTTCGAAACTCTGCGGATTAAGGGCAATCCACTTAATTTGTGTCTCCTTTTTGAAAATTAAATAAAAGTTCTTAAAGTGTTTTTAACATGTTTTATTAATTCTTTGTTCTTTATATATATATATATATATATATATATATATATATATATGAGAGAGAGAGAGAAATGCGAGCATGAAAAGTAACATGGTTAAGATTTAAACATGGAAAAGTAAAAGGACTAGTTGTCAAAAATGGAAAAGAAACATGCAAGATGTTCTAGTTAAAAATATAATAAATTTATAACTTAAAATATTGTAGCGTTAAGAATTTGTTTTTTAAATTCAATTAAACATATAATCAATCCTTAATTTATACTGCAATATTTTAAGTTATAAATTTCCTAACTTAATTAATCATCTCGGCACTACTCGCAACATCCCCTCATTGAGAAACCGGCCGTCAAGGGCAGAAGAGATCATCTTTTATTAGATTGCCAAATCAGTTTTGTACTCTGTAAAAGGCATAAAGGGTTTTCTTGATTTGAAGCTAAAGTGTAACAGACCTACAGGCGGACATGAGAATGGAAAGATGTATCTGAAACTTTCTTATCAAGAGTGATTTTTTTTTTTTTTTTTTTTTTAGGTGCAAAAAAAAAAAAATGATCATGGAGAGAGGGTGAAGAAAGTTGAATACCGTTACATTCATTCAAGTGAAAAGTGTTTCTACTTCAATTTGAGAAACCAATTTGTGAGAAGAATTGATTCCATTAGTCTATGGCCAAGAGTCTCTCATCAATAAAAGTCGTTGTTTGTGCTGAGGAAATACACTGGTTATTCAAAATAGAAATAAAACTTTTTTTTTTTTTTTTTTTTGATTTATGCTGCTGACAAATAAAACCTCCACAACAAAAACAGAGATGATTGGGGGGGGGGTCTGTATGAAAGTTACTCATTATAAAGAGAATGAGAGATATAAAAAAAACGAGAAGAAAAATGTCCGAAAATGAGGATCAGCCCCAAAGAGTTCATTATTTTCAACTTTGCAAGATGAAAAATAGAAAAAAAGTGTTTGAATAAAAATACAATAAATAAATAAACAGTTCGAGAACAAGTGGTTCCGATTTGAATTTTAAGTAGAGTCTGTCAGGCATGTGCATGCAGTGTGATGATGTATGGAAATGAGAACTGGTTAGTGAGGGCTGAAGAGATGCGTAGTAGTATAGAGAGAAATATGAGAATCATCAAATGGATGGATAATGTAAGTATTAGATACAGACTCAGATCTGATGATCTCAGAGGAAGATTAAACCTGGAAAGTATTAGAGAGATGTGTGCAGAGAAGAAGCCTTCATTAGTATGGTCACATTGAAAAATTGGATAAGAGTCCATGGGTCGGTAGACGTAGAACAGTTGACAGAGGAAGGTCAACTAAAATATGAGCGGAACTTATAACGTTAGGTTTGAGAGAAATGCTGACGACACTACCATTTATGGTAGCACATCTAAGACAGTAAATGACCAAGTTCTCTCCAATTCTCTCTCCTCTGATCTTGAGCATGTAGTACAATGGGGAAAGGAGTGGCTGGTTACTTTTAATGCATCTAAAACCAAGCTTCTCTCTTTACATCATCAACATTCTGATCCACATCTGGCATTAATTGAAATGAATGGCTCTCGTCTTCAGGAGGCCTCAAGTTTTGACAAGCTTCTGGGCTTGACCATTACTCCTGATCTTAAATGGAACACGTACATCAAATCTGTTGCCAAGGCCGCTGGAAAAATGGTGGGATCTTTCTATCGATCCATTAGATATCTCACTGCTGATGCAATTCTCTACCTATATAAGAGCCAGGTATGTCCAAGGATGGAATACTGTTGCCACATCTGGGCAGGAGCTGCTAGAAAGGACTTGGCCTGCCTTGATAGAGTTCAAAATAGACTTCGTAGCCTCGTAGGAGATGTCCTTTTCTCTTCCTTGCAACCTCTATCTCACAGAAGAGATGTTGCGAGTTTGTCTCTGATGTATCGTTATTTTCATGGAAAGTGTTCGACTGAGCTTCAATCTATGGTCCCCCCTCGCAAAACTTTCACAAGAAACACTCGTCTAGCTGTAAACACTATCAATAATTCCCCCCACTCTTTATCTGTGCCTAAACCTAAATGTAGATTCCATGAACAAAGCTTTTTTATTAGAACTGCACGCCTGTGGAATTTTCTTCCGTTTTCCTGCTTTCCGGCTGACTACAATATGGTTGTCTTCAAGTCTAACGTAAATAAGTTCTTGATGAGCCGTTCCATATAAGTTATCAAATTTAACAAATTTTCATTACTAATGATTATTATATTGTCCAATTTCTACTGTACACTCTTTAACCCTTATCCTTGTGTGGCCTCTTGGCCTTGATAATGTGTTGATACCTATGAAAAAAAAAAAAAAAAAGTCCAATGTGAACAAGTTCTAATTGAATCGTCCCCCTAAGTAATCCAAGTTACAAAATTCCCACTGTTTACTATGCTAAAATCACAATGACTAATGTATACCTATTAACCCTTATCCTCGAGTGACCTCTGGGCCTTGATAAGTGGTGACACCCTTGTAAAAAAAAAAAAAAAATTAAAAAAAAAAAAAGGTTAGTTTGGAAGTCAATTTCTAAAAGCCGTCCAACACATGTCACCATGTAAAATGGATGTTAAACTGTATATGAAGATGATGACTGTCATTTGTATTATTTGAGTTATTGTCATATTGGTTGTTACATTCACAACGTCTTGAACTATGTAACCTCCAATTTGGTTTAGCAAGGTCTGTTCAAATTTGGAAATGTTCTAGTCGAACATTGGAGTCTTTATGTTGATCTCAGACACCTGGATGAAATGTTGAACTGAACCTTTTATATAATCCACAGTAGGTAAATTGTCTAGATTCCCGAGTTTAATGAAATAAATTGATTAGTTTTACTAAAATATTCTGAAAAAGATTGGAGGTTCAAAGCGAGAATAGTAGTCATAATAGTAAAATAATCAATCCTCATCTAAAAAAGATTCTAAAATATAAAAACTGTTATAGTTTATTTCTTGATATTTTGTTTATTTCTTAGAGTAGGAAAGAAAACAAATTAGTGCTTATCTCCTAAAAAACAAAATGGCACAAATTAATTTTTATTATGTATTTGTTAGGGTTAAAAAAACTGTGCACCAAAAATTTATGTAAATTCATCAAGTATTTTCTTTTTTAGACAAAACATTTTGATGGCGAAATGTCCCATCTGTCATTTTCTACTTGCATGGTTCTCTCCTGTTCAAATATTCCTGGCCAAGATGGCAACCAGCAAAATCCCACCTCTTCACTGTTGAGGTCCTCAAATGCTGGATGCTTTCTAATTTAAAAGTTTTTCTCCTGAACTGCTTTTTTTTTATTTTATTCTTTCTTTGCTCCCTGATTCCCCAATTGTACCAACACACAGAAACTTAAATGTAATGTAAACAAACATTTTACTGCACAACTCCTGACTTAGAATGCTCTGATTAATCTGACCTCTAATTCATAATAGTTCCTTACATCCTCGTAGCAATGTTCCTTGTTTGAGATGAATAATAAAGAATATAAGTAATATAGAAGAAAATCTATAACTGCACACAAAAAAAAATATTGAGGAAATAAAGAGTGATAGATGGGAAGCAATCATTTTCTTTTTGAACAGAGACATTTGTTAATTTAGGATGCTATCTATTTGATTAACAATTTGGTCGGGTTCACAATTGTACCAAGGATCTGTCACTCGACATGCAAAACTTAAAAACTAAATATCTTATTTTTGTGGACAGATTTATTTTTACTTGCATGGCAGTGGAGACTTCTGAAGTTATTGGCTCTTGTTCAGTTGTGTTGAAGTCCTAAATATAAGGCATAACTTATATTTTTACCTTTTAAGTAGGAATTATTCTTTCATCCAGTCTATATAATTAATAATTCTCTTAGTCGGGCTGTTTCATTTTTTTTTTTTTTTTTTTTTTTTTTTTTTTTTTTTTTTATAACTATTGGACTGGTCTGGATGAAATTTTGTATGGACCTTTATGAAAAGGTGCAGCAAACAAACTATTATAGTATCCGTTCGATACATAGTTAAGAATTAAAAGGGATTAGTCACCACAATACATATACTCTCACTTTTTTCAAAAACTACTGAGTCGATCTGGCTAAAATTTTGTATTATGATAAAATGCAATAATGAGCAGAAATGTAATTAGATTCAACCATCAAAAGCACTCATTCTAATCAATAAGCAGTAAATTTATTTCATTTTTTACAAGCTAAGAATCTAGTTATTTAAAATTGTCTCCATTGCTGGAGTAATTATTTACAGATAAAAACTGGAAGGAATTACACTTTTTTCTTTCCTTTTTTTTTTTATTAATGTAAAGGACATTCTGCATGGATAAAAAGGAAGAAATCGCTTGTCAGAATCAAATATCGATTTGTCAGATGCATTGCTATCTAATTCCACCAATGAAATCTGACAAGATAACTTTAAATATTAGATGATTAATCGTAAAATATTGGCAATACCAGTCTGGTCACTATAAATGTTGGGATAATCCATGCAAATATAGTGTTGTGATCTCGGGAGCAACCGATCGTAGAGTTCTTCATTCAATGGCTAGTCTTTCTGCTAGTTATATAAACAGACATGAAAGAAATAGATACTCTTATTATAGTCAATAGTGAAGACTGCTGTCAAAGAGTTTTGATGGACCTATGCAAGATAATATTGATTGCTTTACTTTACTGATAAATTGGACAAGCTCTCGGTAAACAGTGGGAAGGTTTGCAGCGATATGCGGCTTCATATTAATCTATATTATGGCACCTCTAAAACTCTAATTTCAATGCTTCTTTGGCTGATGCTATACTTAAATGGTCATAGGTGAAAGATATATTTGAAATCGAAAACTGTCAATTAATATAAAATAATATTGATATTTCAAACTTTTGTTGTTTTATATGTCTCTAAGTGGTGTAAAAATCGGAAGCTTTGAACATGTATGAATTATTTTTGTGTAGTGTTTATTTACTACTTTCATATATATATATATATATATATATATATATATATATATATATCTATCTATCGAGAGAGAGAGATAGAGAGAGATAGACAAGTTAAGAAGATAAAGAGTAAAGTTACATCGAAATTTTATTACATTATCAAGTCGATAAGGTTTACAGGAAGAAGAATAAGGGAGAGACCTCTTTCGGCCATGCTTGCTTCTCTTCAGAAAAGGAGAAAAATAGGCATTATACAAATGCAAAGCGAAAAAGACAACACCGACTTTGAGAACATTGAGATTAGAATTGGAAAAAAATTTTTATATGAAGGGGTGATATATTGTTTGCTTCTCTTAACTTTTTTTTTTTTTTTTAAGGAGTTGTAGCAGAAACATATATGCACATATGTAGCCATTGTTTGTATAAACAAACAAACTATAATTATGTTGATCTGCAAATGTGAAAATCTTTAAGAAGAATTTTATCGCCTTATAATCCATGCTAATATTTTGTTCTATATTCATTTTACTATGGGTAATTAGGCTTGTTATAAAAGAAATCGTTTATCTTCTTCTGTTGTACTGGTTTTATTTATTTATCTGATATTTTCTAGTCTGATTCTCTAAACGATTCTTAAACCTTCAGGAGTAAATTCTACACCTCTTTATTTTGAAGTGCCAAAAATGGAATTCGGCTCCATTCTCTTGATGTCTAGATACCTATTTAGTCTCTGTGTGTCACTCCCCTCTCTCCTCGTCTTCCGTGAGGTTTTTTTTAATGGCCCACTTTTGGTTCTTCTTTGGAGTGGATCTGTCTTCTAGAAACCATTTTTTAAATACTTTTTGAAGTGGTACTTTGTTTCCTCGTCTCGTTCTGAAATGATAATGTCTGCCTCTTGCACTTTAGAAGAGATTGTCTGTCTTGAGTATCTCTTTGTTTGCTCCACTCCCTGTTCCTCCTCACTGCGTTTTTTTTGTCCCCCCCCCGCCTATTCCTCTTTTAATTATTTCTTTGCAACAACAAGATTATTTTGTCTCTTTATCAATCATCATTCTACATGTTGTTTTCTCTATGCGCCCCCCCTCTCGCTTTATACACTTTAACTAGCAGGGCCACCCGGCGTTGCCCGAGGCCATATAAAACTAAATAGAAATAAAATAATGTGTACCGTCGTTATATTAAGACTTCTCACCCCCCCTCTCTCTCTCTCCATCCATTTCTTTATCTTTTTCTCTTTCCCTCCCTCTCTCTCTCTCTCTCTCTCCCATTTTTCCATCCTTCTCCTTGACACTTTCTTTAACCTTTGCTTAACCCATTCCTCTGTCTTGTGTTAATGTGCTTCAAAAATAAATAATAATGTAATTCATATACTGGATCTATCTTTTTTAAATGTAATACTGTAATGTCATATTTATTGCTACTAGACAAGGTTAACAAAATACAAACTTTTGGGGGGGATTTTATTCGGATGGGGGGGGGTAATTCCGTTTCCCTGACTGGCCTTCACAATAATATGGAAGAGAAAGTATGTTGATAATGAAAATAGTCTCTACAATTCCAAGTAGAACAAAAAAAAAATACTGCTACCTTCACTCACTCAGCAAATCTAATACAACTATGTGAATAGAAAAACTTTTATTGCTCTCTGGCAACAGTTCGATACCTCCTTCTGCACTGCCTCCCTTACCAAATATAAATAGGCAATGTTAGTAAGGAGGGTTCACAGCACTTTCATAGCACAAATTACATTCTAAAATATCTTAGTTGTGGGACTGAGTCATGTTTGAAAAAAATTGTTTTGATTGTTCTGTGATTTATAATTCATTAAACAAGTCACCGATTCTTTTTTAGCAATTTATGTATTTTGCTTGCCCCCCCCCTTACTCTATGTTCATTTAATTATCCTGTAATATTTCTTTAAATCTTTGTAAGCATCGGTAGAAGAGGCGACTATTTTCAGTATTATCATGTCTTTTACATGCATGTTCACACCATAAATGCATATCTAAATTAGATGACAAACTACAGTCTTTTGACTTCAATATAACAATAATAAGGAGTAATAGTACTTCCATGTGATAATGATCATAATTATATCCAAGTAAGAAGACTTACTATTTTTAGTTACACAAGAAGAATGTCTTATAGTTGTGTTGGTGCTTCTGCAATATAATGGGATTTGTGACAAATGCATTTCAGTTAAAAACGCTGACGTGTCATGTCTAAATTAGTATAAATTCCAAAAATTATGAAAAATGATCCAGTAGACAAATAATTACAAGTAAAAAATAAAGGTTATCGAATTATAGTGTTTTATCTTATGTTTTAATGTGGAACAATTTTTTTGCAACCAGTTGTGTATGACAAACTGATTTATCTCCTTTGCTTTCGTTGCATTCAATTAAAATCTGCCATTCCAAAATAGAAAATGTTGACGCAGTAGTATCTACGATTTTTTTGTAAAAAATAGATCTAGCTCATCTTTTTTTCATAATTTTTCGAAATTATACTAATTTCGACATGACAGGTAAGTACATAAGTGTTTTTACTTGTAATGCATTTATTTGACATTCCATTATATTGCGGAAACACCATTATGTCATAGTTTAGTAATCAAACGAAATCAAATCAGAGTAAATAGGTATATTGGTTGTTGTTGAATGGCTCGGCTCACAAGTGTGTCTATCCAAAGCCCCAAAACATATCATTGCCCTCCCCACTTTTTTGCATCTCTCTTATTAAGGTTTTTTGTTTTGTAATATTATTCTCACATATACAGAACGTGGGGTAGAGGGACATAGCTCCCCAGAGTTCAAAATAGACTTCGTAGCTTAGTGGGGAATGCCCTTTTCTCTTCCCTGCAACCTCTTTCCCACAGAAGAGACGCTGCGAGCCTGTCTCTGCTTTATCGTTATTTTCATGGCAAGTACTCAGCTATGCACCCCCCTTGCCAAACTTTCATGAAAAACACTCGTCTAGCCAAAACCACTATCAATAATTTCCCCCACTCTATCTGTGCCTAAATATACATTCCATGAACAAAGATTCTTTCTTAGAACTGCAAGCCTGTAGAACTCTTCCGATTGCCTGCTTTCCAGCTGACTACAATCTGATTATCTTCAAGTCCAATGTAAACAAGTTCTTGATGAACTATCCCCATAAGTAATCCGATTTACAAAATTTCCACTACTTATGTTTACTATGCTATAATCACATTGACTAATGTATACCCATTAACCCTTATCCTCGAGTGGCCTCCGGGCCTTGATAAGTGGTGATTCCTGTGTAAAAAAAAAAAAAAAAAAAAAAAGGCGGGGTTGAGAAATCAGTTTCAGCCTCTTTTTTTTTTTTTTTTTTTAAACCATTAGCTACTTACTTAAATCCATGCTTTCTGTAATCGTGATTTTTGTCAGGATATTCCATAAATCGTTAAAATAAATAATTAGTGTAGAAAGTTTAAGAAATTTGATGTTAACTGCCTTCTCAATTACAGTTTTTGGTCAGGAAACCCAGCCATAGCATTTTTTTAAACTCTGCTCCAAAATCAACAAAGTCTAGGAAATTTCTGAAATGGACTTTTCTCTGTTGATTACGGTATGATGTTGGTCCTGTGTAGTTCTAGGAGGTCCACCCTCCCAGGCTTTGTTTTCTCCTTTTGAGAAGGGGTTAGTTTTTGGCTAATTGTTTGAGGTGCTAATGAGGTGGCCCAAGGTACTTTTTGCAGGTCAGAGTGCTTCTCTTTGAGGGCACTGGTTTTTTCAATTCCATTTTTTGACCCTAATGTCTAACTTACCCATCATGGGAGGGAATTAAATACAAACTGCCCTTTTAATATCATCACTGATTTAACATTTGTTTATGCACTGACATGTGTTGGACGGTATAACACATATAATGAATGAACAACAATAGTATGTGATGTGAAGATAGGTTATGCTCTGGTGTAATGTAACCTTAACAGCAGATATTAGATTTGGTTAAACACTAAAGAATAAAGAAACAAGTGTAGATTTTATTTTTTTTGTATGGATGATCGATAATGTTACGAAAATTTATCTTTAAAAATGTGCCGAGTTGCAAAGGCAGGGCAACTTTCAAATTTGTGTAGTCTATGTTATTGGTATTTAATATAATTATTAGATTCAGTGGATTATTATTATTATTATTATTATTATTATTATTATTATTATTATTATTATTATTATTATTACTACTACTTTGTCAATTCTACAAATAGTAAAAAAATAAAAATAATAATAGTGAAACAAAAATGAAATAGTGAATAGCAAATTATTTTTATCAAATATTTTCTTTGGCGAATCTGGGTGAAATGAAAGGATTTGAGAGTAAGTTTTATCCCAAAATACAACGATCATTTTAGTATTAGCCGGAAAAAAATGGCATATTTACCAAAAGTAATTTCTTTTTTTTTAACAATACAGCTGAACAGATTTCTATATGAAAATTGTTGTCAAGCAAATGTTCAAACACTGATGCAAAGGTGAAGCGACTGAGTTTACTTTATTAGAAGACATATATATATATATAGTTTTAAAATATAATTATCCACTGACACGTGTTTTGTCATCTACGACTCATCATCATGCCGCTCCCCATTCGGGGGTACCAAAATTGGTAAAAGGCAAAAAATTTTCCTAACTCATATTTAGGTAAAAATGCACTTTCATATTAATAATTGAATTCATTCGAAGAATACCGCAAACAAATAAATAACACACACACACACACACACACACACACACACGTGGGTCGTTCTAAAAATAAAGTCTTCTAATTTTATTTTTTTTAACTCAAAAAGTTGAAGAGCTATGAAGACGAAAGTATTACCATTAAAACAAGCAAACTTTTATTCTTCAGAATTTATTTTTCTACATAATCATTTTCAATTTAATTTTGCCAGGAATTCAATGAAGCATCTCTGCTTCTGACACATGCCCATGACAGGGTTTACTTTCGTGGAGTGTAACACCGTCAATATCTGCAACAGATTGATGAAACTTTTAGGTCATGAATGTATAGGTTCAGTTATCATAATAATGCAATTTGCAATCCCTTTTGTACCATTCGGGCAGAATAAAAAATAGGATGCATTACTTTTGGGATGACTCTCGAATATAAACAATAAAAGTTTTAGAATAAAAGTCAATTGTTTTTTAAATGTACAGACACACGTTTAAAATTTACGTTCCCATCAATGTAGGATGTCGTAATTACTGCCAGTTGGGAGGTTTGAACCGGTCACAAAATTATCCGTGATTTCATGCGTTTGGCCTTTTGGGAAATAAAAACCATAAATTAATTACAGAAAACTGCAACTCGCTGCCTTTTATCCCTGGAATTATTATTTTTTTACTACAATTGGAAGATTGTATTAATATATTGTGCTATTTTTTTTAATTTTTTATCCAACCTCCTATGAGCTATGTGGCACAGTTTTGCAAAATATATCATTGTTTTTTGCTTTGTTGTACATGTAGATGTTAACATTTCAATACGTTACTCCGTTAGCTGCTGGATATTTTTTTTCCGTTATAGTTGGACATATGTCATGTTAAAGATAACGTGAATTATTGCTTATGTGGTGCATATGAATATTATTGCATATTCGATATGCATATAGAATATTCAAATCTATTTAGTCAGATTTGCATATCATTGATGATGGTGGCCATCTTGAATACATAATGAGGTTACTCGATTCACTTAGTTTTTCATTTGCATGGTGTATATATATATATATATATATATATATATATATATATATATATATATATATATATATATATATATATATATGGAAAAAAAAAAATATATATATATGGAAAAAAAAATGTGGCCCATTGAGTCACTCAATGAGCTCAGAGTAGATTATTGTTATTGGGGAAAAATGAGTTTGCAAGGCCTGTTAATTATTTTTTAAATAAAAAGGCAAAATAATTTTTAATTTATCTTTTATTGTTTGATATATATATATATATATAAATGTATAAAATGCAGTTAAAAAGTCGATGATAAATACTCTGAACCTATTGTAATATTTTCAGTAATAAATAGTCTTTATGCATACGTGTGACTGTTTATATGTGGTCTTTTTATTCTCTTCATCCTTGCTGTTTTGTCGAGTGGTTGCTATAGAAATAAACTTGCTTCTGTGAAGGAGGAGGACACAAGTAGACGGTTGCTGAATTTTCTGCAAGGTTTGATTTGGAAAGAATTGACTCAGTAGAGAGATTAATGCTCTCTTAGCTATTTAACTTTTTAACTTACTTCCTAACTTACTGAAATGAGTGACGCATACGGACAGAAACAGTGTGGTAACATTTGCTGAGCTTATCAGTTTTCTACATTATTAGCTGTACTTCGTTGGCGCAGCTTCCATGGAGAGACTAATCTGAAGACCTTTGTTTATCTTAGCTCGAAAACGTGACGTTATCGTTATTGTTCAGCTCTATTTTGCTTACTGTTTTACTTGTTGTTCCTGGATCAACTTTGTCACCCATCTTTCATTCAACCCTGGGAATGATTCTGTTTTACAGATTTGGATTATTATGCACTCAGTGTGGCCCTTGTCAAAATTCGCACTAACTAACCTAATGACTATTGACGTAGGGTCCCTAATATGTAACACTGCACTATGCAGATCAGCCGCTCTCATTGGCCACATTTCATAACTAGAGAGAAGAATCGTTCACACCACAGAGGCCTCCTTAGAAGGCTTTGTCTCACTTCCGTCAGAGCGTTTCTAAGTAGATCAAACCAAATTCTGTGTAATAGAATGAATATTTCTGTCGTGTCACAGAGGAATAACCTTCTGAATGTTCGATTATTCTCTGTTATTTATTATTGCAGCATGCTAACATCTTGTTTCTATATCAATCGTGAGTTTGATTTTGACTGCCCTCCTCCTGTTAGGCTTAGGGAGGATCTTTTGGCTGTTGATGCGTTCTTCGCATCAAACGGATAGTGGTTGTTGCCTCTCAGACGCTGCCTCTTGGTAATGAAAATAAGGAATTTGTTTAGTGAGAAAACATTGTCTCTTTTGCCCAGACAGCAGGGTATCTCATGTAAATGTACTAACGTCAACATTATATGAATGTAACGAGTTCAATACATTTTACAGACGAGTATGTACATATACACACTCATACATACATACATACATACACACTTATACATACATACATACATGCATACATACATACATACATACATACATACATACCTGTATAGTTTCCTATATATCATTTATGTTTGTGACAGTCGGTTATATCTAAATATATGTAAGTGTATGTCAGTCTGTCTTTATATGTAAAAGCATTTATCTACACATTTCCAAGCCCAGGATTCACTCTGAAATTATTGAACGAATCATCATAAATTTTGGAACATAGTTGCTAGGTGTAAGAGGTCGTATTTTAGGACTAGCAGAGAGACCTGACGTTGCCCGGAATTGAATGAAGATCAATGAATGTTTCACACTTTCAATGTCATTGAAATCGATGAAATCACCCACTTTTCAATCAAATCGATTGATTGCTTACTCTAATTAATGACCCACCACAGTGCACCAGGAGGAAGTTTGATATGTCCTTTCCCCGCAGTAACTTAGTCCACAATACATTGTAGTCTACATTGCATTGTAGAGAACCTACTGTTGATTTTATGAAATTATTTTTCTATAATTGCTTGATTTAATGATTAAAATGCAAAACTCAAGTATCATGGTTCCACTGTGCTCTAAACAGAAACATCATTTTCAAACGTGCCCCTGTATTATCAAAGAACCTACTGTTTATTTTATATGGTAGTCTCTTCTGCTTGTGCTTCTTAAATGCACTTGTGATGTTAATTTTGGTTAAAATCGGATTACTTCTTCTTTAGTCAGATATTTTCGATTATCCATTTAAAAAAAAAACTATTTAAGAACATTCCCAGACACATAAAGTACATTTGTGTGAATTATTGTTTAAAAATCAGCTCAACTGTTTTAGAGTCCGTAGGGAACAAATTCTCTCTCCCTCTCACTCACTCACACAAAGTGCCTTTCATATATAAGTAGAGATATATTGAACTTCCTTAACACATTGGGACAGAGTCTTGGACATTTATAAGTAAATGACCTTGCATCTGTTGGGTTGAGTACGGTTCTCGGTAGTCCTAGGAGATCTACGCTCTCAGGTTGTTGCCTCCCTGAATTACTTACTGCCTGAGGCGCCCCCCCCCTCTCACTGGGGAATGGTAACAAGGTTGCTCAGACAATTTTTAAAAGGCCAGAGTGCTCCTCCTTTAGGAGCGCTGGCTTGACTTTCCTCATCTTCCGACATTGTATCACATCTTCTTGCGGTGGGAAGGAAGTAAATCCCTACGTCACCATTTTATAACAACATCTTTAGGTGGTTACAAAAGATCTTCCAAAAGTCTTCCAGCAGTTAATGTCATTATTTATGACGCTTTCCCTTTATGATGACATCCAGTGTGCACAGGCACAGACACGCAAGATTAAAGCAATCACTTCTCACAAAGCTTCAGTAGTGTGTAGCAGTTTGTAGATGGATTGTGGCAAACTTAAAGAATTTTTTTTTTTTTTTTAAATCTCTCTTCCTTTCGAGTTTTTTTTTTTTTTTTTCTCCACCTTCAGAAAGAACTGTCAGTTCAAACTACTTTCAGGATTATGTAGCAGGGTGGGTGTCTGAGGGGTAACAAGTTTATCCAGAAGTGCTAAATTTAATCAAGACTCGAGAATCCCCCTCCTAAACAAAAACGTAAAAGTGGATGGAAAGTTAAATTGCTTGTTATAGAAATCAATGAAGTCCACTCAGATTAGAAGTCAGATGACAAGAGTTTTACAGAAGAATCTTCGTTACTTTCCGGGTTTTTTCATTTTTTTTTTTTTTTTTTTTTTTCATCTTCAAAATTAAAAAAAAATTTTCATTATCGTATCCTGTTGTAATAAATGTGAAAGTGTAAATGTTGCTATTGATACAATGTTCCTAGTCCTTTTTTTTAACCCCCCCCCCTCTGACAAAGGAGGGATTGGACCTAATAATTCACTCCCATTCGTCCATTTGTTTGTTCGTTCGTACTTTTCTCAATATCCACACCTTGTTTTTTGTTTTTGTTGTTTTTTTTTTTGCAGAAACATTAGTCATGGTGAAAGTAAATTTTTGCCAGAACGAATTTTCTGGGATAACTGATTATTTCCCCCTCCCCTAGAAAGCATTAAAGGGGTAAAATTGCCCCCCCAAACCGTTCATCCGTTCACACTTTCTTAAATAACTATGCCATGGAGGTTTTAAAAATTTTGCGCAAACATTAGTCATGGTGAAAGTGACCCCACATCCTCGGCTTGTTTCACCCCAAACAAGGCATATTGCTACTATTTGGGATTGTAGTTTGTAAGGAGTTGAGGAGCGAGATGTCCGTTCACATTATATTTAAACTTCTTTAGGTTAGTACAGTCAGGGAAACAGTAAACGGGGAGGGAATTCCAAAGTCTAGTATACTGAGGGAAGAAATTAATTCAGTAGAAGGCTTTCAGGCATCTAGGGACCTTAACAGTCAAGGGGGTGGGATTTTGTTGCTTGTTGAGGTAGTTGGGAGTATGTACATCAAGGGGAGGCAAGTGCTATGAGTTTATCTGAGCACATTCCATTAAAGTACTTGTAAAATAAGCACAGGGATGCAACATTGTGACAGAGGTTGAAGCTTGGCCAGTAGTGCGGGACCTATTAGATTTGAAACTCTTTTTTGGTCTGAGAGTGAGAGACTGGTGATAGATGTTCCACCCCAGATGTGGTAACAATACTCCATGCATGGGCGAATTATGGTTTTTGTAAAGATAGGGGATAATCTCACCTTTCTTGCAGCAACCTTAGCAATGTCTTCAATGTATTTGTTCCAATTCATGTTGCCTGTGAATATTTTCTCATCAGATATTAACCAAGCGATTTCAAAAAATATATATATATATATTCATATGAGATGGGTGCATCAGCTTGAGTTACCTCAGCTATACTCGAAACTGAAAACAAAATTTATGAAAATTCTTGATAAAATTATTTATTAAAAAAAAAGATCACTGGAGTTTCATCAGCTATAATCGAAACCAAAACTTATGAAGAATTCTTGGTAAAATTATTTCTAAGAAAATAAATGATTTAGGTGCCATCAGCTATAATCGAAACTAAAACCAAAACTTATGAAGAATTCTTGGTAAAATTATTTATTATAAGAAAAGGGAATCCATAATTAAACAATAGTCACTCGGATGTAATCGTGACACAGAAAATAAATAATACATACGCTATCGTATTAATATATAGTATTGTATAAAAACCAGGCTCTTTTCCTACGACTAACCCTAAGTAGGGGTGGCAATACGAAAAATATAGCAATTACATGTGATTTTATGATTTTGCTGATCGGCCTTGGAATTAATGGTAAAAATTACTTAACTGCTTAAAAAGTTATGATGTACCGAAATGGGATCAGTTTACATTATATTTATACTCGCGGGGGGGGGGTACCCGTCGTTGCTCCGGTGTTTAGAGGTGTGTGTGCTCGGGCAATGGGGAGGGGTAATCAAAACATAAGAATAAGCGAAGTAAATATTTTTAAATATTAATAGTAAATTATTAAATATTTTGGCGGACGTTGGGAATCTGAGCCTTAAGCATTACCTTATAAATTCCACAATTTTCACTTTTTTGAACTTTTTTCTTGTTAATATCATCCAATAGAGACTTATGTATCAGATAATTAAAAAAATACTTTTTAAAATCATTTTTTTATGACTTTTCACGGCTTGTTCAGTTTTCTATTATAACGTTGTAGTAAATTAACATGAATTTAAGGTTCATTTTTTTTTTACTCTAAAATAACCGGACGTAATTCGGCGTTCACTCGGAACGTGTTTCTTTTATTAAATTTTTAGTGAAATTTTTAGTTTTACGTCCGGTTATTTGAGAGTAAAAAAAAAAATGATTTTAAAATTTGTTAATAATCATATAAACTCCCTCAGATGAGGGCACATAGATATTTTAGTGAAACGATTACAAAGACAATAGGGAAGTTATAAATGACCAATAAATAAAATGAATTAAACTTAGATAATCAATGTTAAATCTGTAAATGAGATTTATAATTCATTCTGTGGCTCTTCTCAGTCTTCTGTTGAAAAGGAACAAAAAAAAAAGCAATTTTTGCTTGTTTCATTTTTTTATTTACAAATTTTAAAGAATCCGTTTGGAATCGGAAATTAGACTATAATTTCTCCAATACCGATTCCGATACCCCAAAAAGTTCTGATTTTTCCGATTCCGATTAATCGTCCCAACACTATATGTCGATGACTACAAATATATTATATATATATATATATATATATATATATATATATTCAACAGAAAATGAATCCAGTCACCACATCTTATGGCAGCTATGAACCGGAATTTTGTCATAGCCAGCCATGTTAATGAGCCGTAATGATGATGAAATATGTGTCCAAAAGTAAACTGAAGGACACAGTATTCACTATCCTAAACACTTTCACACTCCCTAGATTCAATGAATCTTAGCTATTCTTTTTATAATAAAATTTCTAAGGTTTACGGCACTACTAAACATTTCCTATGTATTTGGTGCTAATTTCTGCATTCCAAAAACGGGGTGAGGAGCCAAGGTAAACTCAGGTGTTCTGCTCAGCTTTATATATATATATATATATATATATATATATATATATATATATATATATATATATAGGTAAAATTCCTGTTTTTTAGCAAGCTCCAGCCTAATTGCTCTGCTAGCAAATATATTAATTACTGATTTATAAATAGAGAGGGCCAGAAGAATTTGATAAAGTGAAATAATTTGTTGGGGTCAGGGAGGAGGAAGAAGATTCCTGTTTCCCTGGAGAGATGAATAGAAATTCTTTTATCTGAAGAAGGTACACTTTATCATAAGTGAACTCTGTTTATTGGCTGAAGGACCAGTATGTATAAAGGAAACGGCCTTTCCCTCCTTATCCCCTTGATATGATGATAATATTTTTGTAGTTTTTCTTTCCAATTTATATGAAATGAATGGAATTATCATTGTTATAGCATTTTAGTTTTCTTTGTTCTTTTATTTTTTATTTCTCCTTCTTTCCTACTCTTTTCTTTCCTTCCCCCTTTCTTTGCTTCCTCCATTTTGTTTCTTACCCAATAAACTCAGACTCGTTTCCGACTCTTTTCCACCATTTTTTTCTCCTTTTTCTCATATTTTTTCTTTATTTCTTTTCTTTCTTAACTAATTTTTTATTTTCCTTGATTTTTTTTTAAACCTCTTTTCCTTTTTCTTTTTTCTATAATATATTTCAATTCATTTGAATAAATTATCTGCAATTTTTCTAAGTTTGGTAAAAAGGAGATATTTTTTTATTTTTTATCTAATTTATAAAATCTGGAAAGAGGCGAATACAGGCTTATTCATTTTTTAAATTGGTTTTGTTTTCTGTCAACCATTTTTTTTTTTAATATTAGTAAAGATGAAAAACCATACAAGTATTTATGCCTTTCTAAATGTAGGCAAATGGTATTGTAAAAATATTGAAAAATGTTCAATAATTTCATTTTTTGAAGTGTATTCTACTACGAAGGACATTCGAAAAGTAATGTCTCCTATTTTTTTTTTATTTCGCCCAAATTGATCAGAGAGCATTGAAAATTGCATTGTTATGATGACTGAACTTATGCATTTATGATTTGAAACTTTCATCTCTCTGTTGCAAATATTGACGGTGTGAGTCTCTAAGAAAGCAACCTACCATGGACGTGCATCAGAAGTAGAGATGCGTCATTGAATTCCTCCTTGCAGAAAAAATTGAACCGATCATCATTCATTGACACCTGTTGAATGTTTATGAAGTCAATGCAGTTGATGTCAGCATTAGTGAAAAGATGGGCTAGTCGATTTCAGAGTGGCAACAGAGAGTTGCACTCTGGACTTTTATGGCCAAGACACAGTTCACCACTGGCATTGAGTGCATTGAGAATGATGGTGACTATTTGGAAAAATAAATTCTGGGGCACGAAAGGTCACTTGTTTTAATGGTACCACTCCATGGCTCTACAGTGTTTTAGTTTTTTGATTGAAAATAAATAGATCTTACTTTTGGAGCAACCCTCATATTATACGATATCTTACTTGAACTGACTATCACCAGTGTTAATAGGGTTCTTGTTCTCTGTGATGCAGTTTCATATAATTGTTTCTTATATTTGTAGAAAGGAGGATATGAATTGTGTGATAATTACTATTTTTTTTTTTTTTTTTTTTTAAATTATTTTACTTTGGTTAATTTTAAGAGATCAACACTTGATTTCATTATGATTTGAAGAATAGACTCTGTTCGCTTTGTGGCTGCTATCTGTATTTTGTGCTAGCTTGGTTTTCCAGTGATTGTTTCTAAATATTTCTTATGATTTTTTTTTTTTTCATTTAGGACAGTTGCTCCTATCACAACTGGTGCAATGTTGATTTCTTTATAGGACCATGTCGTTTTTAAATCATTCTTTAGCTCCTCATGTTATCTTTTTTCCGTTTTGTACTATTAAGACCGAAGTGGCATCAATAATGAGTTCTTTCAGGCTTGTTCCATATTACAATGATTTTGGAATCAGAAACTTAAATTCAAAATCAGTTTCAGAAGTTTTCGTACCTTCGTGACGCTTTTGGAGCACAGGGAGGAACAGGTGCTAATATGATTGCAAGAGTTAGGAGTGAATGGAGTAAGTTCAGGAAACTTCTGTCATTACTAACGAGCAGAGCATTACCATTAGCATGTGTACTCGGTGTGATGATGCATAGAAGTGAAAATAAGCCAGTAAGGATTGTAGACATGCTTTTCATATATATAAAGAGAGAGATGATATAAGAATTTCAATTTCCAGAAAAGTGTCACTTGTAACTAAACTTGACTTAGTATTTCATCGTTTATGCCATCCGTCCTTGCAAACAATTATAATTTGATTCATAGATTCCTGAGCTTTATAAGATACACCTGAAAAAGGTGAGAGGTTGCATCGTCCGAAACGTTGTGAGAATAACACTCGATGAAAACAGTAGTCCGAATGATCCCATGTATACAAATTATCAATCCTTATTTACAACCGGATTATGTTTAAAGTTTTTCTTTCGATGAGTAATGCTCTGTTTATATGTCCAATGCTTTGCAGCCATCGTCCAATGCTGTTCGTCTAGTACTACCAGATCAGGCTGTCTGAAGATATTGGCTTCCTGAGACGATGACCTAAAATTATATACGATGGTTAGGCCCCACCTTGCGGACTTTGGATAGTGTGTAGCCACCCTTCAATTGCCATTGCTCCCAGATCCACTCTGACCCAGAGTGGTAGTACCTGTTAGGGTCCCAACTAAAGGTTAAATAGAATCTGCCCCCCCCAAAAAAAATAATATACTCCATTAAAAATCGTTCCTCAAAATAACTAGATTCGGCATTAAATAACCTGAAAAAGGGTTGATATGCCATAAAACAAAAGCAACCAACCAACCAAATCCTGAGACGAAATGCACCTAACATTGATGCTTTTTGTTTTTCTACTTCTTTTTTACAAAACTTAATTATGTTCTGCAAAGCCAAAAACAAAAACAACCACCCGCCTTTTCCTTCCCATTTCCCTTTCTATCTCCCACACTTCCTGACTGGTTTCCTAACTTAAAATGTACCAAACATTAATACTTTTCTCTCTCCCATTGCAAAACTCATTCATGTCCTGCAGGGCAGGGAACAAAAGCAATAAAATCCATTATAAAACAAGCAAACCAAACACTACAAACTAGCGATTGAAGAAGAGACAAAGAGCTTGAAGAATAAAAACTTTCTACAAAATAACTGGATGAAACATGAATACTATTTCCAAAATAAATGGATTCGATATTAAATAACTCAAACAGGGTTGATATGTCATAACACAACCAAACCAAACTCTACAAATAAATATTTGAAGATATAAAGAACTTGAAACATAAAAGCTGTTTCCAAAATAACTGGATTTGGCATTAAATAACCCAAAAAGGGTTGATATGCCATAAAACAAAACCAAGCTAAACTAAGGCTGTTCACATTACTAGAGATAGACTTCTGTTATTTAAGCACTGTATTAATTCCACAAAGACAGTTTATTTTTCAATAAACTAAGACTCGTCTCAATTTTCAGATTGTGCCTAAATTTGTGTAACTTTTGAATTCGTAAATATCTTGAAAATTTTACTTTCGACAACTCAAATTTCGATTCCAGTCCATCGAAGTAAAGCTGCTGGGTCCATAACCTTTTGAATTGAAAGGCATGTTTAATTTTAGGAGAGTTTCTGGTGGGTAGCCATTCTCTACAAGTCCTGGAGATGAAGCGTTTTTGGTGGGTAGCTGTTCTGTATAAGTCTCAGACTTTAAAATTTTTCAGGCAAAGAGCAAAAGATCTTTCTTGTGTGGACACAAAGAAGTGCAGAAATGCTAAAAGATTCAATATTTTTACGGAGCAATTTTGGTTTCTGATTGGTTGTTAGAAGAATGTAGCTCCATTTGATTGGTCAGTTTGTATCACCAGTGTCTTTAAGTAGAACCTTCCAACTTTCATCTATCATACCCCATTATGCATAAAAAATATTGCTGCAGTTGGTATGCCAGAAACCAAAACAAGGTAGTTGTATTCTGTTGTTTAAGTTAACTGCATGTCTTTTGTTGTTTTCACATTTTGCTTCAAAATCAAAATGGATCGAGTGCAGTTGCTGCTGTTGTCACTGCATGATTCCATGAGATACTTGAAAGTAAAAGAATCAACTTTATCGTACACAAAGGTGTCATTCAGGAATGGTAAAGCCAACATGTAATTAAATGATGTCTTATAAATCTCCATTGTTCAATCACGGTCGGGTTTTAATTTCCTTCAAGTATGTAATAAAGATGTGAAAAACGTGGAACTTTTAAGTAGGAGACACGCATTCAAGTAGTCACTCATACAAAACTTCTAAACTATTATCTCCTGCTCACTAAGCCATCTGTGCATTTGGAATGATTCAGATAGTGGCCGTAATTTGATATTTTGATATTGACCAGTGGTCTACACAAATGCATTCCAGCTGCTGTTGGTCAGATTCCAAGAATATCCTATCTTGGAGCAACAATCTGATGATAATCTTTGGTTTCTTCAGATCCTTGAGGAAATGGAATAGCCAGTGCTAGAAAACTAAGGTTTCGTGTTAAAATATGCAACAATGGAATATGATCATTGGAATACATATGGAAGCGGAGACAATGGATTCTATGCGGCGTTATATTTTTACTTATTTATCGGGTTTCGATAAGAGATATATCTCTTATCGAAACCCAACAAATAAGTAAAAATATAAGTAGCAAACTATCAGACAATATTTCCAAGATAGGTTAATGTCCTTATTATTATTTACAGACTCCACATCTTTGCTGTTGCCATTTTAACAAAGTTCAATACTTATTATTACATACTAATATATATATATATATATATATATATATATATATATAGTCAGGTTCAAATCTATTGACTGGTGTTAATCGTGACACCCTGCACTGATGATTCCTGAAAGGATGAAACACTAGTGTGTGTAGGTATTTAATAATTATTATAGTAAATAATTATGTCAGCCCTTTAAGAAACTCATTTCTTATCATTGAGCACTTTCAGTTGAATTAAAGTTGGCCAATTTAGCTCTAATGTGAGGATCATCATATAATGATTAGATCACTCTGACAGACATTAAAAAGGATTAAAAAATAAATGTTTAAATTCAACAGCATTTCTCCTGGTCAACGGTAGCCGAATGGATTAGGTCCTTGTTAATGAGCCAGAGAGGGTTTCTGTCACTGGGTTTGAATCGATCAACTGGTGTTTATTGTGACACCCTGCACTGATGATTCCTGAAAGGATGAAACACTAGTGTCTGTAGGTATTTAATAATTATTATAGTAAATAATTATCTATATATCTATAAAAGTGAACGTGAGTGTGTGTGTGTGTCTGTGTGCATTTCCCTACACAATAACTCTGTCAATTTTATGTCTACAGACTCTAAATTTGATATACAGGGTACTGAGATTTGGGAAAATCTTTGTGGTCGGTTTTCGGCCAAATGTTTGGCTGTTAAGGGGTCAAAGTTCAAGGATTTGACCTTTGACAACTCTATCAAACTCCTCCAACAATTTTGGGTCTAAACACTTGAAATTTTAGATATAGGTTCCTTGGACATGGATCTAACTTAATAACTTGATTTGAGCCCAAAACAAATGTTAAATGGGTCATAATAGGGGTCAAAGTAAAATAATTGACCGCTTTTTTTTTGTGCGTGTGTTTGTTGTTTGTTTGTTTTTATTTTGCTCAACATACATTTAATATATATATATATATATATATATATATATATATATATATATATATTGGCATTTCAGCCCGGCGTTGCCCAGGAAATATATATAGGAAATTTATTGCTGTGAGTCCAGAATGAATTTACATATTGTTTCCGCTAGGAAGATATCCTCAGAAGATAATGAAATATCCAACCAGCTTCGTCAGAATTCATGGTCCATCTATGAATTCTGACGAAGCTGGTTGGATATTTCCTCATCTTCAACAAGTGGAAAAAATATGTAAATTCATTCTGGACTCAGAAATAAATTTCCTATATACTGCTCTGGGTACACATTGAGCACTCTAGTCCGGTTTTTTCACTACTGATGAAAAATATATATATATAAGGAGAGTGTGAGAGAAAAAGATGCATCTAAAATCATAGTCCCATTCTTAAAATTTGTTCATTGAATGTGAATGGTTCCAGAAGAAACTGCTGTTTCAAAATAAAGTGTGATATACCAACAGACAGACCGAATTAACATAACTAAAAAAGAAAATAATTCCATTGATTTCCTTACATTAGGTTTCCTTTGGAAAAAAAGCCATCGAACTCGTTTGATTTAATCAAGTCCGACAATGTAGTGGAAAAGAGGTTAATAACGTGCGTGAAATTATGGAATGCCTTCATGAAGTTTATAATTTGAGTTGGGTTTTCATCCTAATTAAAACAGCAATAATAATGTGGATGCTTACGGATGTTGAGTAAGTAGTGTCAATGAAAAAATAGATCGTATTTTTCAGTACTATCTACTCTATAAAATTAAATTGGTTCGATTTTCGAAGTTAAACCCAAATAGCATTTAGCTGAGACAACAAACTTTACTTTTGACCTGCCAATTTTTATTTGTTAGTTTTGTACCATGTTATTGGCATCATACCAATGTGTTCCAGATATATTAGTAACTATTTTAATATCCATTACGATTGGATCAGATATGTAGCAAAGTTATTACCTAGTAATATGTCTTAAGTTATTCTAGATAACATGTATAAGTAATTTGTATCATTTGGGTTCTTCAAAATACTGTTCTCATCTCGAGTGTCATTTTTATAAATTTTGGTCGATGTAACTTCCAACTTTCTTCAGGTGTATCTTGTCGAACTCTGGAATGTTTCTGCAGAATATACAATTGTGAATTACTTCGGACATTTATCCAATCATGGCTGATGGAAGAAGAGCATGCTATTCTCATTAAGTAAATAAAGGGCTCCATTCGAAATTCTGTTCCAATTCCTGAGTTCAACAAGATACACCTGAAGAAAGGTTGGAGGTTACATCAACTGAAACGTGAAAATGACACTCAACATTAGCCTGAAGAATCCAAGTAATATCAATAACCAATCCTCATCTCAAAAATTCAGAAATTTATGAGTAATATTTGGAATTTAATTATGTCATCAGCCTTAATTGGTTATATTTCTTTTTGTTTTCTTGGATATTTAAATGACTTTTAATGACGGTTTTCACAAGAAGCATTCTATTTCTCTTGAAGCTATCCACTTATAATATAAGCAGCACTTTTTTTGTATGTTTATCCCCGTTTTGAATTTTTTCAAAGGAGATAATTACATGAAACTTTTGGTGTCAAACAAATATTACACTTCGATCTTAGCCAAAGAGCCATAAAAATAGTTTTTTTTGTGACTAGGCATTTTTAAAGGAATGAAAACAAAAAAAAACAAAAAAATAGTTTTCTTTTAATATAATCATACCAATAATATTGTGAAGTCGCCGTTTTCACTTGACATTTATGAAAAGGAAATATGTTTTACTTTTAATTTATTCATATCAATGTGTTCGTGCTCGACGTTTATTAAAAACAAGTCTCGGATTGGAGGATTTAGTCTATATTTATAACTGACAGTTCATTTTATATTTGAAATAAAATGTTTAGAAACGTTTGTAAATAGGAAATATGTGACTTTTTTATATGATTAAATGTAATTTGTCCATATAAATTTTTTATTGATATGTATAGACAGGATTCACTCCTAAACTAATTAACCGATCATTATGAACTTTGAAACATCTTCTAAGTGTAAAAGGTTATACTGTGTGTTATATTTAGTTCAATTAAGTTTTATAAAAAGGGTGTGAAAACCCTTTGTGAAAATTTACATAACACCTCTAATTTTTTTTATGTGAAATTTTAGCAATAAATATTACACATTAATAAATATTTCTTAAATTTCAGTATCTTTCGAGTATTTTAAAAGTTTTTTTATTAGGCAGGAATAATATAGGCACAATCTCTCATTTTAAACTTTAAATATTTAAGATTTGTATTGAATTTTATCCATTATATAAATAAGCCACTAATTAAATAAGACCCCTGAAGTTCAATTTCTTAAAACCTCTTAAGCTTAAGCCTTAAATTTTAGACAATTTTTAGAGTCAAACTTATGTAATAGATTTTAATCTAAATTGGAATGAGGATTATAGACTTAAGGTTTAGTATTATTATATTTTGAATTTAATTTTTGTAAGGTGACATAAACGTAATAGAAAGCTGTTCTGTTCATGGACCATCCTGGACATCTTGGGACAAGTATTCTTTTAATATTTTCTTTGGATTCTTCGTTGGTAATATATATATATATATATATATATATGGGTATTTGAAAATATTATTTTATATTATTGATTTAAATAATAGTAACCACTTTTGATGGTTTTTCGCTTATCACTCACATACTGCCATTAAAACTGGTTACTGTTAAACTAATGATATAAAAGATTTTGAAAGACTTTCTAGTAGCGATGAACGATATAAAGAAAATCATTTGAATCCCTAATCAGCATAACTGTTTTTTTTTTTTTAACAGGGCATATGAAATTAATATTTTGATATTATACACCTGTAATATTATCTCTCTATATATGCAATAATTTTGTTGATATTAACAGCAATTAAAATGGCTTGTTAAAATAAAAATAACTTACTAAAACTTTTCCTCTAACTTCACTCCCAAGAATTCGTACTGTCAGGCAAAGGCGAGAAGTGGAAAGAGTAAGTGAATGGCCAAATCTCTCTCTCTCTCTCTCTCTCTCTCTCTCTCTCTCTCTCTCTCTCTCTCTCTCTCTCCCCCCCCCCCAACCTTAACGACACATTTTTCTCAGAGGAATTGATTTCTTTCTTGTGATTTTATTAGGGACTTGTTTAAAAGAGTAATAAATTTGTATGAAGATTACTAAGATTGATATGCATAAATGCGAAAGTGTATTGTTTGAAAAAAAAAACTTATAAATTAAATGTAATTTAATATTTGGTTTCAAGTATTTCTAGTAGCAAACTAGCGATCTGACAAAGCCAGCTAGTGTGCATATATATATATATATATATATATATATATATATATATATATATATATAATATATAATCTCTCACATTCTGAAAATTATATATATATATATATATATATATATATATTTATAAAAGGTATGTCACTAAAGGCGGGATTTTCGACCGCCATAGCAAATAATAAGAGTAAAAACTTATAAAATAAAATTGATTCATTGTAATTTTTGCTGTATTTTCAAGAAAAAAGATTCTAAAAAAAAACTTATTTAGTGTTTTTTGTTTGTTTGTTTTACATAAAACCATTGAATTTTCAAAAAAATTCAACAAAAAGCTAAAACGGCAAAAATGGAACCGATTTCTACATATTTTGACTTAAGCAATGAAACAACACGATTTTTTAAAATTCTCTCAAAAATTAAATAATTGGTCAATTTCGAAAATTTTTATAGACTTCCTATTATAAATTTTCGTACTGTCTGTGTGTGTGTGTGTGACGCGGTTTGTCTCAGCCTACAGGCAATCCACTCAGGCAAGTTAGGTACCGAAATAAAGCTTATGACCCAGCGGATGTTTTAGTGATATTTATGTCCATGTTTTGTGTATGGAAATGCAAAAAACACCGTTTTATTTACTGGATACTTTTCCGGTATTCACCGGAAGTTATTATCTCCCTTAGTAAGATCGATTTACTGTGTGTGTGTGTGTGTGTGTGTGTGTGAGAGAGAGAGTAAGAGACAGGCAGGCAGGCGGTTCGAAATGAAGCTTATGACTCAGCGGATGTTTTAGTGATATTTATATCCCTGTTTGGTGTATGGAAATGCAAAAAATAAAAAATAAAAATAAAAAAAAATAACGATTTACTAAACAACGTTTTATTTACTTGATATTTTTCCGGTACAAGGACTCAAGTTTGCTCAGCTGGGCAAACATGGGTGCTTGTATTTTAAAAAAGCTGAACTATAGAAAAACTGAAATAAAATATTATACAAAAGAAATTGTCTTATTTTTTCCTCCCCATCTAACGCGAACATCAAAATTGTTGGGGGGGGGGGTACATCTTAGTTTTTTTTTTTGTTTTTTTTTTGTTTTTTTTTTGTTTTTTTTTTTTGTTTTTTTTGTTTTTTCATATTAAAATATACTGGAATCATAAAATAAAATATTTAATTTTTGGTCACAAACATTGCAAATTTATACGATTTTTCTCGATTTTTCTGAAATAAAAAATTGGAAAATATATTAAAATTATATAAGCTTTACAAAATTTTTAAAATTATTTACATTTAAGTGTTTACCTGTGTAATTTTGAAAAGATTTTCGAAATTAATTTTTATTTATTGCGGACTATTACTCTCATCTTTATTAGTTGTTGTTTCACGACGTTTCGGACAACTATTCCTCTGGTGATTGCTGAGAATGCAGTTAGGAGATTCAAAGTTCCTATCCGTCGCGGTTACCACCTGACGAAGGGCAGAGGAATAGTTGGCTGAAACATTGTGAAACAACAACTAATAAAGATGAGAATAATAGTCCGCAATAAATAAATTAATATAAATAATACTGATCTCAATAATGAATTCCAATTAAAAATAATATATTTCCGAAATTATTTCTTATTTTTTTTAATGACTGAATTTTTCAAGGTGTGTGAAAAAAAAATGTGGAAGATTCGCTCTTATGGAAAAAATTTAATCGATGTCGTTTTTGAATAGTGAATAATTAAAAAATATATTTAGAAATCAAACGTGAAAAATTTCTTTTTACAGAAGACTGATGACGCAGTAATCTGTTCACACTTTGATGATAAAAATCGGAACATTATTTGTTTCTTTTGTTAGAAAAAGAGTATAATTTCTAAACCAAGTAACCGAAGCAATTATGACTTAAGAGTTAATTACATTTCTTTGTGCACGGCATGTTTTATAATCTGTTAATATTAAATAAAAATGTGAAAATAAGTTTCTAGAAGTTAATTGAAGGATTTAGTTAAGATTTAAAAAAAAAAAAAGCTTAGTTTTAGGAATTAAAAATTGCTATTTGCTAGAATAAAGAGGATTTTAATAAAAAAAATAATTTAAATATTACTTTTTACAAGCTACAAAATACGATATTGAAAATGAATGATAACTGAATTTCTATCAGTTAACGGATTCCATATTAAACTCGAAGTACTTGTTTTTAGGTGTTGTCTGCTAAAATATGAAAATTTTCTGGATATACATATCTATATGGTTTTTTCATAACATTTCAAGCCAAACGTAAAACTTCTACTCTTATATTTCACTTGATTAAGGATTGAGCAAAAACGTATTTGTATTAAGTTTTTTTTCCCCTAGATTTTTAATGTTTTATAAGACCTTTTTTTTTTTTTTGGTATATCTACGACGTCATTGTTAATTTCTCATTTGTTATGCTTTGCTTATTTTGTGACGTTCAAATCAAATTTCGTCCACTTTTATTCAAAATGAATGTTTATGTGCGATTTAAACTCTGATCCTTCCTCTTCCGTAAAGTAAAAATTACGATGAATTAATTTCATCTTGCTTGTTTTTACTTGTATTTTTTTTTTTTGTGTGTGTACGTGTTGACAATTAGTGTCATATATGTATATATATATATATATATATATATATATGTGTGTGTGTGTTAAATTTGAAAAAAGAAAAAAAAACATTTTTATCAGTCTGTTTTTTTTATGGAAAATTTATTTTTTACATTTTTCTCCAGATTTTTTTTTTCATATTAAGATATGACTTTTGTTGATTGCATTTTGTATGTTTATTACATATTTAAATCTGGCCTTCGGGACAAGATCAAAGTGTAGTATCTGTTCTTCAGATGCTGCACTTCTATTTCTTGTTCTCTTTCGGTGGAGGAGAAATCCTTCACGACTGAGACAATTTTTATTTTTGTACCTTTTCTCCACGTTAAAAAACGACCCTGGTGTCTAACTCTGTCCCGTGGGGAGGCATAGTAAATAGGTACATATTTAAATCTGATAAACTGCTGCTTTTGATGCTTATTTTTGATGCTTATCTATTTATCGAATTTAATTGATAAAATACATTCGCAACAGCATGATTGTGTAAATGGTTGCTGGATTTGAACTTGGCATCGCTGCTTTCATAGTATGTGATGATATCCATTAAGCCAATCACAAATCCCCTGACATCACCAGAGATTCTTTAAGTACCCAGACACGACCCCCAGATAAGAAAACTTCTTTCAAACGTTCCTTTCCTCAACCCATACACAACTCTATCATAAATGTTACAAATTTGAGGAATCTGAGCGTATGCATCCAAGGAGAAAATGGCTTCCATATGTAATTCTATTTCCATTTGCGACCTTTTTAAGGTACATCTTTTAGAACTTGGAGAATGTTTAAGTCGAACTTGGAAACTCTGCAGAATTTTAAACTGAATCCTAATATAATAATTCCATAGAAATAAAAGTACTAATACTACATACCTAAATGATAATACTAGAATTGTCTACATGGATTCATGGCATAACGGTTGAAAGCATTGTTCAATAATGAATTCTAAGTTTTCAGTAGATTGAAGAATCAAACATTAACGACAGGCGACAATAACTTATAATAGCATAGAATAAAACTTCTACCTAGTCATGGCGGACAGAACAAGAACAATCTCTCTTTGTGAATTAAAGAACTTGGTTCAAATTGCATACAGGTTCCTAATTTTGACCAGAAGACTCCCATACTTAAAAATATGCACCTGAGGATGTCAAAGATTACATCGGCCTGCACATTGTGAATATAATAATCATGGTGAGAATAGTAGTACAAGATAATACAAATTATCAATCCTCATCTAAAAAATTCGGAAACATAACAAGTTCGCAGTTTGTTGGTTGAAAACTACAGTTCAAATGATGTTGCTTGTTGTTTTATTCAAAACTAGTAAGAATACCCAGCGTTGCTCGGAGGTATTGATAACAAAATAGAAGACTTTAAAAAAAATGTCTGTGTAAAATCTTTTAAGCCCTCCCCCCTCTCTCTCTCTCAGTAAGAATGAAAACAATAATGTTACCTCCATATGCACTGACTTGGTCCCTGGTGACCCCAAGAAAGCAACATTACAGTAGCTTTACCATAACCAGATCGAGGTCACACTTAATCTAATAACATAAGATGTGTAAATGTATCTTGTGTAGTTTCAAACTTTTAGTGTGGTGATCCCCTGGTGCAATCAGGTGGCTGCTGGAAGACCCTGGGATTCGGTGCCGCCCACGTCCAAAGAGACCCAAACTTGGTTTTAGAAGGAGTGCTACAACTTTGTACCCTTCTCTCACTGGCCCCTCCCTCCTCTCTTGACCTGAACTTGCTGAACGATTTCGTTTGGTCATACATTAAGAACATCACCAACATAACCTTCCACAACATCAAAGCTAGCCTGATTGCCGCCATCCGCTGAGTATTCACGGAGCTCCCACCAGCGCTTGTGTAAAAGGCATGCTCCCAGTTACAGACCTGTATCGAAGTGATGATTGAGGCTGAAGGCGGCTACATTGAATAGATGTCAGCTCTACTACATAATCAAGTTACCTGAATTGATTTTTTTCAACAAAAGTTTTAAAATAAAGCTGTAGTTTTTTCTTTAGGGTGACACTTTTCATTCCACCCTGTACATTCATGACCTGGAAGTTCATCTCTCTATTGCAGATGTTGATGGTGTGAGACTCTAAGACATCAACCCCCTATCATAGACATATGCCAGGAGCAGATATGCATCATTGAATTCCTGGTAAAGTGCATTGAGAATGATGATGACTATGTAGAAAAAATAAATTCTAGTGCACAAAATATCGCTCGTTTTAATTGTACCACATCCGTCTTTTTAGCTCTTTTACTTTGTGAGTTAAAAAAATAGGAGGCTTTACTTTTTGAACGACCACTGTATAAACTTAACACGCAACGTATAAATTAAGTTTGATCTATTATATACATGTTCTAATGCCATTCAGAAATTTTGTTTATTTAAAATTAGATGAACTTACCCGGCGTTACTCGGTCATTTTACTTTGATTCATTTACTTTTTTACCAATTTTTTTTAAAAAATAGATTTTGAGATTTAAGTTTTATTATGACTATCGTTTGATCATTAAATAATCAATTGAATAAACTTGCTATAAAACTGTAACTAATTTTGTTTAGATAATGTTTTAATTTGTTTATCAAACTATTGGATATAAATAGCTCCCAAAATTTTCAATCCTTTAAAGGAGATTTACTAAGAATTTTAAAGCCAGAAATTACTTTCTTTTCTATTGTTTAAATGCTTCCAAATTCCTTAAAAATTTTGTAAGGGTCACAAAGTAATTCATCCTTTTTTCTTTCAAGTGTTAAGAAATTAAAATGGCTGACTTGTTTACAAGAAATGGAAATACGTTGTGCAAGATTAATTACGTTTTTTTTTTATATGTAAGAGTACATTACAGTAGTGCCTTTTGGATTTCAATAAATCGATTCAACGTAAATAAAAACAAATTCATGTGCAAGTCATGTACACATGAAAAGTAATCACACAATTTTATTAATACAGAGAAATTATATGTTGTAATTTATTCTTTCACAAATGTCTATTTTGACATTCTTTGCAGGCAGTTTGTTCAAATCTGCAGTGAAGCATTGGATTTGAATGCCAAACTGATCGAACCTGAACAAAAAGATTACCAAGAATCACTGAGAAGTGGCTACAATGAGATTTATGATAAACTAGGGGAAATTGCTGGTGACAAAGTAAGTAATTAACATTGTTTTTTGTTTTTTTTAATTTTTTTTTTCTTTATGAAAAGTTTTTGTTTTATTCCAGAATATTTTCTGTTTTTTTTCTTTTGTCAGTATGTATTATGTTTAATGATTTTGTTTTCATATTTTATTTTTGTACATGTGTATATGAATATATATATAAAATCTTTGAAACGGCTACATTGTAAACAACTGATTATCCCTGTTTTCTATTTAAGTTAAGGTATTTCTCTCTCTTCGTCTTATATAGTTGAATTCCCCTTTTGTAATTATGAATTTTCTAGTGGTAAGTCAGCTTATGCAAGTGCTAATCAGCGATGCTGAACTTGGCATCCCTTTGAATTTAAACTGCTATTTTTTTTTTTAATGAAATACACAAAGCTTCTTTAGACTATATATATAATTCTGTAGATTCCAAAAGACTGACATAATTAGTATTTTAAATATAATCAAACTTCGAAAATCAGTACTTAAAGTTTATTCATATGTGCGCATGTTTCAAGAAATTATTTTATTATTAAAAAAATTGATTTAAAAAATCTGGTAATATCACGATTGTTTTCATTTTTTCAATTTTCAACGGTTGAAATGTTGAAAGAACGAACGAGAAGATTTGGAAACAGTGAAATGAAATATATATTAACAGAAAATACAGAAATGTATATATTGGTTGAGTGGGACTCCACTCAACTGAAAGGACAAAATAAGTCTGGACCTGAGACTCTCTCTGAGAAAGAGTCTCAGGTCCAGACTGCTCGATAGCAGAAACTGGTTACCGGAAGTGACGTCAGGAATAGTCCATCGTCAGAATCTGTAGGGGTGCCACCCCAACACTTACATGTATATTCTTAATTGGAAAGTATTTAATTATTTTTACAGAAAAGCATTGCCTCAATGCTAAGTGTAAATTATCATTTTCTTTAAAGGAGTAATTCATCTGTAGGGGAGTCTATAATTATCTATCTATTTATATTTTATCTAACTATATAATAATGAGGTAATAACTTCAGAGTTTTTTTTTGTTTTAAACATTTTTTTATTTCTTCATATAATCATTTCCACCATATAAAATAATACATTTTTCTGTACAAATGTATTTGAACTGTCACAAATTTCTCGCTTTCAAAACAAAACAAAACTTACTGCCATTAGTTCAATGCTAATGGAGTAAATAGGGCTTCTAAGTTGTATGAATGCACTATATATAAAGGGAGGTAAATTTTGACTACAAGCCTGAGAGTTTGGTATAGGCCATTGAATCATTTAGTGTGCGATTGAACTCAAAAAGTCCTCTGTAAAAAAAAGTTATGCACATGTACCTTTCAGAGTTTTCATTACATTTTTTCTGTATATTCTGTCCTTGAGCCCAAAACCTGAATAATCTCGAAAGGGTGGTCATATTCAAAACTGGGTAGACAACCACCATATATGAAAAGATCAAATGAAAAATGTGATAAATGCAATTTTCAGAATTGTTAAATTATTGCGACAAGAAGTGTTGAATTTTATCACCCTAACAGACTTCAAATAATGGATTTTTTAAGTAATGTGATATTTGGCAAATGTTCTTGCTTTTTATTGAAATAAGTTTTTATGGCCAAATTTTTCATTTGAAATATTCGTTTTTGTAAAATCAAATTTCCCAATTTGAAAAAGTGAATTTTTTTTTTGTTCAAAATTTTCACACACATTAAACACAATAGAAAAAAAATGGTTCCAAGGACGATATCTTTATTTTCTATTATATTTGACAGCCATTTTTCCTTATATCAACGCAATCAAAGTTTTCAAGCAAAGAACACTGGTAATGTTCAAATTCCATTTGTAGCATTTCAATAAGAAAATCATAGTTTTTTTATATATATATCTGCAGATTGTTTATATGAACTTTCTTTTTTATGGTCACTTCTTTTCATTGATGAAACAGCAACGAAAAACAGAAATGACTATAAAAAAGAGACTCCATATAAACAATCTGCAGATATGTATAAAAACTATTATTAGCTTTTCGTGAAGAAAGAGGATGCAAGGAGATGTTCACTGAGTTACCTTGAAGGCTTTGAAGAGAATAGTTTCAGGAGAGAGAGAGACATTAATGTTATCTTAGCTAATTGATTACTTTTTTTTTTACTATGGTTTCATTGATAGCGAATGTTTGGAATTCTGATTGGCTTTTTACTATTTAAAAGGCTGGTAAAAATCTTTACAAATCATCGATAACTCAGAAAATGAAAACAAATCGAAGAATGGAATTCAAAATAAACTCACCGGTAAATCCTACCGGTGAATTCACTTAAGCATTCCCTTTGAAGAAAGTACCATGTCAGTGGGGTTGGATTGTATGTTAACATGGGTTTTAATCGTAATAAAGTATTGTTTGCATTAACATAATTGTTAACAGATTTTGTATGATTCTCATATATTCATATGAACAAATGTGAAAGTTGTGCTCATTTCTCGCAGTGATGGTGAGGTCAAAACACCTTATTGATAAAGTTCACACAATAGCAGAAGCCTATGTCTTTTACATTCTGCATATGTATATATGATTTCTGTAGTAGACTTTGCATGTTGTTGTACAAAAAGATACAGTATTAACTATACTGTGATACTGTTTTTTTTAATCCAACAATTGCATGGAGTTGGATATAATGTTATGTTTAGAAATATTTTATCAAAAATACTCGTATTTAATAGAATTCAGAAACACTAATGATGATGGGTCCTCTTTCTTGGTTATTATACAGGAAAGTTGTTTATGTACGACTATTATTCTTTTTGGAGGAATTGGCTTATTAATTCTTCCTTTTCTTAGTAATAGGCAGATAAGGCCCTTCCAACCTTTTGCTCAGTGTTAGACCTTCCAATGTTTTCCAGATTAATTAAAATGAAGCAGGTCATTCTCTAAGCAGGAGCGTCGGTAGTGAGTAATATTTGATAAAATATATGTGACCTTTGATCATATATTTTTTCTAGTGTATATATATATATATATATATATATATATATATATATATATATACAATATCAATGCAAAATTTCATGCAAAAATCCTGTAAAAATTTGCAGGAAAGCACCCAAAACCATAACGGTTAACACACGTCAAAAAAGATTATACATTTCAGAACACTCAGAGTTGAATTTTCAGAAAAACTTTATGGCTTAAACAAAAGACGTCTTTAAAAAATTGCAATTTAAGGAACCTTTTAATTAGTGTCTAATGACTATGGATAAAATTTAATGCAAATCTGAAATATTTGAATTTTCAAAGTTGTGCCCATATTACGCTGTTTAAAATATATAAAGAAACTAAAATTTGCTGCATATTTATTAATTGATGTGCAGTAGCTTTTATGAAAACTTCACACAAACCAGAGGTATTTGAATTTTCATGATAGAACTTCTACCTCCTCTTTGTCTTTTTTTACTTAAAACTAAATTAAACTAAATATAGTCCACATTACACTCTTACACCTCACAGCTGTGTTCCAAAATTCATAATGTTTAGCTTAGAAGGGAATCCTTTGCATAGAAATGCATAAACATCTATATGTACCTAACTTTATATATATATATATATATATATATATATATATATATATATATATATATATATATATATATATAATGATAGTACCTTTCAGTATTCGTGGGCGGAATAGAATCTATCATTTACTATTAAGTTTTTTTTAAATATCTATGCATATAAAAAAAACCTTCATGTATGCATATTTGAATTAAGAACTCGAAGCATAAAGGCTTCTAGCTAGCTAACTGGATTTAGCATTAAATAAACTTAAATGGGTTAATATTTCATAAAATTAACCGTAAATAATGACTGGAAAGTCTTTGTGACAACTTTATTTGATTCATATATTCCAGTAAAACTTAGTTATTTCTTAGTCCCAGAGGAAAAAAAAAGATGTTATTACATCAGAGATAAAATGAATCAGGAAAATATTTTGAGTTAAGGCAAAAAGAATTTCTCCTTTTTTTTTTTTTTTTAATTTAATTTTATTTTTATTCATTTTATTTTTTTATTTTTTTGCATATTATCTAAAAAATGTCTTATTTTTATCAATATTTGGAGGGATTAGTCAGAAGAGGATCTATTATTCAAAAGAATAAAATGAATGCAAAAAGAAGTCATTCGCTGTCATTTTTTTTTTTTTATCTTGATTTATATTTTTGGCTAAATGCTATTTGTTGAAATGACAATGATGATAAACCTTCGGCTAAGAACGCACTTAATGACCTTCTCATATGCTGCCAACTGCTGCTCTACTCATTCTTTTTTTCTGGTGATTGTACGGATTTTTTGTTCATATTCAAAATGAATAGCATTTGTGTATAGTTGTATAGTTTTGGGATCCATGATTCAACCCAGTACGTATCAAGTATGATTATCCAAGTGATTCTTGATTTGAACCAGTATGTATTAATCATAATCATTTAGGTAATCCATGATTTGAACCTTCCATCCATTCAATATGATAATTTAAATTATCTATGAGTTTAATTCGTATGTATTAAATATTATTAATCAAGTGATCCATGAGTTAAACCACTATGTATCGATTATGATAATCCAAGTGAGATATACTTTGAACCACTAGGCTTAAGTGTTCTACAATAATACAAATAGATTTGCTGTAGAAAAAAAAGGGGGGGGGCAGCATATTTAAAAACCTACTGGGAATCTCATCTTATAACTTGTTGGGTCTGCAATATTTTCACATGATATTATATCAACAAAATCTCTTGCCGGCAGAAGCGAGACAACCGTTGTTTTCACTGTTTATCGACAAATGGTATTGAATTTGCTAGATCTACTAGCAGTAGAAGAGAAATCCAGAACGTTTCCATTTCCTGTGAGACACATCCTCGGCTTTTTCCGAATCGTTAACAAAACAAAAACCGTTTATTGAAGATGTTCTGCTATTAGACAGTGTTTGTGTCCAGAATTAAATGCGTGCCTCCTTTCATATATTTTTGTGGAATAATTTAGATTGTTTTTTTTGTTTTTTTTGTTTTTGTTTTTTTTAGTAGGTATGCCAACACCTCTCCATAAGAGGCTCTGTCAGTTGATCGATCTGCATTTTCGTTGGTCTGTCACATTTACGTTTGACTTTATTTTCGTTGGTTTGTCACACTTAAATTTAACTTCAGTTTCGTTGGTCTGTCACATTTAAGTTTCAATTCATTTTTGTTGGTCTGTCAGGGTTAAATTTGAATTCATTTACATTGGTCTGTTATGCTTAAGTTTGACTCAGTTTTCATTGCTAAACGAGCAAATGAAACGTATGCATTGCCTTTTATATATACTCAAGCGTAATTACAAAAGGTTTGTTTATGGAGGAATCAAAGTAACATTTATTTAGTACAAAATGTGTGCTGTCAATATTTCTGTTTTCCTTTGGTTTTGAAACAAAAAATAACTATAATACTTTTACTTTTAAACTTCAAGCCATATATATTTTTTCAGTTTAAAGACTTTTGAATTTTGCAGGCTGCGTTGTGAGATGATTTTTATCTATTAATAACGGTTTTAAAATGGTTAAATGTTTGTATAATACTGTGGTTCTTCAAAATTTGAAAATGATTTTGAATCCTTCAAACTAGCAAACAGAAACTATGCTTATTTCAAAATTATAACCATTTATATTATCAATTTATTAGAATACCAATCAGAAGATTAAAGAATTTCAAACCATTGACTAAATGAAACCATTGGTTTAGTCTCATGCTTAAAAGCCAATTTTATTGTTTGGAATTCTGATTGAATCACTACAGTATTCTACTACTAACATATTTATGATTTTTGCCATTTTACTTTTGGGGTATCTACTTGCCAAGAAAAAGTAAATTGATACTTATGCAGAATTGTTTTTTTGTTTGCTATCAAAATATTTTTTCATATAACTTACAGTGAGTGTTGTTGTTTTTTTTTGGGGGGGGGTTCTTGATTTGAATTTCAATTTTCTTAAAGTTTTGTAAGAATCGTATTCTCTTTGTAACAATAAATGAATATTTTTTTCATTTTTTAATTAATTTTTCATGAGATTATCTTTGTAATAACAGAAATAATATATTTTTAATTGAAAAAATTTGGCCAGTCTTTGTACAGAACCCCCCCCCCCCGAAAACTTCGTTCAACAGCTTCTGGCTTTTTATGTAAATTACCCAGAAAATTCTGACGATGACACGGTCGTTATTTTGCATAAATACCAGTAAATTAAATGAAGTTCATAACGACTTGAATTTTATTTTATAAAAATATAAATCAATTGTTTTCATTAATAATTTCAATGAAGTTCCGAATAATTTGCTATTTTAAATCACATAAAAATCAACCTTTTATCCTTGCTTTGTTATTGTTTTAATAGGAACAATAAATGTGGAGCTGAGCAATAAACTTTGTGTTGTTAATTGACTATTTCCATCAAGAGTTTTTAAAATTAAATTTATGGGGAAGTAAAAAAAAAACTGCTGTTTTGCATTATGTAAAATAACTTCGAATTAAAAGTATATTTAATGTTTTCATGACAAATATAATTTAATAAATAATTAGCATCGATGTTTGTTGGGAGAAAATGGGAGCCATTTTCAAAATAGACGTGTTTTGTTGTTTCTTGTTTATCTTTGGAGTAATGCATTATAGATTTGGTTTTATGTTTCTATTTTACTTAAAAACAAATTGTTTTTGACTAAACACACACAAAAATGCAAATTTTATTTTTTTTTTTTGCCTAGAAATAATTATATTTTAGGTGCAAATCAAAATTTAACTGTTTTTTCATCCATAATAATTTTTAAAAATATTTATAAACAAACCCATAATCATCAGAAGTTAATGTTGATCCAAATTTATTTTGCAATGATGCTTGGCTATTAACAAATAATAATCAATCGGTGGTGAAGGCCACACCTATATAAAATGTTTGGGTAGTTATGTGGAATGAGGAATTTTCCAGGAAGTTTGCACAGAATGACAGAAGGTAATGAACAAAATTTTTATGATTTTCACTAACTGTCAAATTTTTTTCAATGAAAAATATATTACAGGAATATTTTAATAAAAAATTAATTGGGAAAAAAAAGAACACTATTCTTGTTCTTGTTATGAAGGAAATATGATATATAATTATTGGACAATTTTTATGAAACTAAGAAAATTAGAACTAAGATTAAAAAAAAACACTCACTGTAAAGTAAGTTTCATAAATGGATGTTTTTTGAATAATAAATAACTGATAAATACTTTTTAAAAAATGTTATGATTATTTTCTATGATTTTTTTTTTTCAAATCAAGATAAATATTTAATTTTTTAATATCAAATCAATGATAGCAAACAAATGTTTTCTTAAATGAATTTTGGTGTTTTACATAAACTGTCTGGAAAATTCCAATGATAACATAGTCGTTATTTTGCATAAATACAAACATTTGACAGGATAAAGGCTGGAGAATTCAATATTGGTGATTTTGAAGATGTCAGCATTTTATTTATCTGATTATGATGTGCTTGAGATTGGGAAGATCTTACCAGCAGTTGTAACTTTTTTCATCACAAAAGAGATACAAACATAACTGATGTAATACTTTGAACATGCGACAAATATTGAAAAACCTGGAAATTATTAGATTTTTTTAGCTTTTAAGATGGAAATTGATAATTTTTATTTTGATTATTTGAACTACTGTTCCCTATCTTGAATTCTCACAACAAAAGTTCTTGTGATGTAATAGATATAGGTGCTAAGTAATAATCAGTTTTACCTGACAGTCTTCTAGAGATTGAAGGTTCAATCCTCGTTATGAGTGATTCTAAGAATACAATTATGAATTGCTTAAAACTTTTACCAGGTTATAGTTGATGGGACAAAACTAAACTGCCTCTATGGATTAAAGAGTCTTGTTTGAAATTTCATACAAATTCAATGGTTTGTCAAAATGCACCAGAAGGAGGTCAAAGGTTATGTTGGTCAAAATCTTGTGAGAATAACATCTGAGACGAGAATAGTAGTCCGAATAATACAAATTATTAGACCAGTTATACTGCCAGTGTCTTTTTTACAATGAATGTATAATAGCAACCTGAACACCTCTCTAATATTTAAACTTTAAATCTTTGGTGGGGGATAATCATGTTTATAAATGCCTAATAGATAATAGTATGAACTTATATTTTAGAAATTATCTATGCATATAACATTATAGATATCCTTAATGATGACTAAGCAGGCAAAAGACTGTAGATTGGATACAATTCAGAAATACATTATTTTTAACTTCTAACGAGCTCTTGAGAAATGCATAGTTTGCAAATTAACCCATTATATTTTCTTAGGTAAAGCAGGTATGAGGAATTAAATGCTTGAACAAAGATAATAATTTGTTCATATATATATATATATATATACACACACACACACACACACACACACACACACACACACACAATAGCAGGGGGGGGCTTTGCCCACTCGTAAAACTAGCATAGATATGATATTTTAATTTGTCCAGATTTCGTATATATTATTATAGTCATGATTTCAAAAGTAAAAAACAAAATATTTAGGTGCCATCAGCTAGAATCGAAACCGAAGCATTCAAAGCTGGTGACGTTACCACTGTACCAACATGCATACAAACTGATTAAAAATTAGAAATAAACTAAGGTGAATATACCAAATGTTTAAAGATTTTCTACATTTGTTTTCAATTTTGACCCATTTTTGACCCCCCCCCCCCTTAATAACTATTTTAGCCGGCTAAAGACCTATAAAAGAATGGCCCATAAAAAATTCAATCATTCTGGAACCGATCGTTCATAATAAATTTTAATACAGAGCTGCAGAACATAAGTGGGTAATGGGGGGGGGGGCTATATTTAGTTTAATGCAAAGTCAAGCTGAAAACCATTCATCAATTTTCAGATACCTCAGATTTTAATGAAATTTGAACCATGTGCATTGGATACCAACTTTTTTTTATGGAAGTCGCTCCAGACAAGGCATAGGGCCACTTAATGTAAGGAGCTAAAAGAATAAAATACTACTTCATGGTAAAAATCCAGCCAATAATAAGTATGAAATAGATAGATTTTGACCCAGAAAACAGCAATTCTTTGTCAGAAACCTCGTTCATGAGAAGTGAGTTACGGAGCTACTGAAACATCCACTTTCTACTCTCTTTAATTAAGTAAGATTCTTTTAAATTTCTCAAGTTTAGATTTCAAATTTTAGACATTTTTCTAGAATCAAAATTAATAGATTTTCATCAAAATTAGAATAAAGAATTCCAGACATAAGTTTGGTAGCATATAAGACTTGATTTTAATCTTTGCAACGGGACATACACGTGGTGAAAAACTACTGCTGGGTGAATTAATTTTAACTAGCAGAATGTCCATTATAGGAATTGGATTTCTGTTAGTTCAAAATACAGCCAGGAATTGATGTAGCATCTATTTCGAAATTCTACTAAATTTTTTTTTTTTTTTTTTTTTTTTTTTTTTGGTGAGACCCATTTCACACTTGTGTCTAATTAAGCCATCTTTGCTCTAAGTATAATATGTAACTAGCAGTTTTATTGTCTACCCTTTCATCTTCAAATTTTGCCTTTTAGATTAAAAAAAAAAAAAAATGTTACACCGTGCTCTTGTTAAAAAAAAAAGTTTTTTTATTTTTTTTTTTTTTAAACGAAGCCGTTTATAGATGAAATGTGAATTATATATTTCGCTATCTTGCTGCTTGCAGAGTATATTGGCCTCACCTCAAAGTGTATGTATATAAATATGGGTGTTGTGTTTGTGTGTGTATATATGTGCATGGATTAAAGTTTGTGTGTATATATATATACTTGATAAATTATGTGCATTCATGTAAAATTTATTGTATGTTGTTAATTCATAATGAGATTGTGTGTGTGTCTGTGTTTCTATATATGTGCATATACTTATGTATATGTGTGTAAACTAGATTCTGATGGATAATTCTTATTTTATATTGTACTAGCGGGGGTGGGGGGTACTGGATGATTGAAATGAAGAAAACAAAACACCAGTACAAATATTTGAAATATATGGCCCTGTTCCATTACAGAAACGGAAAAAGTCGTTGGAAATTTAAAAAAAAAAAAAAAGAGGGGGAGGCATAGCGTTGTGAAAGAGAGTAAGTTTTTATTACGTCATATAGCAATTAATATATTTATTTCAAATAAATGTATATATATATATATATATATATATAAGGCAAAATGTGTGTAATGTGTGTGCGTGTGTGCACTTTTGGTGTATGTCCGGCAAAGGTTTTTGGAGGGGAGGGGGCGCTCGGGCCGGTTACTCTTTCTTAGAACTTTTTATATGCTACCTAGATTATAATATCTACAATTTACGAAAGGGGTGGTGTGTATCTTTTATTTGGGCGACTTTTACACACTATGTTTGCAGTATTTCTTAGTCTCTGCATGTTTATTTGGCTTTTTCATATATAAGCAAAACTGAACCCTTAGCAAAATGAGTCTCCCTGGCACTCATGCTCGGGACGTCCGGAAAGCAACGAGGTTTGATCAATGCGGGGAAAAACTCTTATATCAGACAATTGCTATTCATTTAGACACTCCGCTTTTCATGGAGAGCTGGTTTTCCCCAACATCTGGGTGGGGAAACAAACAACATACGCAGAAACTGGCTTGCAGCCAAAGTTAAATGCGTTTCATTCCCCTACTATGGCGTGATGTTTGACCTCATTAAATTCATGCACCTGTCACTTTTTAATCGTTTAATTTCACCCATTCCCAGGTCTCTGCCCACATAGCGTGCTGGTAAGTTATCAGGCTATTGACCTCAACGGTTCGGGTTCGAGCCTACCTACCTACCAGAACTTTTTTTTCTTTTACACCTCCAGACACCCGGGCAATGCCGGGTACCCCCACTAGTAATACATAATCTCCCCCAAACAATTTTTCATGGTAAACAACCGATAATCCCTATGATAATATTAAAATTAGTGATAAAGTGATTAATTGACTTACAAGCAAAGGAGTTTTCCAACGAAGGTTCTTGACACTATTTTTTTTTTCTTCATGTAGTTTTAAAGATTGAGAAATCTATATATTGAGTGCAAAAAATTCGAAAAATTTCGAAGCTATCGCTACAAAAAATATTGCATATAAACATTTGACCACATCATATTTTACATAATATGATATGGGCATAATTTCTTTTTGCTTTTCGTTAAAATAAGCTTTTAATCGAAGTCTGGATTTAATATATCTATACGGGAGTATAGAACATTTATAAATATAGATCTTGTAATCAAATCAACTTTTCGTTTAAATTGGTAAGTTTATGCTACTGATCACATGGTGTTTTTTGTGTTTTGCATAAAAAGTTCAATTACTATCGAAGTATTGATGACCTCCTCTCTATCTCTTTCATTATTTGAACTTCCGATTTATCGTTCTAAATGATTTCTGTATATCTAGAATTTTGAATACTTGAACGTATGTACTATTCATCCAATGACGCCTTTTTTTACTCCATTTCTCTCTCTCTCTTATATAAATTTACTTACCTACGTGACAGTTTTGTTCCCTTGCACGCAAATACCTCTATTTTATTTATTTATTTATATACACACACACACATATATATATATATACACACACACACACACACACAAGAGCAAATAGTTAATAAAACATATTTAATCTGAAAAGGAAACACTTAATAAGTTGATAGTCCTTAATCCGCGGAGTTTCGAAGAAATACTTTCCTTCTCATCAGAGGGTAGGAATTAGCAAAATGCGGGATCGGATTTTGCATACAAAAGTATTTGATAAAACTGCAAATAAGTCAAAGATCTTGACAGCAAAAAGCGAAGAAAAGGGAATATGGTGAAGAAAAGGAAAAGGGTGATTTCACATGAATGGATAGTCTGGTGAAAGATAAATTTTTTTTTCTCTTCTTCTTCACTGATTTTTCTTAATTACACTTTTTCTCGGCAGCCGTGTCTAACACATATCTTATTTTTCTTTTATTAATATTATTGGAATTTTTCCCCTTTTCCTTGTACATATTTGTGAATTATTCCATAGATTTCGGCCTTTTGTATTGTTTTGGATCACCTTTCAATTACATGATTTCCTTGGATTTTACTTGTGCGAATGGAAATTTAATTAACTTTCTTGGATTTACATTTTTGGATTTTACCGTCATTGGATAATTTATCTTTCACCAGACTATCCATTCACGTGAAATCACCTTTTTCTTCACCATATTCCCTCTGCTCCACTTTTTGTTATCAAGTAAGATCTTTGACTTACTTGCAGTTTCATCAAATACTTTTGTATGCTAAATCTGATCCCGCATTTTGCTAATTCCTACCCTCTGATGAGAAGGAAAGTATTTCTTCGAAACTCCACGGATTAAGGACTATCCACTTATTAAGTGTTTCCTTTTCAGATTAAATATGTTTTTAACTCTTTTTCAAAGTGTTTTTTAACATGTTTTTATTAACTATTTGCTCTTATTATAAGCTCTATCTCCTATTTGGTTTTATCGGGCTTTTACATCTGGTTGAGATTACTTTATAAATATGAATTGTTTAATATTTATAATATACTTTGGTTTTACCATCTTGGATCATTGTGGTAAATTTAATTGTAATTTTTATTTTTTATATAATTTTTTTACGTATAAATATAAAAATATATAACTTTTTTACATACATAAGTTATCCATTTCTTGGTAATAGTCATCAGCATGGCTTGAATTTCACAAGGATCAAACCCAGAACTACATTATCTGTAATGTTACTATCGCAAATAAAAATGACAAAATTAACTTTGTGAGTTTTGTCATTTTTTTATTTACAATAGTAGCATCTTATTTATATTTAATGGAACAAATAGACATTATGCTCTGACCCTAAGTATTTATTTTCCGTTTGATTAAACTTTGGCATTCCACATATGAGTCAAGTTAATAGATTTTTATCCAAACACCCACAAACAGAGGTCCTGGATATGACCTTAAACTATATCCAGTGGTGAGTCCCCAGCTTGTGGGCTTTGGGGAGTGTGGAGCCACCCTTTAATCACCATTGCTCCCAGGTCCACTCTGACCCGGAGTGGTAGTACCTGTTAGGGTCCCAACTATGGGTTGAATAGAAACCGACATGAAAACAACAAATATATTCTATTAAAACAATTTTTCTTCAAAATCTTTGGATTCGGCATTAAATAACCCGAAAAGGGTTGATATGCTGTAAAACAAAAACAACCAATCAATCACAAACAGAAGACATCAAATTAGTCAACTTTCCGACTCGTCTTGCTGGTGGATAATCAGGATCAATATGTCCTCATTCTATTTTTTTTTTTAAACATTAACTATATAAGACAGAAATTTAACATCCTATTCGACCTGTACTGCACTTTAATCATAGCTGAGATACCTTGGTTTGTCATAATTGACTTGGGTTAAACTGTCGGTTAATACTTTTTTTTTTTTTTCATAATCCTCTCATGTTTGTTTTGGCTTATTTTTCTCGATTATTTTCACTGGTTCAATCTCTGAACATCTCACAAAGCCTATTGTGGTTATTTAACTTAAGCACATGCATGCAATGTTGTAAACTGGCTATTGATTTTCTGGTTTTATTCGTTGTTGTTTTTTGTTTGTGTTTTTTTTTTTCTTTTTAATTTGTTAAAATATAGTGATGGGACGATTTCAATATTTTTCCCGGTTCCAATACAATTTCTGATTCCGATTGTTTTAAAATATCTAAATATTTAGTTATAGAGACTTTTTTTGTGTGTGTGTATGTTTTTAATTTTCGGATTATCTGTTAGGTAGTACACGCATATATTTTCAAAAATTTAAAAATAAACTTGTGGAGTTGGTTAATAGATTTTTGTTCTACTGGTATTTTAAAATCAATAAATATTTATTATTTTATCATTGTTACCAGCAATGGAAAATTAAATTCTAAACAAAACCAACAGCAAAAAAAAAAAAAAAACTTTCAAAAATCATTTTGGCATCGGAAAATAGGCACATTTTTTTCCGATGCTGATTCTGAAGCTCTCAAAAGTTTCTATTTCTGATTCTGATTAATCGTCCCAACACTGTTATAATACTATCAGAACTACCCTACGTTGCCCGTAATTGAATAAAGAACCTTTTTTTTTCTTTCTTTTTGCACAATCCATAACACTTTTTATTCATACATTTTTCAGTTTTTGAAGTAATCGTTATTGGATGCAATTCCAAGGAAATTATAATTACAACAGTTCTAAAATCGTAAATGAAGATTTATTGCATTGCCTAGGGAATGCGTTATTTGTACAATTTCAGCATTATCCAACCATAATATCTCTGTTAGGTAGTCTCTTTTTTAGAGACACAAGTTGGAACCCTGTATGAATTTCATTATTTTCCATTTTGTGAATTTCTGTTTCTATTCTCAGCTTATAGACTAAAATAACCATCTATTTTAATGGTATTAGTTATGCAAATACGAAATAACCTGATAAATATGAGTGTGTGTGTGTGTTTATATATATATATATATATATATATATATATATATATATTAGTTACGCAACGAATCCAGTAAAATTACGGATACCGATTCTATTAAAATTTCAAAATATAAATTGCATTTAAAAGGAAGGGATCAGTAAAAAGTAATGTAATCTTTGCATATGTTTTTTGATTTTACTGGTTGTTTTCTATCGATGAATAATTTGTTCGAAAATTTAAGTTTTAAACAAAATCAAAACAGTTAAAAAGAATCGTTTTTTTTGGCATCGGAAAATTAGCAAATATTTTTCTGATACCTCAAAAAGTTTTGATTTTTCTGATTCCCAATTTTGATTCCGATTAATTACCCTCGACACTAATATATATATATCATTATTAACAATTATTAATATTTAAAAATATATACATATAATATATATATATATATGTGTGTGTGTGTATGACTACTTTATTTAATCACATAAATTAATATACGAAAGTATAATTTTATGCATAAACTAAGTATTTACTTCAACAGTGCTCAATACATAGGTAGAGCTAGGTAGTAAGTTAGAAAAATATATGGCAATTAAGCTACACACAATATTCAGGCCTGACGAATCCTAGTGTGGATAAAACGCGGAATATTGTGTAGCTTAATTGCCATATATATATATATATATATATATATATATATATATATATACACACACACACTTTAATCTAATTTCCATACGTGTTTACGGTGTGTGAATAACATCGAAGATGGGAACAGAAGTCAGAATAATCCAAATAATAAAACTATATAGTTAAAGAAAAAAGGTGAAATGAAAGTATAAGCATCGTGGGCAACATTGGGTAAGTACAGCTAGTTTATATAATAAAATTATCAAACCAGTTATTGTCCGTCTGTCTGTCTGTCTGTGACTTCATGCATAAATGCAATTTCTTTAACTAAACTAATTTCAAAGTCATTTTAATTAATTCCACGACCAAAAAAATACATTAATAAAATTTAACTTAAAAAATTCTATTAATTATTTATTTTTAATTTTATTAAACGTTGACCATTATTCAATTGTCTTTTAGCTTATTATTTAAAATTTAATAGTTAAAAAATGTCAAAGTCATTATCAATTGATGTCAACAAATATAATTTTTCCTAAAATAAAAGTAAAGCATCTCCCGGGCATCACCGCATCAATACAGCTTTCTAAATAATCGTGTATGATTATTATTTTTTAAGTTAAAAAAAAAGAAAAGGATATTTCAAATCCGGTATTGTTTTCTATTATTTGTTGTTTTGTTACTTTGTATTTAATTTTCTTTTTCACACTTGCTTAATATATTTTTTCTTTGCTTTTCTTTTGTAATTCTTTTGCTTTTGTCAATTGATAACTGTGACGCAATGTTTCAGGTTCGCTTTTATGGTTTGTCCGATACCAGTAGCTTGCTCAGTTACTCATCTGATCGCTGATTGGCTGTATAACTTGAGGTCAGTTCAACATCTGATTGGCTGTCAGTTTAGATAAGTTTGTCAAACGTGAACGTTTATTGGCTGTCAATTGTCGACATTTTCTGTTATATTTGTTTGTAAGGTGTTGTTGGATCTTTTTTTTTTTTTTCCATTATTATGACTTGTATATTAAAAGTCGTGTTATTGTATTACTGCCCTCACTGTAAAAATCAACACTTTGTTGTTGTTGTTTTTTAAACCATCAAAAGAAAATATTGTGAAATACTTTAGTAATATTATATTGCATGGTTGATGTTTTAATGAGGTAGTTGTACTCTGTTTAGTCCAACATATTAAGTATACATAAAAACTTGTATGTTTCTCTCTCTTTCTTTTCATGAAAATCTGCAATCTATATGCATATATAAAGTTACTATATTATTTAACTGAAATTAGATTTGGCAAGGTTGGGAAATATATAGTAATTACCTATCTCTACTTATGTATAGAACATTGTTAAAGCAAATACTGAAAATAGATATATAAAGTTTTATATATTACAGCTGAATTAACTTCTCTGAAGATATCATATCGAAAATCTCGACTTGTCGATGAACTGCATCCCCCAAAAGATATGTTGCTTTTTATTAGTAGTATGATAAACAAAGTACATTATAATTTCTTTGTATTATTTTGATTCTTCGGACAACTGTTCTCATCTTGAGTGTTATTTTCTACAACGTTTCAGTCGATAAAACCCTGACCTTTTTCAGGTGTATCTTGTCAAACTTTTGATCTTTCTGTCTAACTCGGGAATCTGTATGGAATTTCGAGTGGAATCCTTTATTTAATCCACAGGAGTAGTATTCTCTCGGTTTATCCACCAATGACTGAGCAGAAATCCTAAGTACTTCTGTAATTGTATTTTTAAGTGTCGCTCGCACCGAGGATTGAATTTTCAACTGCCAGAAAAGTGTTACTTACAAGTTAATTACTAAGTACGTTATCCATTACGCCATGGATCCTTGCACAATAAATGAAGGGTTCCATTCGAGATTCTGTGCAGATTTCTGCGTTTGACAAAGATTTCAGTTTGGCAAGATACGCCTAAAGGTCGGAGGTTACATCGACCAAAACGTTAAGTTATTTTTCAGTTTGTTGTAGGCAAATCTAACAATTGAATTGTTAAATGGTTACAAACACATAAAACAAAAATAACCAACGAAATAAAAAAAAAACCGTTTGTTTGTGCTGAACGATAAGATTTAAGAAAAAAAACAACAACTAAAAACAAAAAAAAACATTAAATTTAAACATGTACACAATATTTGTTAATGATACATTTATGGAGCAAATATTATGTCATAAATTTTGTTATTCTACTGAGTGTTATATGTATACTAGCAGAATCCCCGCCCATTCGTTACCTGGGGAAAATGTAAATTAATGAGTTAATGGGAAATAATGTATCAAAGTATAAAGTATGAGAGAAAAAAATAAAAGAACCTATTTCACTTCAGTTGATTCAAATTGGGTTTAGTCATGTTCCTATTTACAATGTCTCCCCACGGGACAGAGTTAGACACCAGGGTCGTTTTTTAATGTGGAGAAAAGGAACAAAAATAAAAATTGTCTCAGTCGTGAAGGATTTCTCCTGCACTGACAGAGAACACGAAATTGAAGTGCAGCATCTGAAGGACAGATACTACACTTTGATCTTGTCCCGAAGGCCAAGTGTTCTTAGAATCAATATTTACGAAAACCTGAAATGCTCATAATTTCTGAATAATATTTTTAATGAAAATAGATCATAAAATGATATGCCAAAACTTTTATAAATATTTTAATTTTTTAAATGATATATCCTTATAAATCACTAAAAACACCACAAAAAAAGTTAAATCTAACATATGAAAACATAATTGTAGTTTAGTCAATTCAATGTGCAAAACTTGAAAACGAGAAAATCAATTAAACGCAACTAATTGAACTGTGACCGATTTGTATAAATAAAAACATGCGATTTCTGTTCTGATAGGATAGTCCAGATGATTCTGTCCTCGGTCAGGGAAGGAGAAATATTAGCGTAGAATTCTGAAGAAGAAAAATATTAGAAAAAAAAACGTATGTGTTTGTAAATAAAAGTGAATTGTCTAAGTTTATGTATAAATAGTACTTTCCTCGCCGGGGGTTTGTCTTGTTTGCAAGCAAACAAAATCGATAAATTATAGTAAGAGAACTAACTCTAATAATCATAATAAAAAAACATAATCGAAAGACATACAAATGCAGACGTCTAAAATATTTGCAGAAATTGAAATGAATAGCGCATGCGTTGAGGAAGCTTCCGGCTTTGATAAGCTTCTGCGATTGACCTTAACTTTTGGACCTGAAATAGAAAACTTACATCTAATCCATTGCTAAGGTCGCTGCAAAAATAGTTGGATCATTTTATCGCTCCAGAAGATATCTCACTCCTGACACATTCTTCTATCTGTATAAGAACCAAATACAGTCCTGAGATACGTTGCCACATCTGGGAAGGTGCTGCTCAGAACACTTTCTCTTGTCTTGACAAAATCAACTCCGAAATCTAGCTAGTGATACCCTCTTCTCTTCAGCCTGTTTCCCACAGAAAAGACACTGGTAATCTTTCTTTCTCTACTCTATTGTTATTTTCAGAAGTATTTTTCTAGAACTAAGCAGAACTTCCATGGGCAAAGTTTATTTCCTAGAACTGCCCCATCTGTGGAGCAGTGCCATGGGGCTGCTTTCCGGCTGACTATAACATTGCTGTTTTCAAGTCGAATGTAAAAGAGATTCTTGTTGAGCTGTCCTCTTAAATAATCAATTTCTAACCAGTTACAATCATCATTACTAATTTCCTCAGTGTTTTTTCATCTACCTTGCAATCAGTAACCTCGAGTGGCCTTTGGACCTTAATAAGCGATGCCTCGTTTGTAATATATAGATAGAAAGATAGATAAGACATTTATTTGGCTAGTGAACCTAGCTGATTATATAATAAAAATTATGGTGTATATCTTGAAATTTCTGCTAAAGAGAAAAATAGTTGGATAAAATTTATAAGGGACAAAATCGATTTATGCGGACAAAATAGAAACATGATATAGATGACTAACAAAGAAAACCATCTATCGATCTGTCAGATCAAATGGTATTTGAGTCTGAAGCTAAAAATTCGACTGACTTTATTTTATGGAGTAGATACATTCTAATTAGTTTTGCATGGATTAAAAAAACAAAGACGTTCTTAAGTATTACAGATATACTGCTGGTTGAATTGAGTTGAATGATTAAAAAACAACGGCTTCATTGTTTCATTATTAGTTATCTCTTTGTATCATCAAGTGTTATATTTTGAAGGACTTCCCTTCATTCTCAACAGGAGTGAAAAGGTGCTGATAACAAAAAAAAAAAAAAAAAAAAAAAAAAAAGAGGAGATAACTCCATCTCCACACACTCATACACAGTTCCCTGATTTGGAGATTTGGGGTTTTACTGAATTGTATTTATTTTTTTTTTTTCTGGTTTCTAGATTCTACTTAATCAAAGTTATTGTATCTCGAAGCACTTAGGAGACAGACCTAGTCTAGCTCTGCATGGCAACCTTTTGCTTTCTTTCTTTCTTTTTGCTTTTCTCTTTTTCTTTCTTTTGTGTGGGTGGGTGTATATCTCTTCTACTCATATCCACTTCCTGATATTAGCCGTTGGTTGGTATTTAAAACAAAACAAGAACAAAAAAACACTTCTCATTTTTTTTTCACCTTTTTGATGCTCTCTTGATCATTTTTTGGATAAGAGTTCAGCAATATGGGTTTCCTTTCTGAGCCCCCCTCCCCTCATACTTTCGTAAAACCTACCATCCCCCTTCTCTAAATCTATGTTTTCTTTTGTTTGTCTCTTTCTTTTTTTTTCTTTTTTTTTTCTTCCATCTTCTCCTGATCTTCTGTTTCCCGTGACTATTTTGAGACTAAATAATTAATTTCTCTTTTATTCTTTCACCTTTTCTTTCTCCCACACGTCCCTCCAAAATAACAACAGCACAAAAATGTTACACACCTTCGACCTTTTCACTTTTTGAGAAGTTTTCTGGTCCAACAAAACAAAATTTCTGAGGTAAAAAAAAAAAAAAATGGAAAAAACAAACGTTTTCCAGTTTTATGATAATTTTTTTTTCTATAATTTTTTTTTTCATCCCAAACAAGGAGCATTGTCACTAAGACGAAGGGCTTTTCTTATTGCGAAAGGGCATCCTTAATGGGGAATAAACAGATCTTGGTTCACATTACGTTTAAATTTCTGCGTGTTTGTAACAGTCAGGAGAGAAAAAATGGAATTCTAAAGGCAGGCTGTTCAAGGAAGGAAACTCTTAGGGTAGAAAGTTTTCCGACATCTGGCGACCTCTACAGTGAAGGGGTGAGATTTTGCTGAATATCAAGTTGATCAGGGAGTATTTACGTTGAGGGGAAGCACAAATGCAGCAAATTTGTTGGGGAACATTCTATTGAAGTACTTGTAAAACAAGTAGAGGGATGCAGTATTGAAACAATGGGACAGACGAGTTGTAATATCCACCCTTATATGGATTTCAAATATGTTCTCCAAATTTTCCCCACTTCATATTGTTGCTAGTTACATTTTCTTGTACAGTATTCATCATCATTCTGGTGTAGCAATAATTAGAGGTGATGAGGCTGATCTAAGGAACTTGACCAGAATTGCTAAATCAAAATAAGCTTAGTCATTGCAAGGTGTATGATGACTTTGCAAAAATGTTGACGCAAAAACTGACCTCCTCCTTGCAAAGACCAGCACAGAATTAATTTTTTTATCCAATTTTTGGATATTTGTCATCCGAGAGACTGACCTTTCAAACGATACTGATTTTGTTAGTGTTTGTTGCGTGTGTCGAAAGTTTTTGGCAGATATACGAACACACACACATTTTCCCTTCTATATAATACATGGAGATTTGGTATATGTCTGTTTGAAGTTGACACTATATTATTCAGTATTGCTTGATTCAGTTTAATCTATTATTTCAGATAAATGTACTAGCTTTTGATCTTCCATTTAGGAAGAGGGAAAGCATAGCATCTGTTCTGTTGTAATGATAGCATCTTCCCAGGCATTGCCTCCTTTTTGATTAGTGGTAGTGTGGTTTAACATTATGTTCTGGTGTCATGGTACCATATTCCTACCGATTATCTTCTCTTTGAAAGGAAAAATATGTCGCATATTTTGCTAGTTATTTTAATTAATGTTACTCATATTGAATTATTAACTTTAAATTTATTAGAACATATCACAATACACAAATAAGCAATGATTATCTTATTTAACTATGAGGGAGGGTAAGAGGAGGGTACCTCATTGTAAGTGAAGAAGGCTAGAGAGCATGTAGAACTATTGTTTCCCGGGGAGAGTTTCTTGATTTGTGTTCTGTGGACGTTTCGAGAATGGTTATTCTGTCCTAGCCTGGCACCTGCTCCTGTTTTGTGAAAATAAATGTGTATTTTTATAATGTCTTCGCTCACTATTTTGTGAAGTGTTCAATTTTCACCAACAGAAGTGGTCCCTTCTATTTAATGCCAACAATAGATGCTGCCCGTAATGATGCAAAGAAGATTTGACAATGGCCACTCCTGCCAGCTGATTATAGCCAACGCCATATCGACCCCTTAATATAAGGGGATGTGCCTATCGTTCCATTGGTTTTATTACTCCGGGGAGCTGGTGTCGGGCTAGGATGGAACAACCGTTCTGGAAACTTCCACAAGTATATTGACCAAAACACTAGAAATAAAAGAATAAAAACAATGTGATTATTACATTATTTTTGTTGTTATTTGTTGTCAGTAATTTGGCATGTATTTTTTTTTCTTTGATCGCCTCAACACGTACTTGTTTTTAAAATTCCTCGTTTTCATCTTGATTATGAAGTTTCAAAGATTTCGTCACGGATTAAATTAAATTCTCCCAACTTTTATCAACCTTTTCTTTTCTTTTTTTCATGTTTATTTGAAGGTATTTTGTCTCCACAGAAACGGTTCGTTCATCTTGTAAACAAGTTAATATATTATTATATTGGCTTGCAACTGAAACTGTTTTCCTTTGAAAATTACATTTCAGCTTTCATATTGATAACTAAATTAGAAATTTTTATTTTCTGAATGCGTTTACGTCTATGTGTGTCTGTCAGTGTGTGTGTATATATATAATGTATATATTTCTTCATAAGACAAGATGGCGGCCCACAATAGTGATTACAAAACCTCCCACGACTGGAAATGGATTCCATGCGAGTTGTTTTTGTTCTTTTTGGATTTTATATGTGGCGTCGATATGCATTTTTCTCAGAACTTTTTGCTGTTTTCTGATGAGTCCATGGAGGAATTATCCAATACTGACACAAAAATATCAGTTGCTCCCTCATGAATGAAACAGATCTGTAAATGTGCAGAAGTTTTGGCTTTGACAAAATAAAAATGATTGTCGAGGTAAATAACATTTTGGAATCTAGCAAAATAGGCGTAGGGTGGGGGTTGAGAACATGTATTGCATGGAGAGGGATGATATGAGAATGATACGATGGATGTGTAATGTGAATCTTAAAAACAGGCTTACTTCTGATGACTTCAGATTAAATCTGGACAGTATAGGAAAATGTGTGCAGAACCTTAGATTTTGATGGTATCAAAATGTTTAAAGAACAGATAAAAGTTTTGGGTAAATACATGTAGACCAGTTAAAAAGGAAAATCCAGTTCACAGAGAAAGTCCAATGAAAGCATTGAAGGAAGCGATAAAAGTGTACCTGATCGAAACTGACGAATAGGTTTGTTTGGGAGTCAATTTTTTTAAACCTGTCCAACGCATGCCAGCATGTAACACTGAATATAAAGATGAGTAATTGAACAATTTCGTTCAAAATGGCCGAGTATATTTATCAGCATGGTTACATTTCTATAAACTTCATAACAATCTGAATAAATACTCTGAATCCGCGTAATAAGTCTTGTAGAAATCATTCTTTTTGAAACTTGATTTAAATGTGTTATTTTTCAAACCTCTCTCTCAATATGAAACAGAACAAAGGAATAAGAAGTAAGCAAGCCAAACCTTAGCTAATGACAACAGTAACCTGTGGGATGAATAACAAAATCTTATTGTTTAGCTAGCTAGACTAAATACCCTGTTTATATATATATATATATATATATATATATATATAAAATAAAAATTACAATTAAATTTACTAAAATGATACAAGATGGTAAAATTAAAGTATATTATAAATATTAAAGAATTAATGTTTATAAAATTATCTCAGCCAGATGTAAAAGCTCGATAAACCAAATAGGAAATAGAGCTTATAATATGAGCATATATATATATATATATATATATATATATATATATATATATATATATATATATAACACCCAGTAACAAGGATTCCATGCATTTTAGCTTGACAATTCCCTGTGTAGCTCAATTCTCATAAATATATTTTAATAACTTTATATATATATATATATATATATATATATATAGTTGTATGAGTTAAGACGGTTTAATAGTGGTAATTGTGAATATAAGTATGGACATAGTCATGGTAACTGATAATTTCTTGAGACCATGTGAAGTAATTTCTGCATGGCTGTTCCCTGTTTCTGTGTTTTGAACTGCTGAATGATGGGAAGCGACATCTCCCTTTAACCGGTTTGTTGTAATTATTAACGTTTGCATAGTTTATTTTGACATCCTCACAAATATGTGTAAAATGTTTAATTTATTAATTTATTTTTATTTTGTTAATGTATTATTTCTTTTTTTTTTTATTTTGTTAATGTATTATTTCTTTTTTTATTTTGTTAATGTATTTCTTTTTTTTATTTTGTTTTTTATTTGTTTTATTTATTGTACATTTTATTTTTACAGACTGTTTATTTTAATTTCATTTTTTTTTTTTTATTTAAAAAATGTTATTTTAGTTCATCAAATCTTTACATTTTAGGTGGCTTAGTGGAATTTGATTTTTATGCCCACATTTTAAATATAAGTTCTTATCGTTTGTTGAGACTTTTTTTAGTTCTTGGTGGTCATATTATATTCTTGTTGGTGAATTTTAAAAATTACACATTAAAGAGTCGTTGTTATGGTAAACATTAGACATGGATTAAAAATGTGGGTTCATTATTACAGTATTTCGAATATCACCAATTTATGTGGACAAATGTTTTGTTTTTGATTTTTTTTACTTTTTAATTATGTAAACAAAAAATTATTTATTTCTGCTGTAGATTAGTATTACAAAAAAGGAAATGATTTTTGCATTTTTGGACCTCATTAAAGGATTTGTGGATTTGATTAAAATAGAAACACAATGGGATCCATTCAATTAAACAGCATTACAACATTATATTCTGAATTTCATAAATAAAGAATGGGTGGAGCGTTTAACAAGTTTTGACATGGTCAGCAAATCTTCAAAAAATATGTCTGAACCTTTCAAAAAAAAAAAAAATTGATCTAAATATTGAAATTATTAATTAAAAATTTTTTTTTCTTTTTTTTTTTTTTTTTTAAATTTTATCAACATGCATTTTTCTTTTTCAAACAAGACCCGGCATGCCTAAGAGTTGCAGAGCCCACCACGCACGCCTACCGTCACGTGCATGTGTGCAAAGTTGAAAAATCTGCAACCAGAAATCTTACCTCGTATAAGCTCGCTTTTTTTTTTTTTTTGTTCTGGAGTTAGGCAAGGTATTTTTTGGAACCTTCTGCCAGTTTTATGGAACTCCTTTTGATTTATAGTACACTACACCAACAGTTGGGAAAGGTATGAATCCATGTATCCTGAACTTGATCATGTTCAGTTTGTGAAACAAGATTGTTACAATATAGCAATGTACGTTTTTTGTCTTTTGGGTTTTTTTTTTTTTTTTTTCTACTTCGTGTTTGTTTGTTTTCTCTATACTGCCTGTGCAGGCACCCTTGTATGGGGACATCCATGGTCTGTTGAGACTGAAAGAAGACAACACAATTTTTTTCTCTCAAAATTATGATGAAGAAATTTAAAAAATTTTATTTATTTATTTATTTATTTATTTATTTTTTTTAGAAAACTTCTGTGGAACAGATTTTGATTTACAGAAAAAAAAAAACAACAAAAAAAAACAGAAACCATTGAAATGGTTACTCATGAAAAAAAATGTAGAGTTAAATGTTCTGTTTTTAACTCGTTGGGTGAAGGTTTATTTTTCTTCAATAAATTATGTGTGTAGGAGAAGGAGGAGGTCTTCCTACTAGCAATTTAAAATATAATTTTGAATTTTTTTTCTCCCCCGCACAAAACCGGAAGAAAAGCAAAAATGAAACATTTTTTTTAACTTTTATTTTATTTCAGTTCCTCTGACTTTAATTGTGAATTTTCTCCTGCTAATGGAAATCAGGTATAAGTTAACCCGTCACACCTAGAAACTGCTTGACTCTCTTGAAATGTGTCGCGTCCCAAAGAGTTTGGCATAAAATTTGACTTAACCAATAACTGCTTGTGTTTGCTAATCTAAAAAAAAAAAAAAAAAATCACTGTTATGACTATTTCTGATATTTCATTAGCACCGGCTTTCCTAAAACATTTTATTCTTGTTTTCATTTTTTTTTTTTTTTTCTCTGATTCTTTCTGGGAAGTTAACATATCTCTTGTAGAGACTGCAATTCTTTTTTTTTTTTTTTTGTTTTTTTTGTTCCATATTCGAAATTGTCTTTGTTTTAAGATTAATATCTCTTTGATTTAACGCAAGGTTTTGAAAAATGCAAATCATCATACAAAACAAGTTCCCCTGCTTTATTAACTTCTTACTTAAAAAATATAATTAATTGAATTTCTGAGGAGATGGATCTTGTAAGTATAAAATTGTATCATGAATCCTTATTTTTCATATTAACGCCTTTAATATTTAAAATATAATTAAATTTCTATCAAGGTGTAAGTATGAAATACGAATCCTCATTTTTGATATTAACTCTTTAATATTTAAAAAATATATAAAACGGAAACGGTAGTTTGCTTGAAGCATTGCTGGTAAACCAATACGTATGTATAAAAGCTGTTAGCAATGTAGAATACGAGAGTATTGAAGTGATATATTGAACTATGAACAAAAACAAGCAGATAAACGTCTTGTTGATTCAATAAATCTTTGTCTATCAATTTTTTCCAAATCATTCACATATAAAATTAGTAAATATGGACTGTTTAATATAATCGGTAAATTGTAAATAAAATAGACGTTTACCATCTCAGTTATATTAAAAAGTAAGTCTATATTTACTGATTTATACCTATTAAAATTTCTTTAAGAAAGCCAAACGATATGTCTTTTTTTTTTTTTTTCTTTAAGAAATTTTTATTTACCTATAACGATATGAAGTAATCTTTCGCCCCGATTGGTGCTTTATCAAGCTATTTCTTTTTATCTTTATAGTAATCAATTTTTTTTTCTCTAGTCGAAAAAAAAAAAAAGATGATTAATAAAAAAAGAAATCGGTTGATAAAGCCCCCCCGATCGGGGCGAAAGCTTCATATCTTTAAAGGTAAATATTACTTTGAAAGAAAAAAAAAAACATATACCATTTGGTTTTCTTTAAAAAAATGTAATATTCATTCATAACGATATTAAAAATTTTTTTGCAAAAAGTGTCACATTTTCTTATAATATGATTCATATAGATGATTGATTTAAATTTTTTTTTTTTTTACTTGAGTCACCACTTATCAAGGCTCGAATGCCACTCAAGGATAAGGGTTAATGAATGTAAGGTGGTAGTGTAGTAATTGTAACTGGTGTAAATTGGTTATAATTATTTATGGGGACAAGAACTTGTGTACATTGGATTTAAAGGCTACCATGTAGTATTCAACCAGAAAGCAGGCCAGTGGAACAATCTTCCACAAATGGGCAGTTCTGGGAAAGAAGCTGTGTTCATGAAAACTGCATTTAGATTTAGGAACAGTCAGGGAGTGGGGAAAATCGTATATAGTGGGTGTAGCTAGTCGAGTATTTTTGTGAAAGTTTTTCAAGGAGGAACCATAGCTTGGAGTTCAGTCGAGGACTTACCATGGAAATAACGATAGAGCTCACAATTTCTCTTCTGTGGGAAAGAGGTTGCAGGGAAGAGAAAAGGGCATCACCTAGGTTTTTAAGCCAGTTTTGAACTCTATAAAGGTTGGATAGGGTGCACTGAGCAGTTCCTGTTCAGATGTGGCAAGAGTACTCCATTTTAGGGAATATCTGTCTCTTATACAATTAGAGGATTGCATCAGCAGTGAGATACCTACTGGAGCAGTAGAATGATCCAACCATTTTTCCAGCAGTATTGGGAACGGATTTAACGTATGTTTTCCATTTCATATCAGGAGTGAAAGTCAGTCCCAGAAGCTTGTCAAGACAAGAGTCATTCATTTTAATTGGAGCATGATGGGGTTAGAGCAATTATGATGAAAGGAGAGAAGCTTGGAAAATTGATTTTGGAAAATAGATATATGAAGATTTATTGAATCAACAAAACCTTCATTCGTTTGTCTAATGTTGTCCATGTACCACATCACTTTAATATCTGGTTTTCTACATTGCTACAGCCTTCTTACACATTTATTTAAAAATATATGTATAATTAGATTATTTTTTATCAACTGGAGTGTTAGATTGTCTAATGCACCTCTTCAGAGAGGTTGCATCTTCCCTTCCCCATACATGTATCTTTTGACAATTTTGGTAAACCATGATGTCCTCTGACTAGAATCCTGTTGTTTTAAACTTTATCAAGACTGATGCCATTTTGGCTCTTATTTTAGTTAGACTAAGAGGCTTAATTCAGATTAACCAGCTAATCAAGTCAAACCCTATGATATTTTTGTCTTGACTTTGGCAGCATTCACTCAGGTTGCATTGAGTTGACTGCTCCTATAGAAGACGCAACATCTTGAATGAATGCAGACCACACACAATGGTCTGCAGCGCTAGATTTGACATCGGCTTTGATAGTGTGTAATTACATCTTCAGTTGGCTTTCCAGGTGTCTTCACTAATCTTGGAATGGTTCTGCTAAGTAAATGAACTCTTCAGTGTTTTGATGCATAGCATAGCCGAACCAACAAAGTCTCCTCTTTAAAAGTATGATCTAGCTATGCACGATGCAAGCCCCCATGTCATATCACAGACGCATTTTATTATACACTTTTTTGAACCATAATCTATGCTCAATTCCATCAAGTATTTGACCTTGAAAGTGATAATTGTTGGGTCAATCTTACAAAGAGTAAAAACATTCTGACATCAGACTGTCCTCTTAGTAAGCATATAAAGAACATGTGGAAACACATGAATTACATGTATCCAATTTTCTCTGTGTATGAGATGGACCATGGTGAATGTATTTCCCTCTTGGCGGCTTCTTGTTGAACTCCACAGTGTGTTAGGGTTAAGAGTTAGCAACAGTAGGTTGAAGAAGAGAAGCAATGCTTTGTTTAATAGATTGTCCAATGCGAAGACTGCAGATGCTGAAGATTACAAAAAAAATTTTTTTAAGGTGTTTAAAGATGTGGAGGATGTTGAAAGGGATCAACCGATTCTGTATTTAATTGAATGTTCTCAATATTTCCCCCAAATGATTACTGCAGTAAGGAAACAGGGACTAATGGCACAAGCAGCACAAATTCCGAATGAACTCCATGGTTTCTCTTTTAAAGTAACTCTGCTCTAAATGTACTTTCTCTGCCATATTTTTTGTGCACTACTGAGAGTATTTTTCTTGTATAACCATCTGCTCCATCGTTAGAGCTCTCTTGACAGCATTTACACCTTTAAAATGGGTCATCTTTCGATGATCTCCTTAAGCTTGAAAAAAAAAATGAAAATAAAGTCATATGGAGCAAGCGCAGGTGACTAGGAAGGATTTTTTCCTGTGTGGTGATAAAATGACCTGAGGATAAACGTGAAAAAGTTGCAATGGTTACAGAGAGTGAAAGAAGGTAATTGGGAAGTCATAGTCAAGCTATCTTCCTTTTTCATAGTATTTCTCAATACTAGGATTCATACTTGAGTCTTTGGGATATACAATCAATGATTTGGCCCCGGGCATCACTTGACTTCTGCATTCCTAGATTATAATTGTGTTCTCAAGATGGTGTGGAGCGACTGTCTCCCATCCACTAGATCTTTTGGTGTTAGATAGATGAGCAGCCTTCAAATATGGAGATTAGCTGCAAATGTATAATAAACAGTCCTAACCCAACTGGCATCCTACTAAGAGGGTGTATATGCAACATGCTCTAGCCAGGTATATTTCCGTGAAATGCATACTAGTAATGGGACGATTCTAATATTCCCCCCCCCCCAATTTGATACCATTATTAATTTTGTTCTAAATTTCCAATTCTGATGCAATTACTGATTCCAATTCTGATTCTTTTAAAATTTTTAAATATTTCGCTATAGGGTTGTTGATTTTCGGATTACCATAAAAAAACAATATGTGCATATTTTTTGCAATTGTGAAAATACACTTATGGGGGATGATGTATAGATTATATCTTAACTGGTAGTTTAAAATCAATAACTATTTATCAATTATCCTGAGTACCAGCAATGATTAAGTTTTAAACAAATAAAAAAAAACATTTTTGAAAAAGAGGTACCAATTTTTCTGATTCCAGTACCTCCGAAATTTTCAATTTTTCTAATTTAATTAATCGTCGATGTAAAGTTTTGATATGACAGGTGTCGGTTATCATAAAATCTGATTGACTGTCTTGATTGCTCTTAGTTGGGAACACTGTGTTAATTATAAAAAAGTGTTGGGGATGGAAATGCATCCTCCATAAAAACCTTTGCTTCAAATAACTCTTCATGGATATTTCCATATATGCAGTGAGCCAGCTACCTCTAGGCGAAAACCCACCAGTGTGAATGATGCTCCTCAACCTGTATGATAATAAAAGAAAAGAACCAGTGAAGAAGGTGTCATGTCAGATAATAATACTTGACTTTCGTTTGCCCATCACCCTGTCAGCAAAGCCACTAAGTGACCGACTGTTATCCAATGCAGCAGAATACTCCCCTCTCCCCAAAAATGGGACCTTTTTTTTTTTTTTTTTTTGCCGATGCTGTAGGATGGGATCCTGGTGGTTAAGCCATTCTTTCAATTTGATCCTTGATTTGGCTAGACAGGCTGTCATAGAGGCCCGATCCTATCAATTGTCTGGCGATATCATGCCCTAATATCTATGTCCATCTTCAGCTGTATTATTCGATCTGATTCTTCAAGACTAGGAACCTCATTTTATTTTTTTTTTGTTTTCCCCAAATAGTTACTAGAAGATGGAGGCTGAGAGGCAATCATGTTAAAAACAAAGAATATTACCAATGCTATAGAGTAGTGTTTTTCTTGGAGTAATGCGTCCTTCTTTCTGTAGAATTCTCTTCTAGGAGTAATGTTCCCACTTTTACTGTGAAATTTCCTTCTTGGAGTAATGCATTCTGGTTATTTTGGAGCGATATATTCTATGAATATAAATAATTATCCTATAGAATTATATTTCACAACTATATTCTGCATCAAATCACCCATAGATGTTAAATATGCTGTGAATCAAACCACATCAAACAAATGCTATTACTGTGTGTTTTTTCTAACAGCATTATAAATAATTATTCTAGCTATAAAATTATACTTGACAAAAAAACAAACAAAAAAAACTAGTATAATTCGTCTGTGATTTCATGAATCATCAGAGTGCTTTCCCAACTTGGGTGGGGGCGTTTTCAAGGAGCAATGTATTCTAACAATGTAAATAATTATCCTACCTAAAGAATTATATTTGACAACTTCATTCAGCATTAAATAACTCGTAGATGGTTGATATGCTGTGAACTAAATTAAAACAAACCTCTTTTGCCCATAGCCCACACAATGCACTCAATCCTTTCAGTTTTTAGCTATACAGTATTATTCGCTCTATTTCAGATTGAAGCATCATTAAATATGGAATTTAAAATATTAAAAAAATATATATTTTTTTTAATGAAGGAAATTGTCACCATCTTAGGCAATAAGTTTAACTGACAGTTCCTGAGGCAAAAACACAGACTGAGTGAAGAAATTGCTATAAATTAAATAGGAAAATAAAAAAACATCATTCCGCGATTTTAATCTTAAAATAATAATAATAAAAAAAAAGATTTCAAGACATCAATATAAACGGCATCAAAAGTTATGACTCCTTTTTCTTTATGTGCATCCACACATTTCAATAGGAGGCTTCGTCGGTCCATCATGCTTAATTCTGGAATGGTATTTTCATTGGTCTGCAACTCTGAAATAACATTTCCATAGAATGAATGACCGCATCTTATGTTGTATGCATATAACTATCACTGCAATAGACTCTGTTTGTCGTTCGTTGGTCAGTCTGTCATGATCGAGTTTAAAATAGCATTTTCGTTGGTCTGTCAGGCTTCCGTTTAAATTAGAATTTGCACCACTAAATGTGAAGATTGGACGGAAGTAAGAATATGCATTTCAGAATTTGTGAGATGAGGATTGATAATTTGTATTAAGACTATTATCCTCATCTTCATTATTTTCATGTTTCGGCCAATGTTTCTCTTTGCAAAACTCAATCATGTTCTGCAAAGTGAAACAAAAAAGAAGTGCAATTTTCCTCTACAAAACAACCAAACAAACATCATAAATAAATTAAAAATAAAAAAAAAGTAAACACTCTCAACTTAGAAATTATGGTGTACGTTGAGATATATAAGAGCATATATATACACACAGAATGTAATAATAAAAAATAAATAAATAAAAATAAAAAATAATAAAAAGAAAAAAGTTATGAGACTTATTTCAGGTTGCTGTCGCTAATTGAAAAAAAAAAACATTAGTTAAATATTTGAATGTATGTAGAATTTGAAGCATAAAAACTTTTTCTAAAATTACTGGATTCGGCATTAAATAACCCAGAAAGGGTTGATATGCTGTAAAACAATCAAAGGTTTATTTTGAAATTTAATTTCTTGAGTTCGACAAAGATTCCTAACTTCAAAAGATATACCTGAAGAAAGTCCGTTAGATCAACTGAAATGTTGTGAAAATAACAACCAGAATAAGAGTTTTGGTCGGAATAATTAATCATTAAAAATATGCTTTTTTGGGGAAGGGTTCATATTTTATAGGGAATTTGAACTACTTTTGAAAACCTGTTAAAAAATACATAAATTTATGATAAATGCATGAAAACTGAATTCGCTTTTGGATTGGGTGAAATTGTTATGAAGAATAAGTTGCTGTTAATATTCAATGTAGAATCAAATAAAATATACAGAACGTCCGTTCGTGAAATGAAGTTGCGATACCATATACGCTCGAGGTATATTACATTAATAATATTTATCATGGTCATAAGTAGTTATTCCAAGATATTGAAACGAAATTTGATTGCTAGAAAAAGTAAATTATTTCTTGTAGATATGCGTTTTATTATTACTGCGTACGGTAGAGAGAGTCCTAGTAACCCCTTGGAGCAACAGAAGATCACAGGTTATTTACAGTTTATTTATTGTATTGGATTCTGTTTGCTTGTGGTGACAAAGTCCTCAGATATGTGCATATCAAGTGGCACTTGGAACAATGTTTTTGCATAGGTTTCTACTTCTGTCTTCTTGTTATCGGACAAGGCAAACAGCTATGAATTATTGTGTATGTGTGTGTGTATATATATATATATATATATATATATATATATGACTACATTTACTCGCATAAAATTAATATACGAAAGTATAGATTTATGCGTAAACTTTAAGTATTTACTTCAAAAGTGCTCAATACGTAGGTAGAGTTAGTTAGTAATTTATAAAATATATATGGCAATTAAGCTACACTGAATATTCGGCGTTTCATCCACTCTAGGATTCGTCAGGCTTATGCGCAAATTCTGTGGTTGTTGTTTTTATATGGTCCTCTTCTGTTGAGGGTTTTAGTTAGCCAATCAGCTTTCTAGTATTCACCGCGCCCCTTCCTATCAGCCAATGGGCATGCATTTTATCGAACAAAAGATCTGTTTTAAAACTAGTTTAGTGGTTTAAGGCAGACATTTCTTTTTTTTTTTTTTTTTTTTTTTTTTTTTTTTAGCTACTTCATTTACTCGCATAAAATTAATATAAAAAAGTACAAATTTATGCGTAAACTTTAAGTATTTACTTCAAAAGTGCTCAATACGTAGGTTGAGCTAGTTAGTAAGCTATAAAATATATATGGTGATTAAGCTACACTGAATATTCCGCGTTTCATCCACTCTAGGACTCATAAACCTGAAGAGTCCAAGAGTGGATGAAATGCGGAATATTCAGTGTAGCTTAATCGCCATATATATTTTATAACTTATATAAATTGTTATATCACTGTAGTTTCCTAGACGTAAATCCATTAAAAATCTGATTATTACAAAGTGCTCAATGACAAAAAGAGTGCAATTATAGTATGTTATTTTATTTATACAAACATTATTGGCTACATATGTGTACACATATTTCTGCTGTAATTCCTTTAGAGAACCAGCGTCCTCAGGCCATATGTCTTACAATAAAACATTGTAAAAAATCCGGCCTGAGAATGTTGTTCCTCTAAAGAAATTGTAGAAGATACATGTATACACTTATTTACCCAATAATGTTATTACAAATAAACACATACACATATATATGTTTTCACAGTTGGTCATTTATTACTTCTCAAAAGGTATCCATTACAGTATCTAGGAATGGGAGTCTATCGGTTGCATGAAACATGTAAGTTGTCCAAAATGGTGTTTTTTGTAAATTTTTTAAGGTAAACATCTGATGAGTATGTGACTAAATATGCAGCAATAACATAATTTTGCAGACTTGGTAATCATAATACAAAACAATGGATACCTTTTGAAAAGTAATAAAATTTGGAACTTGGAGAATTATAATATTACACTATATATGCTCTGGAACTCAATAAAAAGGCATTCACTGAGCTTGGACTTTTGGGCAAAATTTATTAAAAAAAATTTTTTTGTTTTTCATTATAAAAAACTTTATGGGAAAAATATTTTAATTTTTTACAATTGGTGTATACAAACCGAGTATGTTTCAAGTAAATGATTAGCCTAATATATGTATATGATTAAAATTACGAAGATAAATATAACTTATCAAGATAATAAAAAGCTCGATATACAAGATAGAGAAAAAAGAAAAAGAAAAATTGATGATGAAAAGAAAAATTGAATTAATTACAATATTTATTAATACATAAAAAAATTCTGAGAAAGAATTATAATACTTTTTCTTTATTATAATTACTTATTTGATATTTTTTTTTATCAATTAATACATATTGTAATTTATTCATCTTTATTTTCATCAATTTTTCTAGTAATATATATCTATATATTAGATGTGCTCTTGACTCGTTAGCTCACCATCACTATTTAATCTACTTTAATTTCATTTAAAAATTCATAAACTGTGACATATCTGCTAGAACATTCTTTTGAAATGATTAAAAAAAAATAGGTATCTATAATTCTTTATTATCTTCATGATTATTATCATAATGTTATTATATGGAAGAAAAATACTTATTGATGATGACGCTGACAGCAGGACGTTGGATGGCCATGGAGGAGGATGAATCTCTAGCAGATCAACGGTTCTATGATATTAAAAGTTAGGCTATTCGACTGCAACTATGTAGATGATCTAAGGACAATGGATAGGTGCAAACAGGAGAGTCAGATGCCACTGTGCTGGGGAAGGTAATGGCAACCCACCACATGTATTCTTCCAAGTTCAAATCATGTGATGTCTTCAACAATTGACCGAAGCCTATGGAGAACACTAACCATTATTTCATCTATGGCATGAACTTGCCACGATACAAGAAGAAGAGGAAGAAGAAAGGGGAAGGAATGGTCAAGCGGTGGGCGTTTTGTTGTTACTTTTAAAAGAGAATTAAAAGAAAGGCAAGGTGTGCTCTCACAGAGAATGCCATGTTAAATTTTCTGCAAGTACATAAAATGACCCTTAATGATTACGTCCCATCTTGTATGTCATCAGCGGAAGTTATGTTTGCACGAAAAATTAAGACGATTTTCCACAGACTGTTACCAACACATTAGAAACCGGAATAGAAGATAAATGTCAAAAAAGAACGTTTTTTAAATCAGATTTATGTTGTTGTTTTTTATGTTGTTGTTTGTTTTGTTTTTACGAATGTTTAAGAATAACAAAGTCATTTTGGGGAAGTTTGTACTGAAGCAAAAATTGCACAATCTCCGACTGTATTTCTCCTGAGCTGACATTGCATAAGTCCAATTGCTAGGAAAAAATATAAAATGACTGAAAGCAATCATGGAATAAGTTTAAATAGTATCACTCCTTGTAATAGTTTCTTTTGGTTATAATGGATATGCCCGTATTAAAGGTAGGTTTTATTATCGTTCATTGTTAATAAAGTGACTGAAGTGAGAGTGATAGGAACTGTATAAAATAAGTGGAGTAGGGGGGGGGAGTCTAAATAACTTATAGTGAGGTTGATAGATAGAAATTTAGAGGATAACTTGAATATTAGAATTAAAGCCGCAGTGAAATAAACGTTGATTTACTTTATTCTAGAAAAATATGAAAAGTTTTCTACATCATTCTGTATAAGTTACTGTTAATGATAATATTCCTTTTGAAATAATAAATGTCTGTCAGCAACAATATTATTACAAAAAAAAAAAAAGGGGCGGGTGACTTCTGTAAAAATAATTTTCATTGTCAGCTAAATATCTGTCCATTCCGTTTTTTTCTCAAAAATTATTTTGTTTATGTGGCTGATATTTTGCATGGACATTTGCTGTGATAAAGTGCAGCGAAGTAAGTGTTATGACATCCATTCGATCCACAGTCGGGGGTTAATAGGAATTAGTGTTTAATGCAAAACTGAGCACAAATTTAACCATATTTAACCACCATCAATTTGGCATATAACACTCAATTTAAATCAACGGGTTATAATTTTCCCCGTTTTTAACGGCTAAAAAGTCTAGTTCCTTAAATAAAATGAATGTTTTTTTATTTATGTAAAATTGTAAAATTAATTCTTCTTAAAAAAACTTTATTATACGTCTTATCTAAAAACTGTCAGCTAAATATTTTCAAAATCGATAAAAGGAATGCCAGTTTTTTAAATATATTTATTCGGAATTATGTTTTAGTAAATTGATTTTTGAACAAATCATTTTAAAATTGGTGAAGTTGAAATTTTTCAGATTGATCATCAATCATATAATCAGATAATCTCATTCTTTAATGTGTGAACAGGTGATAACGTACATACAAACACTTTTTTTTAGCATATTATTATATAGATAATAGATATACATATATCTGCTTTAAGAATCATTTTTTGTGAGTTCAATTTTGTTGTCAACAATTTGAAAAATCTGTACAATTTGCCACTAATTCATTTTTCTTGCAATAGTTTGCCTCCATTTTTGGTGATATTCTGGCTAAATGTTAATTGTGACTAATTTTTAGACATAAAAAAGCATGTATAAAAATTTTGGAAAAACCATTCAATGTAAGAACATCTATAAATAAATGGACATTTATAGAATAAAATCAGCAGTGTGAAATTACTTTCTCCTATATTTAATACTCAGCATTATATATATATATATATATATATATATATATATATATATATATTAGATATTAATATTTTTATGTCTATAGACATACATGGTTTATGCTCGGTACAACAGGTGATAATTACTGCTGGTCAGGAGATTCAAACCCTGTCACTAAAGCCAACCTTAGTTTTATGGGTTAGCACCTTTACTTTTGACCACTGGCAATTAACATTTAAATGTAAGAAAATTAAGTACTTATGAAGTCATGTAAGTCGGTTGTCATAATCAGCTGTCAGAGTATTCAACAACAGGAAGTTGGAATGATGCGTATTTGATAGTTTACCACTTTTTCTCAAGTCACTAAATTGGGCTCGCCTTCAATTTCTTAAAGAGACTTTATAACTATAATATTTTTTAATATTAATATTTTTTTTAAATCTGCAGACACGAGTGTTTAATGCTCACGCAATCATTGGTGCAGCAACTGATAATTACTGCTGGTCAGGAGATTTGAAAATCGTGTGTGTGTGTATATATATATATATATATATATATATATATATTTATTATTATCATTATTTACTATAATAATTATTAAATACCTACAGACACTAGTGTTTCATTCTTTTGGGAATCATCAGTGCAGGGTGTTACGATTAATACCAGTCGAGAGATTCGAACCCCGGCAACAGAAGTCATATCTGGCTTCACCAGCAAGTTCTAAACCATTTGGCTACCGTCAACTGTGAGAGATACAAGTTGAAATTAAACATTTATTCTTATTAAATGCTTTTAGCGTCAGAGTGATCTAATTATTATATGACGATCTATGCATATGAGCTAAGTTGACCAACTTTATTACAACTAAGAGTGCTCAACGATAAGAAACAAGTTTCTTAAAGGGTTGACATTATATATATATATACATATATATATATATATATATATATATATATATATATATATATATATGTTTAGTTATTATCAGGTTCCCAGGATATTCTACAGTTGCTTTCTTCTATACAATAATTGTGCTTGTTCTTCTCTTAATTAGTTTGCATGATGGTCAATATGCATGAACTTAATCCAAGGGAAATAACTCGTCCAAATTTGCTGCAATAGTAAGACTGCTTTCTTTTTATATATAAACAAGAAGCAGATGGTAACGGATTTTTTTACGTAGTCAAATTGCAAAAGTTTCAATTAACTCTACCGAAACTAACTTTAATCAAAATTTTGGAAAACAAAACCGTAAAAAATAAAATAAAATAAATAGAAAAAAAAAAGTTTTATGTTTATGTATTGTGTTTAATATTAGAGATTTATTTCTGACAATATGTTATGTATTAAGCTGCCATCTTTTATCCTATTTTGTGTACGGATAATATTATTAAACAAGTGTTATTTTAGTATACGAAGCTGGAAATAAGCAAAGAATACCACAAAGTAAGGTCCGCCTAACATCATGAGTGTTATTTGTACAATTTGAACCTTTTCTGGATATGTGGCTCTTAGGCATCATTTCTAATCACTTGACTATATTAGATGGTTCCTCTTTGGAAGCACAGGTTCGAATCCTGTGTGATACAATGGATAGGGGCTGGGGA